>NC_090414.1:14112064-14412064 GCF_036365525.1 Heterodontus francisci
GATAAAATTGGTTGTCGGGGCTGTTACACAGTTGGCTCTCCCCTTGCGCTTCTGTCTTTTTTCCTGCCAACTGCTAAGTCTCTTCGACGCGTTATATATTCATATATGTCTATGTGCGTATAGACACACATATATGTGATAGGGTATTACAGCCTATCTGAACCTGCGGCACCCAATCAGTCCCACCTTGAGAAGGAGGAGTTCTTCTTTCTGACCCCTCACTCAATCTTATTTCTTATCCTTCTGCAGGAGGACCACAAAATCTAAAATATTAGCACATAGTTAAATACACTTCAAGCAACAGATCAAGTTTGGACCTATATTCTCCAGTGCTCCTTTCATCTGTATCCATCTTCTGGTATTATTCCTTCCCAGCCCTCAATCGTCCCAATCCAGATTCTATGTCTCTCTTTGCTTTAATGTTACTCCCTCTGACAGGGGTGGTGAGGCGGTGGGTGCTGGTATCTGTGTGTTTCATTCTGATTCCAATTGTTTCAATGTCAATTTCTGTATGGAGTATGTGTCAACACCTTGATTTAAAAAAATTCTCACGCTGCTGCCTACATTGACCATTTTATGTTGTGATATCTCAATATCATGTCACATAGAAACATAGAAAATAGGAGCAGGAGTAGGCCATTGGCCCTTCGAGCCTGCCCCGCCATTCATTATGATCATGGCTGATCATCCAACTCAGTAGCCTGTTCCCGCTTTCTCCCCATATCCTTTGATCCCTTCACTCCCAAGAGCTATATCTAACTCCTTCTTGAAAACATACAATGTTTTGGCCTCAACAACTTTCTGTGGTAGTGAATTCCACAGGCTCGCCACTCTCTGGGTGAAGAAATTTCTCCTCATCTCAGTACTGAAAGGTTTACCCCGTATCCTTAGACCATGACCCCTGCTTCTGAACTCCCCCACCATCGGGAACATCCTTCCTGCATCTACCCTGTCAAGTCCTGTTAGAATTTTATAGGTTTCTATGAGACCCTCCTTCACTCTTCTGAACTCCAGCGAATATAATCCTAACCAACTCAATCTCTCCTGATACGTCAGTCCCTCCATCCCAGGAATCAGTCTGGTAAACCTTCGCTGCATTCCCTCTATAGCAAGAACATCCTTCCTCAGATAAGGAGACCAAAACTGCACACAATACTCCAGGTGTGGCCTCACCAATGCCCTGTATAATTGCAGTAAGACATCCCTGCTCCTGTACTCGAATCCTCTCGCTATGAAGGCCAACATACCATTTGCCTTTTTTACCACCTGTTGCACCTGCATGCTTACCTTCAGCGACTGGTGTACGAGAACACCCAGGTCTCACTGCATATTTCCCTCTCTCAGTTTATTGCCGTTCAGATAATAGTCTGCCTTCTTGTTTTTGCTACCAAAGTGGATAACCTCAATTTATCCACACTATACTGCATATGCCATGCATTAGCCCACTCACCTAACTTGTCCAAATCACTCTGAAGCCTCTCTGCATCCTCCTCACAACTCACCCTCCCACCCAGTTTTGTGTCATCTGCAAATTTGGAGATTTAGTTCCCTCATCTAAATCATTAATGTATATTGTGAATAGCTGGGGTCCCAGCACCGATCCCTGCGGTACCCCAGTAGTCACTGCCTGCCATTCAGAAAAAGACCCATTTATCCCTACTCTTTGTTTCCTGTCTGCCAACCAATTTTCTATCCATCGCAATACACTACCCACAACATGTAGCATTCAATACAATCCATTCTTGGACAGTTGTGGGTGGGTGTCTGTCTGGTGATCCTTGTTCGTCTCCCCATGTGTGGTCCCGATGCCTCGGGTAGTGGGCATCAAATGCAGTTTTTCTTAAAAAGTTCACAGTCAAGGATACAAACATCTCCAAGAGAAAGTCATCAATTCAATAATCTGATCTATACCTTCCTGACTCTCACTACACTGTATATTGATGATATATTGATACCTTTTGTTGAATTGAGCCAAGGAGATCTATTCCAATTCAACTAAGAAAATAATTTTAGAACAATTTTCATTTCACAGAATTGCAGAATCACAGAATTGTTACAGCGCAGAAAGAGGCCATTCAGCCCATCACGTCTGCATCAGCTCTCCAAATGAGGCAGTTCACCTAATGCCATTCCCCTGCCTTCTCCCCATAACCCTACACACGATTCCTTTTCAGATAACAGTCTAATTCCTTTTTGAAGGCCTTGATTGAATCTGCCTCCACCACACTCTCAGGCAGTGCATTCCAGACCCTAACCACTCGTTGCATGAAATATTTCCTCATGTCGTTTTTGCTTCTGTTGCCAATCACTTTAATCGTTCTCAATCCTTTCAGGAGTGGGTACAGTTTCTCCCTATCTGCTCTGACCAGACCCTTCATGATTTTGAATACCTCTATCAAATCACTTCTCAGCCTTCTCTTCGGAAAACATTTCCAGCTTCTCAGGTCTATCTTCATAATTGAAGTTCCTCATCCCTGGAACCATTCTCGTGAATCTTTTCTGTACTCACTCCAATGCCTTCACATCTTTCCTAAAGTGAGCCACCCAGAACTGGATGCCATACAAACTAGTGTCTTATACCAGTTCAGCACAACACCCTTGCTCTCGTACTCCGTGTCCCTATTAATAAACCTAAGCGTCATTGACCGCCCTCTCAACCTGTCCTGCTACCTTCAATTTTGGACATTCCATTATTTAGAGATACAGCACTGAAACAGGCCCTTCGGCCCACCGAGTCTGTGCTGACCAACAACCACCCATTTATACTAACCCTACAGTAATCCCATATTCCCTATCACCTCCCTACACTAGGGGCAATTTACAACGGCCAATTTACCTATCACCTGCAAGTCTTTGGATGTGGGAGGAAACCGGAGCACCCAACGAAAACCCACGCAGACACAGGGAGAACTTGCAAACTCCACACAGGCAGTACCCAGAATCGAACCCAGGTCCCTGGAGCTGTGAGGCTGCGGTGCTAACCACTGTGCCACCCTTTATTTACCATTCTATCTCATTCGTGAACCCTGGAGGAACTTTACTGTCCAATACAATATTATCACAATAACTTTGAAACAAAAATCAGATGCTCCCACTTGGTTCCATTAACACATTTTGTTTGTTCTTTATTTCAGACAATCTTTTCTTTCCCAAAAAATAATCCATTGTTTAGTGCTTGACATTTTATCATTTCAAAATTATCTCAAATCCAAATATCAGTGTTGTTGGGCTGAAAGGTTTTATCAATGTTCAATTCTCTTTTCCTTCAAATTTTTTTCCTTGACACTCAGGAACCACCTAGACTGCTTTCCATCAATTTCTTCCAATGGAAATTTGATTATCCCCTTAAACTTCAGGTCAATTTTCCCTCGGAGTGTTTGAGATAGCAACTCATCTCAATTTATCCTATCAGTTCCAATTTCAGAAACAGTGATGTCAAGGCTTGTTTTATTTATGTGTTAATTTTACATCTTAGACAAAATGCTTACAATGTTTGGAGGTAACTTCCATATCTCCCCTTCTTGAGCACTTTGTCTCAGAAGATGACCAGTGACCGGAATGTGTTAAGACCTGTCTTTAGTCCAAATTATCACCATGCTGTGACATTGGATGTCTGAAGATAAACCTTCAAATTCTTAGCACAGCAAGAGGTAAAGCAGTTAAACCACGGTCACCTGTTTAAAAGAAAAACTAAGATTCCATTGGGGCTTTTCTTAAGAGCCAAAGGGGTTAATTTGTCAAATCATAATTTCTTTCTGTCAATTTATAAATTTAAAATTTAATAATGCCTAATGTAAATGCACTTACATTCAGCAAGACAAGTTGTGTGATCGCTGACATTTTTTTAAAAAGCTGTCGGCAGAGAGAGTTAATTTCCCTGCTTGTTTGCAAGCAGGCGAGCAAAACGTTCTCGGACACGCAATTGCGTCAATTCATGTGATTTTTTTTTTTCCTGACTGAAAAGCATCAAACACCATTTGAAATTTCTTTTCCCCCCCAAGTATTGATACCGTTTTAAACTTTGCACAAGTTTTATCCTTAGGAATTGAAACTCCATTAAAACAGCAGAAATCATTAGTAACATTATTAAGTTTTTTATAAAAAATCATGCACGATGGCTGTATTTTAGATTAAACCCCAATTGTTTTCAAACTCTTTGGTATTTTTTTTAAAAAGATGTTTCCTACCCAAAATGTTCCAGTGCGGTAAGGGTGATTAAACAAGCAGATTCACCTCAAGTGTCCCAAATTCCAATTCAGGTCATTAAACATTTACGAAATTCAAAACTGCCAATTTTCATATGTGGGCGTTTTACGGCCAGAGGTAAAGAGTCTCGCATAATCTAACATAATTACCAGAATTTCACTGTGGCCGCAAAGTCAAGTTTTCACAATTTTACGGATTAGCTACCCTCAATAATTCCAATTTAACCAGACACAGAACACAGAACTGATTAAACAAAACAAAATAGCTTGCGCTTACAAATAAAATACATTTTTCCCGTTCCTCCTTTAGGTGTCTTTCCAAAAGACTGTAATATAATTAAAGAAAAAGCTCGCTTTTGCACTGGAACAAAACCTTCTACATTCTTGCACCAAGAGGTTCGAACTTCCCATAGCTTGTGGGCTCCAAACATTCATAAAACCTTTTTTCAAAAAGATGACACTGCAACCTTTAACAGTAGAAATGGGACAGAGTCTTTCCCTTTTCTCCTTTATTCCTTTCACTTCAATTTTTAATTTCTGTTTGCTATTTGAAAAAATAGTAAGATCGCATGTCTTTAATACAATCTGCATAAAGCAAAGTGTTTTGAAAAATTCAAATTGAATTTCTACCAGACACCCTAACAAACATAACTTCAAGACTTTAAGACTGAAGCTTATCGTATATGCAACAAACTCTTGGTGCCTTTCACAATTGCACAAGTACATTATAGTCAAAATAAATCCACAGCAGCGTCTTTAACCTAAAATGTAATTCATTTTCTTATCCCAATTCTGGGTGTACAATCTTAAATTGAAATGAATACACTCGACAGTCACATTCATCCTTCCATGCTTCTGTGCAACTTCGAAATATTGATTCCGTCATGGGTTATGAACTTAAAGTGGCAAATTTTGTGACTTTCCTAGATCTCGAGCCCAAGGAAAATTTACAGTTTCAGCCAGTTCAAAACCAAAAACATGACTGAACTTTCTCACCAAAATGCATACGTATACGTACATAGAGAAGACAAGTGACACACGCTGGTATACTCCCAACATTAAAGACAAGACTACAGAGGGTTAATGACTTTTAGCTCTGTTCACAAAACAGTGGGTCATGTAACAATCAAAACATTCAATCACATACAGATTTTAAAGCCAAACTTTCAAATAAAAGAAATACTGTAACCTTATAAGCTTCAACAAATTCGCACACACTTTCACATAAACTGAAATTCCAGCGTACTTCCAGGCTTACTTTCATTCAGTTATTTTAATGTTTTATTTTCCTCAACACAGAAGCTGGCGGCATTTAAGCAGCTTATCATTATTATAATCCCAGCTGCACTGCTCCTGCTCTCTTCCCTGAGCAGTTACTGACCACAGCATCACGCTGCCTGAGCCAGCCCAACAATTCATAAATTTTTTACACACTGAATTTATAATAAGTTCATTTAACCGCTCCTTCTCTTCCTAAAGCTTTTCCTCGCTCAGTTCTCCACATTTTGTGCATTAAATGGGTTGAGTACTCCAATGATACATCCCTTTACCCAATTTAAACCCGCCCAGGGTAAGCTGCTGCTTTCTTGTACAAGTCCCCATCCAGACTCGCAAGCAACGAGATTAAGTCACTGTCAGACAATTTCTCGAACTCCTTGTCACACAAAATCCAGTCAGCCATAATTAGGGCAGAATTTTAGCCCCCCGGGAGTGAGCTGGGAGGCGATAGGGGGCATAAAATCATGTGGGACATGGGGAGTGTCATTCCTGTCACCTACGCACCACTGCTGCTATTTTACCAGCAGCAGGGGGGAGGTGGCAAACAGCCTGCCTGCCCCAGGCCAATTGAGACCCTTAAGTAGCCAATTAATTGCCACTGAGGGGCCTCCTCCTACCACCGCTGGTGTGTTACCAGCAGCGGCCGGGCACCTCCACCACCAGGGGAGGCATCCCAGTTAAACCTGGCGGCCTCCTTGCAGGCCAGGGTGTTGCCCTCTTGATCGGGCACCCTGTTCCCACACAGGGCCCACCCCAGTGGAACACCTCCCAATCGATCGATTGTTTCCGGTGGCACTTCTGGGACTGAGGAGCTGCCAGCCCTCTGATTGGCCAGCAGCTTCTGGAGGTGGGACGTTCTGCCTCAGAGGGGCGGATGTTCCAACCAAGGCCAATTAAGGGCCTGGGCCACGTGAAATTACAGCTCACCACAACTTTTTAGCCAGTAGGCGGGGCCTCCGCCACAATGTAAAATTCCAGCCTTAGTCTCCAAGTACGTCACTCCTGGTCGGTCAAATGCCCTACACTCTGGAAGGTTTCCTTCCTAAGCTGCTAGGTCATCAGCCACTCGCCCACGCATCCCATTTAACTGAATGAAACTTCAAAATAAAAACTAACTGCTTTATCACTCCTGCCTAATGTATTTATCTTTAAATTCTCACACAGAAGGCCATCTGTTTTTGTGCTCTGCGAGATTTCTACTGAAGTTTACTTTTTGACTATTTGGCCAATGAAGGTCCAAATCACAGTTTCCCATAATCACCTCTCAGCTGCTTTTACCCAGGGTTTATTACAAGCAGGGATAAAAAAAAAAGTACAGTATATTATTCCGTGTAACAATGAAATTAAAGCAACGTACGGTCAGTTATGGCACGTAAGTTAGTTTTCGTTAATCAGCAAGAAAACCCGATGGAGGGATTTCCCAGGATTCTTACTCCCTCTCCAAGGCCTTGACATCTTTCCTAAAGTGTGGTGCCCAGATTTGTACACAATGCTCCGGCTGAGGCAGAACCATTCATTTATAAAGGGGTTTGTATTCAATGCCCCCTGTTTACAAAGTCAATTTTTTTTTTATTCATTCATGGGATGTGGGCATCGCTGGCCAGGCCAGCATTTATTGCCCATCCCTAATCACCCTTGAGAAGGTGGTGGTGAGCTGCCTTCTTGAACCTCTGCAGTCCATGTGGGGTAGGTACACCCACAGTGCTGTTAGGAAGGGAGTTCCAGGATTTTGACCCAACGACAGTGAAGGAACGGCGATATAGTTCCAAGTCAGGTTGGTGTGCGACTTGGAGGGGGGCTTGCAGGTGGTGATGTTCCCATGCGTCTGCTGCTCTTGTCCTTCTAGTTAGTAGAGGTCACGGGTTTGGAAGGTGTCTCAGGAGCCTTGGTGAGTTGCTGCAGTGCATCTTGTAGATGGTACACACTGCTGCCACTGTGCATCGGTGGTGGAGGGAATGAATGTTTGTAGATGGGGTGCCAATCAAGCGGGCTGTTTTGTCCTGGATGGTGTCGAGCTTCTTGAATGTTGTTGGAGCTGCACCAATTCCAGGCAAGTGGAGAGTATTCCATCACATTCCTGACTTGTGCCTTGTAGATGGTGGACAGGCTTTGGGGAGTCAGGAGCTGAGTTACTCACTGCAGGATTCCTAGCCTCTGACCTGTTCTTGTAGCCACGGAATTTATATGGCTACTCCAGTTGAGTTTCTGGTCAATGGTAATCCCCAGGATGTTGATAGTGGGGGATTCAGCGATGGTAATGCCATTGAATGTCAAGGGGAGATGGTTAGATTCTCTCTTGTTGGAGATGGTCATTGCCTGGCACTTGTGTGGCGCGAATGTTACTTGCCACTTATCAGCCCAAGCCTGGATATTGTCCAAGTCTTGCTGCATTTCTACACGGACTGCTTCAGTATCTGAGGAGTCACGAATGGTGCTGAACATTGTGCAATCATCAGCGAACATCCCCACTTCTGACCTTATGATTGAAGGAAGGTCGTTGATGAAGCAGCTGAAGATGGTTGGGCCTCGGACACTACCCTGAGGAACTCCTGCAGTGATGTCCTGGAGCTCAGATGATTGACCTCCAACAACCACAACCATCTTCCTTTGCGCTAAGTGTGACTCCAACCAGCGGAGGGTTTTCCCCCGATTCCCATTGACCTCAGTTTTGCTAGGGCTCCTTGATGCCATACTCGGTCAAATGCTGCCTTGATGTCAAGGGCAGTCACTCTCATCTCACCTCTTGACTTCAGCTCTTTTGTCCATGTTTGAACCAAGGCTGTGATCAGGTCTGGAGTTGAGTGGCCCTGGCGAAACCCAAACTGAGCGTCACTGAGCAGGTTATTGCTAAGCTAGTGCCGTTTAATGACACTGTTGATGACATCTTCCATCACTTGACTGATGATTGAGAGTAGACTGATGGGGTGGTAATTGGCCAGGTTGGACTTGTCCTGCTTTTTGTGTACAGGACATACCTGGGCAATTTTCCACATTGCAGGGTAGATGCCAGTGTTGTAGCTGTACTGGAACAGCTTGGTGAAGCAAGCATATCCCATATCCTTGCTTCACCACCTTATCAACTTGCGCTGCCGCCTTCAGCAATTCGGAAGTATTTCCCCTCACCTCAGTCCCTCTTGCATCCCCCATGTAGATTATACTGCCTCTCCATGTTGTTGCTCCCAAAGTGAGCTTGCGTCCGTCCATTTCACCAGTCTGTCTTTGTCCTTCTGAAGTCCTTATGGCACAGAAGGAGACCATTCAGCTCAGTGGGAAAGAGAAGATTGGGGAGAAAGGACAAAGTTTCAGAGACACCTTCCATAAACCTGAACTTGTACAAAACTCTGTATCCTAACTCACACCAAGTCCCGCTCGCCCATCACTGCTGTCATGCCCATGGTTCATTATAGAATCAAATAATCTGACAGCACAGAAGGAGGCCATTTGGTCTATTTTGCCTTGTGCTGACTCCTGGAAAGAGCTATCCAATCAGTCCCACTCCCCTGCTCTTTCATCACAGCCCTGCAAATTTCTCCTTTTCAAGTATTTGTCCAATTTCCCTTTTGAAAGTTGCTACAGGGGAAGTGGAGAGAAACTATTTCCACCTGGTGGAGGAATGCAGACTCAGGGGCATAACCTTAAAATTAGAGATAGACTCTTTAGGGCTGATGTCAGGAAGCACATTTTCACACAAAGGGGAGTGGAAATCTGGAACTCTCTCCCCCAAACAACTCTTAAAGCTGGGGGTCAATTGAAAATTTCAAACCTGAGATGGGTAGATTTTTGTTCGGTAAGCCTTCCCAAACCAAGGCGAGTAGATGATGTTGAGGTACAGATCAGCCATGCTATAACTGAATGGTTGAACAGGCTCGAGGGGCTGAATGGCCTCCTCCTGTTGATGCTGTTGGCAATTACCTTACATCTGTGTCATCTTCATATACCAAACCCACTGGCAGACCAGGGTGTGCAGCACCTTTCCTGCTGACAGTGACTGTGGGGTACCTTCCCCCACCAACACTGCCATAGCGAGAGAGAAAATTGAAGGCCCTCACTCGCAGATTTACTTTGTGCTGTTCGGATCAGCTGACGTGCTTTTGAAAGGCTGAGATGAGATTGATTGCAACATGACTGCTTGATCTCACTAATTGACAGCAGGAGGCGATGTTCCCCACTAGGCCCAGTGCAGAACAAAAGGGGATGAGCAAACAACAGAGGGAGCTACCAGCCACTGGTATTACTGAGGGGGCAGGAACCTGTGCGCAGTTTTGTCTTGCCTGAGGTGACATAGAATGACAAACGCCATTTGGCCCAACTCGTCTGCACTGCTGTTTATATGCCACACAACCCCCCCGCTCCCAGTCCATCTACCTGATCTCAGCCTTTCAGCATATCTTTGTATTCCCTTTTCTCTTGTCTAGTTTCCTTTTGAAAGCATCTAAGCTATTTACCTAAGTTTCTTCCTGTGTAAGTTCTCTGAGTAAAGAAGTTTCTCCTGATTTCCCTATTGGATTTATTAATAACTATCTTGTCTTTATGGCCCCTAGTTTTGGATTCTCCCACAAGTGGGAACATTCTCTCCACATCTACCCAGTGCAACACATTCATAATTTTAAAGACCTCCATCTCTAGGTCTTTTTTCCAATGTTACAACCAAGGCGGGAGGAGTGTACTGTTTATTCGACTTCCACTTCTCCACGGGTCATTACATATATTTAATTTTTTTTCCCACTTACCGATACAGTCAATCATAGACTCTATTTTTATCCCAGAATAAACGTTTCTTTATTAAGCAACAAAATCATCAGTTTATAATAAAACAAGTCTTAACCAGTAATGAAGTAAAGCATAAACACACAGATTGAAATATTAAAGTTCCCTTTTTACCTTAGCCCCTCTCACTCACTCACTCACACACACACACACACACACACACACACACCTGTTAACTGGAAAAATAAGGGGGATTTTTGTTTTTAGAGCTCTACTACAGCCAAAAAACACTTGGGCTGATTACATGCTTATTCTTGAAGAAACAGCAGCTGAAATATGTTGTGTTCCAAAACTGGCATATAGTCTGGCCTCCGAATACACATAGATGGGTCACTGGGATCTTTTAGAACAGTTATTTTCAAGCGGTGTTGAGAATTAATTTAGCAGGCTTTTCTTCAAAGACAGGAGACGAGATGAGTTGACACAGTGGGCTTCTCAGGGTCTTTTAGAGAGCTGCTGGAAAGCTGACCTGGGTTGTGATCTTCTCTCCTTCCTTGGAAGTTCCCTTCTCTCCTTGGAAGTTCTCTTATTTTTTATACAGTTCAACCCCAACTCAAAACAATTCAAAAGCAAAACAGACAACAGGAGGTCAACCATTTGACCGCCATCAATCTTGACCTGCCACTTCTTTGTAAACAACTTCGCCAGGTGTCCAAAGTTCTCTGTTGTTTATTGGAAGTCAGGTGGTTTCCTGGAAAGGCTTGTTGTTGTTGCTGAAAGTCAGGTGGTTTCCCTGGAAAGGCTTGTTTTCCTCACAAGATCTCTCAGTGCCCCTTTTAAAAACATTTCCAGGGACTGTTTTTCAAAGTCAAGTGGCCTTTACATGACCGCCTTTGAAAACCCTGAAGTTTAACATTTCTTCAATCTTTCCAAAATATATTTAACAAAACATAGAGGCACTTTCGTACTTCATACTTCGCACTTTCGTACCACCAAAGAAAACATGAGCCAACCCGTTAAATCTTTCCCGATAGCTATATTCTCTCAGATGGGTTCTCTGCATGAAATATCCATTAGTTGTTTAATGTCTGTACATCTAAGGTTCTGCCAGTCTAGTGAACTTTCCTTTTGCCAGTATAGTTCTGTACAACCTTGGTTTCTGATCAAAGACTTTAGAGCAAAAGAGATAGTGGATTTGACTGATGGAGCCTGCGTACAACAGACAGGGTGGGAGGATTGTTCCTGTCAGCAACATAAACATAGCAACAACTTGCATCTACACTGTGCCTTTAATGTAGTAAAATGCCCCAAGGCGCTTCACAGGAGCATTATCAAACAAAATTTGACTTCCCGCCCAGTGTCCTGGTGATAGTTATCCTTCAACAAGCATCTTTGAAACAGATTATCCAGTCATTATCCCATCGCTGTTTGTGGGATTTTGCTGTGCACAAATCGGCTGCCACATTTTCTACATTGCAGCCATGACACTTCAAAAGTACTTGATGCTTTGGGATGTCCTGAATTTGTGAAGCACGCGATATAAACCCAAGTCCTTTCTTTTACAGATCATCTTGGGAGTTTACAGGTGGAGTACGGATTTTACCAGTTGATGAGGTTTCTGTCTCAGTCCTGGTTTCAGTGCAGTGGGAAGATTTTTCCAGGATGGGTTACGTGTTTTGGACTAGATTTCAGACTCGAGACAGGAGGTTAGAGTTGTGGATCAGTTGTGTCCAGAATTAGTGGGTGCGTAAACTGAATAAACTAATTAGAAAGATGGGTAGAGGTGTGTTATAGAGTCATAGAGTCGTACACAATAGAAACAGGCCCTTCGGCCCACCGCGTACCTGTCCAGATGCCTCTTAAATGTTGCTCCTGTTCCTGCTTCCACCACCTCCTCTGGCAGCACATTCCAGATACCCACTATTCTTTGTGTGAAAAATCTACCCCTTTGATCCCCTTTAAACCTCCTCCCTCTCACCTTAAATCTATGCCCTCTAGTTTTAGTCACCCCTACAGAATCTGGCCATCTACCCTATCTATGCCTCTCATAATTTTATATACCTCTATCATGTTCCCTCTCAGCCTCCTTCGCTCCCGGCAAAACAGACCCAACCTATCCAATCTCTCTTTATAACTTAAGCCCTCCAAACCAGCCAACATCCTTGTGAATCTTTTCTGCACCCTCTCTAGCTTAATCACATCTTTCCTGTAGTGTGGTGATCAGAACTGCACACAGTACTCCAAATGCGACCTAACCAACGTTATGTACAACTGTAACATGACGTCCCAAATCTTGTACTCAGTGCCTCGGCCAATGAAGACAAGCATCCACCCTGTCTACCTGTGTTGCCACTTTCAGGGAACTATGTACTTGCACCCCAAGGTCTCTCTGCTCAAGAACACTTCCCAGGGCCCTGCCATTCACTGTATATGTCCTGCCCTGGTTTAACTTCCCAAAATGCATCACTTCACACTTGTTTGTGTTAAATTCCATTTGCCACTCCCTTGCCCACTTTCCCAGTTGATCTATATCCTATTGTAACCTTAGACAACCTTCTTCACTGTCCACTATACCACCAATTTTGGTGTCATCTGCAAACTTACTAATCATGCCCCCTACATTCACATCCAAGTCATTAATATATATGACAAACAACAAGGGCCCAGCACCGATCCCTGCGGCACACCACTGGTCACCGGCCTCCAAACTGAAAAACAACCCTCAATTACCACCCTCTGCCTCCTGTCACCAAGCCAATTTTGTATCCAATTGGCTAGCTCACCCTGGATCCCATGTGTTCGAACCTTCTGGGCTAGCCTACCATGCGGTACCTTGTCAAAGGCCTTGCTAAAGTCTATGTAGACAATGTCCATCGTCCTGCCCTCGTCAATCCTCTTGGTCACCTCCTCAAAAAACACAAAGAAATTAGTGAGGCATGATTTCCCACGCACAAAGCCATGCTGACTATCCCTAATCAGACCATGCCTTGCCAAATGCATATAAATTCTGTCTCTCAGAATCCCTTCCAACAGCTTTCCCACCACTGATGTAAGGCTCACCGGCCTGTAGTTCCCTGGCTTATCCCTGTTGTCTTTTTAAAATAAAGGCACAACATTAGCTATCCTCCAGTCTTCTGGTACCTCACCCGTCGCTAACGGTGATACAAAAATCTCTGCCAGGACCCCAGCAATCTCCTCCCTTGCTTCCCAGAGCATCCTGGGATTTATCCACTTTAATGCACTTCAAAACCTCCAACACCTCCTCCTTTGTAATGTTGATATGCTCCAGGATATCGCTGTCCCTTCCCTCGAACTCACTAGCTTCCATGACCTTCTCCACTGTAAATACAGATGAGAAGTATTCATTTAAGACATTGCCCATTTCCTGTGGCTCCACACATAGATCACCACACTGATCCTTAAGGGGACCTACTCTCTCCCTAGCTACCCTTTTACTCTTAATATACTTATCGAATCTTTTAGGATTCTCCTTTATCTTATCTGCCAGGGAAATCTCATGGCCCCTTTTCGCCCTCCTAATTTCCTTCTTAAGTGTACTCCTACATCCCCTATACTCCTCGAGGGACTTTGTTAGCAAATTTGTTACCACAAACTTTGGCACATTTAGTGACCCGTAGACTTTTCTACTTGGATTTGCGCTGCCAATGGAAGCACCCAACACTGCAGTTAATTATATTGAAATTGATCCTTGATAATCCCATTGAGATGGCCAGAGAATTTTCCAGCACATGGTAATCAGGCATCAATCCTCCCTGTTAAAATAGATGTCCTGGACTTCGAGTGTGTGCTGTTTATGGAAGTGAAGTTAAAAAAAAAAACATTAACAATACTTGGAAACTATTTCTCTTTCTTTCCTGCGTCTGCTTTGTTGGATCGGAGATTTGCAACAGGCATTTTGCCACCAGTATGCCCGCTGTATTGGGGCAATGGGTTTTCCAATGGGAATTCCCCTATACTCATGCATTTTGGAGGATGAGTAGAGGGGTGAAAGATTTGTGTTGCGTAACGAGACTAGAGAAGCTGGGGTTGTTCTACTTAGAGCAGAGAAAGTTAATGGGAGATTTGATAGAGACGTTCAAAATGATGCATGGTTTTTGATTGAGTAAATAAGGAGAAACTGCTTCCAGTGGCAGGAGGGTCACTAACTGGAGCACAAAGATAACTACCAGAGGTGCCATGAAGGAGAAAGTTTTCATCCAGTAAGTTGTTGTCATTTGGAATGCGCTGTCTGAAAGGGTGGTGGATGCAGATTCAATCATACATTTAAAAGGGGAATTAGATAAATAACTGAATGGGAAAAAATTGCAGGGCTACGGGGAAAGAGCAGGCAAGTAGGACGATTTGGACAGCTCTTTCAAAGTACTGGCACAGGCACTGTGGGTCTGCTTCTGTGCTGTGCGATTCTACGATTTTGCGATAGCAAGACTGTTCTCATCTCTGTAAACAAACCCACACCCCCGTTATAGGCAGAGGGGCATCTACATGACAATGAGTAGAACCCGCTGCACAGTCCGTGGGACAGAGACACTCAAGACATCTGCTGCAAGGACACCTACAGTGTCAGCTGGACTTTCCGATGGCAGAGATCAGGACTAGCTGCTGAGACCCATCGACCACCTGTTCAGCTTCACAGTCTGTGCTCTTGGGTGATATGTGGCCCCCAAGTGGAGTTGGTGCCTGAGGGAAATGGAAGACCCTCCCTTTAATATAGAGCGGTACCAGGGTACCTGAAGCAACTATAGCAAGAGAGAAAGGTCCTCGAAGAGGTGTCACCTGGTTTAGTAGCTTCAATACGCATCAAACTGCGCTTGGAGCATTCAGCACTTTTCCATTACAAGATACCTGCCTCAAAGGGTTTGGGATTCCAATCTGTAGCTTTCTACACCAATGGTTGTCGGGGTGGAAGTGGGAAAATCCCAGCTCTTGACTGGTTTAATCCTGATCTGGGTACTCCACCCTGTGTGTTCCCTTCTTTGGCCCACCAGAGTCAACTGCTGGTGAATGGGAAAGGGTGTAGTCCTCGTCTTCCAAGAATGACACTGGTGATCTTCCCATGGATCTGTTCCTCGACTGTGGGTGGCAGCCAGCTCAAAGTTTGCAATAAGAAGCTGTGGAACTTCCTGCAGGCCTGTAGGGAGATCTCATTCTTACCTTCCTTCCCATAGCTGCTTGAGGAGTCTGAATGGAGGTGAGACAACAGCCCAGGCGAGTAGCTGAGATAAATGAGATCTCTGCCAACCTATTAAACACTATTCCCTGTTTTAGCTGTCACCTTGACGTGGAAAGGCTCCTTGAATTGTGAGACCCAACAGCTGGACCTATGGGGTAGGAGGGCCCACCTGGTTTTGGTCTCAGGATGGGAGTGGTGAGAGGCTTCAGGACCCTTTCAAAATCAGTTTCTCTTGCTAATCAAAGATTAGTTCTGCTTGTCTTCATCACAGAACCGGACTGGAGTGAATTCTCTTGCCAACACGCATGCACATACATGCAAAGACTAGCGCACAAGCACCATCTAAGACCCCAGGAAATCTTGCTCTTGTGGGTGACTTGACTCAATTTGACTCGCTCCAGCAACAGCTAAAAATTAATGTTCATGACAAAACCAATGTGCCTCATTCTTGGCAGGTGGGGGCCTGCATGACACCTCCACACCCAGCGGAATGAAGTGCGTTTTGAGAAAAGCGCATTTCATTAAAAGGGTTGAGAGAAAATATGAGATACAGAAAAAAAAACATGCATTTCTCTCATTCATTCCTATACATTCATAAATCCTAAAACTTATTACAGCCTGTCTTTTCTTGATGCCAGTGCTGCTTTAATTGCCCCCATTTTGGCATCTGAGTAAACGTGTGGTTATTTGAGGATGTTTTTCTTCAGATGGCCCATTTCCATGGCTGCTAGGGTCTTTGAGATGGTTAGGTTTAATTAGCCCTGAGTTGGAATTTTTTTTTTCAGGAGATTCAGTAGTGAGCAGATCTACCCTGAACTCTCTTTCAGTGCTTTGCTGAGTCATGCAAAGGCTTTTGATTTCAGGGGATGGGTGGTTCGCTTTTTTCTGACGTGGGGGAGGATTCTTTACTATTCTCCCCTTTGTCCTCTAGAACACTCCTGCCCTACTGCACTCCCCTGTGGCACTTCGACCAGGTGAGGCATCACCCTCATGGTTTCTCAGCCACCTAGAGGTCTTTCTTTGTCTCTGCAGGTTCCTGTAAATACTGTTAGCAACTCTGGTGGGGTGCTTCTAGTGTCTGTATTTACATGGGAGGATGTGGGGTCCAACTTTTCACATTTATTTGGGGTTGGCTGACTGAACTAGGGGTTTTCATCCGGGAGTCCTCCCAGACTTCCTTTAATCTGCCCTCTTCGTCACTTTTTCTCCTGGAGCGATTAAAATCAGGGATGCCCAAGAGGTCAGAATTGAAGGAGCGCAGAGGTCTTGACGGGTTGTAGGGCAGAGAGAAGGAAGGATATGAACACAAGGATAAGAAATTTCAAAGTCACAATGGGATGGGAGCCAGTGTAGCACAGGGGTGATGGGTGGGCGGGCTTAGTCTGAATTAGGATGCGGGCAGAAGAACACAGGGACTGCGGCAGTTCAAGGAGAATGTCCCGCCACCGCCAATTCAGGGACCGTCAATAAGTGACGGCCTTGCCAGCGATGTCCCAAGAACAAATTTTAAAAAGATTGTTTTCTGAGTCAGTGCGTAACCAGCCCAACAAGGATCAAACCAAAGGGTGCAGGTTGGCCAATACCGGGACTGTTTTGGGTTAAAATTAATCGGTTGCGACGCTGTGCTTCATTCTGCCTAAATGAAACAAAGCAGGTCAGCAACAGGAAGGTAGGAGGAAAGGTTGGGATGATTGATCACAGTACAATTAGTGGTAAAATTAAGAGAGGAAGGAAGCAGAAAACCGAATAGCAATGTTGATTGATTGGGGAAGTACAGACTACAGAGGCACGAAAGTGGACTTAGCCTGAATAAAGTGGTGAGGCAAAGTAAACTAGTGTAACAGTGGGAAGTATTTCAATTGGAGATTAATACAGCTCTGTCTTGGAGCATTCTAATGAGGAAGCAGGACTCGAGTCTAGAATCACGATTCCATGGCTTAGGCTGAGAAGTAAGTCTATAAAAAGAAGCATGTGATCAAGCGATAGCTGGTAATACGGGTGAGAGATGTGAGAGATATCATGGAGTCTTGATCACTTCTCCACCCCCGCATTGTCACCTTGGGGGGCATCCCTGCCTCCTCCCCCTCTACCTCATCTGCATGCTGCATCTTGATAACAGCTTTCGTATGTTCACTGATGGCAGACAACTCTACCCTTCTCAACACCCATCACCATCTCTGTAACCTCCTCCAGTCCTACAACCCCATTCCTGAATTCTCCATTCGTCTGACTCTGAGCTTCTGTGAACCCCTTCCTCTCCTCATCCCATCGTAACTACGACGCGGAAACAGGCCATTCAGCCCAACCAGTCTTTGTTGGTGTTTATCGTCGATATCCCCACTCCGCCGGCACATCCCTTTATCTCCCCTTTTCTTCAACCTGCTTAACCGATTCTTAAATGTTGATGTCGCATTTGCAGTGTTGTACCCTACAACGAGAACCCTAAAGGGAGACAAAGAACGCTGAGAAAGAGCTCGTAAACTAAACCTGCAGCCAGTACAAAGGGAAGTAGTAAACAATTCATAAACATGTTCAGAAAAAAGAGCATCAGTAATAAGGTGAAGGCACTGAAAAATGAGCATGGTGAGATTATAGTGGACAAGGAAATGGAGGTTAATGCAGGAAGGAGGGAAACCGCAGCACACACATCGAAGATCCAGAAAGAACCAGAGGCGATTGAGGAGAATTTTTTTTTACTGAGCGAGCTGTTGTGATCTGGGACGCGCTGCCTGAAAGGGTGAGTGGAAGCAGATTCAATAGTAACTTTCAAAAGGGAATTGGATAAATACTTGAAAACGAGAAATTTGCGGAGCTATAGGGCAAGAACAGGAGGGAGTGGGATTAGAACCATAGAACCATAGAAAAATGACGGCACAGAAGGAGGTCATTCAGCCCGTCATGTCTGTGCCGGCTGAAAAAAGTACTAGCTGCCCAATCTAATCCCATCTTCCAGCACCTGATCCATAGCCTTGTAGATTACAACACTTCAATGCGGGTCCAGGTACCTTTTAAAAGAATTGAGGGTTTCTGCCTCCACCACCATTCCTGGCAGTGAATTCCAGACACCCACCACCCTCTAGGTGAAAAAGTTTTTCCTCATGTCCCCTCTAATCCTTCTACCAATCACCTTAAATCTGTGCCTCCTGGTAACTGACCTTTCTGCAGGGGAAACAGGTCCTTCCTGTCCACTCTATCTAGGCCCCTCAAAATCTTGTACACCTCAATTAAGTCACCCCTCAGCCTCCTCTGTTCTCAGGAAAACAACCCTAGCCTATTCAATTTTTTCTCATGGCTGCAACTTTCAAGCCCTGGCAACATTCTTGTAAATCTCCTCTGTACTCTCTCTAGAGCAATTATGTCCTTTCTGTAATGTGGTGACCAGAACTGTACGCAATACTCCAGCTGTGGCCTAACCAGCGTTTTGTACAGTTCCAGCATTATATCCCTGCTTTTGTATTCTATACCTCGGCCAATAAAGGAAAGCATTCCATATGCCTTCTTCACCACTCTGTCTACCTGTCCTGCCACCTTCAGGGACCTGTGGACATGCACTCCAAGGTCTCTCACTTCTTCTCAATATCCTCCCATTTATTGTGTATTCCCTCCCTTTATTTGCCCTCCCCAAATGCATTACCTCACACTTATCTGGATTGAATTCCATTTGCCACTTTTGCGCCCACTCAACCAAACCATTGATATCATTCTGGAGTCTACGGCTATCCTCTTCACTATCAACTACACGGCCAATTTTTGTGTCACCAGCAAATTTCCCAATCATGCCTCCCACATTTAAGTCCAAATCATTAATATATACCACAAACAGCAAGGGACCCAACACTGAGCCCTGTGGAACACCACTGGAAACAGCTTTCCATTCACAAAAACATCTGTCGACTACTACCCTTTGTTTCCTGTCCCTGAGCCAATTCTGGATCCAACCTGCCACATTCTCCTGTATCCCATGGGCTTTCATTTTACTGGCCAGTCTGCCATGCGGGACCTTGTCAAAAGCCTTACGAAAATCCATGTAGACCACATCCACTGCACTACCCTCATCAATCCTCCTTGTTACTTCCTCAAAAGGAGGAAGCACTGAGGGTGGCAAGGGGAGGCAGTGGCCTAATGGTATTATCACTAGTAACCCAGAGGCCCAGGGTATTGATCTGGGGACATGGGTTCGAATCCCACCACAGCAGAAGGTGGAATTTGAATTTAATTAATGAATCGGGAATTAAAAGCTAATCTAATAATGGCCATGAAACCATTGTCTATTGTTGTAAAAACCCACCTGGTTCACGAATGTCCTTCAGGGAAGGAAATCTACTGTCCTTACCTGGTCTGGCTGACATGTGACTCCAGACCCACAGCAATGTGATTAACTCTTACATGCCCTCTGAAATGGCCTAGCAAGCCACTCAGTTGTACCTAACCACTGCGAAGTCAATAAAAAGGAATGAAACCGGATGGACCACCCGGCATCGACCTAGGCACCGGAAACGACAACGGCAAACCCAGCCCTGTCAACCCTGCAAAGTCCTCCTTACTAACATCTGGGGGCTTGTGTCAAAGTTGGGAGAGCTGTCCCACAGACTAGTCAAGCAACAGCCTGTCATAGTCATACTCACGGAATCATAGCTGAAAGACAATGTCCCAGACACTGCAATCACTATCCCTGGGTATGTCCTGTCCCACCGGCAGGACAGACCCAGCAGAGGTGGCAGGACAGTGTAATACAGTAGGGTGGGAGTTGCCCTGGGAGTCCTCAACATCGACTCCAGACCCCATGAAGTCACATGGCATCAGGTCAAACATGGGCAAGATAATCTCCTACTGATTACCACCTACCGCTCTCCCTCAGCTGATGAGTCAGTACTCCTCCATATTTAACACCACTTGGAGGAAGCACTGAGGGTGGCAAGGGCACAAAATGTACTCTGGGTGGGGGACTTCAATGTCCATCACTAAGAGTGGCTCGTTAGCACCACTACTGGCCAAGTACTAAAGGACATAGCTGCTAGACTGGGTCTGCGGCAGTGGTGGGGGAACCAACATGAGGGAAAAACATACTTGACCTTGTCCTCACCAATCTGCCTGCTGCAGATGCATCTGTCCATGACTGTATTGGTAGGAGTGACCACCGCACAGTCCTGTGGAGACGAAGTCCCGCCTTCACATTGAGGATACCGCCCATCGTGTTGTGTGGCACTATCACCGTGCTAAATGGGATAGATTTCGAACAGATCTAGCAATGCAAAACTGGGCATCCATGAGGCACTGTGGGCCATCAGCAGCAGCAGAATTGTACTCAACCACAATCTGTAACCTCATGGCCCAGTATATCCCCCACTCTACCATTACCATCAAGCCAGGAGACCAACCCTGGTTCAATGAAGAGTGCAGGACTGCACGCCAGGAGCAGCACCAGGCATACCTCAAAATGAGGTGTCAACCCGGTGAAGCTACAACCCAGGACTATCTGCATGCCAAACTGCGTAAGCAGCATGCAAAAGACAGAGCTAAGCGATCCCATAACCAACAGATCAGATCTAAGCTCTGCAGTCCTACCACATCCAGCCATGAATGGTAGTGGACAATTAAACAACTAACTGGAGGAGGTGGCTCCACAAATATCCCCATCCTTAATGATGGGGGAGCCCAGCACATCAGTGCGAAAGAAAAGGCAGAAGCATTTGCAACAATCTTAAGCAAGAATATCAAGAAATAATAATCAACAGTGTCAAGAAACGACTGAAGGCACTGGATACTGCAAACGCTATGGGTCCTGACAATATTCCGGCAATAGGACTGAAGACTTGTGCTCCAGAACTAGCCGCACCCCTAGCCAAGCTGTTCCAGTATAGCGACAACACTGGCATCTACCTGGCAATGTGGAAAATTGCCCAGGTCTGTCCTGTACACAAAAAGCAGGACAAGTCCAACCCGGCCAATTACCGCCCATCAGTCTACTCTCAATCATCAGCAAAGTGATGGAAGGTATCATCAACAGTGCCATCAAGCAGCACTTGCTTAGCAATAACCTGCTTAGTGATACCCAGTTTGGGTTCCACCAGGGCCACTCAGCTGCTGACCTCATTACAGCCTTGGTTCAAACATGGACAAAAGAGCTGAACTCAAGAGGTGAGGTGAGAGTGACTGCCCTTGACATCAAGGCAGCATTTGACCGTGTATGGCAACAAAGAGCCCCAGCAAAACTGGAGTCAATGGGAATCAGGGGGAAAAGTCTCTGCTGGTTAGACTCATATCTAGCGCAAAGGAAGATGGCTATGGTTGTTGGAGGTCAATCATCTGAGCTCCAGGACATCACTGCAGGAGTTCCTCAGGGTCGTGTCCTAGGCCCAACCATCTTCAGCTGCTTCATCAACGACCTTCCTTCAATCATAAGGTCAGAAGTGGGGATGTTCGCTGATGATTGCACAATGTTCAGCACCATTCGCGACTCCTCAGATACTGAAGCAGTCCATGTAGAAATGCAGCAACACTTGGACAATATCCAGGCTTGGGCTGATAAGTAGCAAGCAACATTCAGAGATCAAGATGGACTGAATGACTTCCCTTTATGGTGTGTTACGACTGAGGTGGGAGGAGTGCACTGTTTATTCTAGTCCCACTTCTCCACAGGTCACAGCATATTTTAGATTTTCCCAATTACTGATACAGTCAATCATATTCTCTGTTTTTTCCCAGAATAGAACACAGTAACCGAGTTTCTTGAATGAACAATAAAATTATCAGTTTATGATAAAACAAGTCGTAACTAGTAATGAAGTAAAACAGGGCAGTGCAGTGGTTAGCACCGCAGCTTCACAGCTCCAGCGACCCGGGTTCAATTCTGGGTACTGTCTGTGCGGAGTTTGCAAGTTCTCTCTGTGACTGTGTGGGTTTCCACCGGGTGCTCCAGTTTCCTCCCACAGCCAAAGACTTGCAGGTTGATAGGTAAATTGGCCATTGTAAATTGCCCCGAGTGTAGGTATTTGGTAGGAGAATGGTGGGGACGTGGTCGGGAATATGGAATTAATGTAGGATTAGTATAAATGGGTGGTTGAAGGTCGGCACAGACTAGGTGGGCCGAAAGGCCTGTTTCAGTGCTGTATCTCTATGACTATAACTTTCAACACACAGATTGCAATTTTAAAGTCATACGTACATACACTGGTTAACCCAAAAAAAAGGGATTTTTTAAAAATTCAGAGCTCTGTTACAGCCAAAAAAAAACTTGGGCAGAATACTTGCTCATTTCTGAAGAAAACAGCAGATGAGATATGTTGTTCCAAAACTGGCATACAGTCTGAGTACACGGATGGGTCACTGAGATCTTTCAGAACAGCTTTTTCAGGCAGCATTAAGAAGTAATTTAGCAGGCTTTTTTCAAAGACAGGAGATGAGATGAATTGACACAGTGGACTTCTCAGAGTCTTTTTGAGATGCTGGAAAACGAGCTGGGTTGTGGTCTTCTCTCCTTCCTTCACTTCATCAGCAGCAGGCTAACTTTATCTCGCTCCAGAAGGTAAAAACACTGACACAACAACCAAAAAGCTTTTGCGTTTTCTGCACTCCCAGGTGCACTCTGCTGCTGCTGAGCTTGTCCAATCAAGGGGCGCTTGTCACTTCTCTGCCCTGTTACCAGGGTTTCTGTTCTATCTTCAACTTGAGTCACGTGACAACTAGTAACATTGTTGTCAATCCGGCTCCCTCAGTGTCCCCTTGATGACACTTTTTTTCAGAAACTGGTCCAACATTTATTCACTAAAATAAAAGCAAAATACTGCGGATGCTGGAAATCTGAAACAAAAACAAGAAATGCTGGATTCACTCAGCAGGTCTGGCAGCATCTGTGGAAAGAGAAGCAGAGTTAACGTTTCGGGTCAGTGACCCTTCTTCGGAACGAAGAAGGGTCACTGACCCGAAACGTTAACTCTGCTTCTCTTTCCACAGATGCTGCCAGACCTGCTGAGTGAATCCAGCATTTCTTGTTTTTGTTGTGGCCAACATTTATTCAGTCTGACTATGAATTCCTTTAAAAAATATTTTTAACAAAAAACAGAAGCACCTTCATAATAGCTGTATCGTTCAGTGAAGGATACTTTGCTTCAGTATTTACAGAGTAGAGGGAAGGAAGTCTTCAAAGGTTTGTGAAGCATTAATAAGGTAACAGTTCTTATGGGGTTGAGGATGTTTCAAGTTTGCGAAGGTGTACGCATCCAGAATACTGAAGGAGGTACGTGAGAAAAGAGCAGAGACTAAAGATGATTTTTAGACATTCACAGTAGGGAGCCGCGCCAAGGAGCTGGAGGGTACAAGATGTACAGAGAGAAGGGGAGGGTAAGTCAGGCAACCGTCCACTGAAACCAAGATCAAAGCGAAAATAAATCCAGACTTAAAAGGATGTGAGTTCATCAACAGTGAGCAACATGGACCTGTGATGAGCAAGTCATGTCTGATGACCATGATAAACTTGATGGTTAGGCAATAATGTATAACATGGATGTGGGATTCAGTACCTCGAGTGTGCCTGGGTACCCAGGGAGTTCTTGACAAAGTGCAGCTTAAATTGAAGGGAAAGTGGTAGTAGGGACAGATGGAAAGACCCGCAGTAATTGGGTATCTGAACACAGAAGCAAAAAGCTCATGATAACTGTGTACAGGATAGGATACCTCTGGAATATGATGTGCAGTCTTAGATTCCTTGCTATAACAGAGAGATAACACATAGAGGAAGTGTAGAACACCTGTTCCAGGATGGAACCAGTTATGATGAGTTCTGTGCTACAAGGAAAACCTACAGCCACTAGGGCTGTGTACTCAGCCTTGGCTCAGTAGGTAGTACTCACTCTTGCCTCTGAGTCAGACGGTTCTGAGTTCAAACATGAGTTTATAATCCAGGCTGACACTTTTGTGCAAATACTGAGGGAGCGCCGCTCTGTCAGAGGGTCAGTACTGAGGGAGTGCCGCACTGTCGGAGGGTCAGTACTGAGTGAGTGCCGCACTGTCAGAGGGTCAGTACTGAGGGAGTGCCGCACTGTCAGAGGGTCAGTACTAAGGGAGTGCTGCACTGTCGGAGGGTCAGTACTGAGGCAGCGCCGCTCTGTCGAGGGTCAGTACTGAGGGAGTGCCGCTCTGTCGGAGGGTCAGTACTGAGGGAGTGCCGCTCTGTCGGAGGGTCAGTACTGAGGGAGTGCCGCTCTGTCGGAGGGTCAGTACTGAGGGAGTGCCGCACTGTCGGAGGGTCAGTATGAGGGAGTGCCGCACTGTCGGAGGGTCAGTACTGAGGGAGTGCCGCACTGTCGGAGGGGCAGTACTGAGGGAGTGCCGCACTGTCATAGGGACAGCACTGAGGGAGCACCGCACTGTCGGAGGGACAGTACTGACGGAGCTCTGCACTGTCGGAGGGGCAGTACTGAGGAAGCGCCGCACTGTCAGAGGGGTAGTACTGAGGGAGCACCGCACTCTTGGAGGGGCAGTACTGATAGAGCACCGCACTGTCGAAGGAGTAGTACCGAGGGAGCGCTGCATGTTTGGAGGGACAGTTCTGAAGGAATGCTGCATAGTTGGAGGGACAGTACTGAGGGACCACTGCACTGTCGGAGGGGCTGAACTGATTGAGCGCTGCATGGTTGGAGGGACAGTACTGAGGGAGCACTGCACTGTCACGGGCAGTACTGAGGGGGCACTGCACCATGGAGAGCTGGCATGGACTCAGTGGGCTGAATGGCCTCCTTCTGTGCTGTATATGACTCTGATCAGGGAGAGTTCTCCCCAGTGTCCCGGTCAACATTATTAAACAGATTATCTGGTCATCATCACATTGCTGTTCGTGGCAGCTTGCTGTGCACAAATTGGTTTCTGCATTTCCTACATTACAACAATGACTACACTTCATTGGCTGTGAAGCGATTTCAGATGTCCTGAGGTTGTGAAAGGCGCTATAGAAATGCAAATCTTTCTTTTTCTTGACCATAGAGGATTAAAATGAGATTTGACCGAGTTGTTCAAAACAATGAAAGGAATCAACAAGATAATTTCCATTGAGAGATAACGTGAAGACAAGGACATGACCTCAAAGTGAGCAAATACTGGGGGAGAGAGGAGCGTGGAATACTTTACAACAGCCAGTCAATACTCACCCAATGATAACATGCAGGATACTTACTTAGAGTATGGGAGGAAAGCAGGAAAACAGGATTTGTTTAGATCGGGAGAGAGAGAGAGCAGGGAAACAACACAGCCTCGATGATATCTGAAGTACGTAGCTGATCTTCTCTGTGTTTTGGAGACAGTACAAAGCTGATTGTTATTCTTGGTCATTAAATCACAACCTGATCGTCCCACATTTGGTCATAAATCTGCATTTTTAAATAGACGAGAGTTGAGAGCGTAAAAAGGGAATGTAAATTAAGCAGCTGTTAGGTGTACATGGGGAGGCGTTGTCTCAACTTGCCTGATGCCGATTTAACTCCACCTGCGGGTTCTCGTCAGCATAAATATTAACTCGCCTTCATGACCGTGTGCCAGCCAATTATTGTTTAAATCATGGGTTAAGGTATATGTGAAGAACTTTATTGGGTATGGTGGTGTCGTGGTACTGATACTGGACTAGTAATCCAGAGGCTTGAACTAAGACAGAGGTGGGGAGGGATCTAATTAAAATAACATCAGCCCACAGACGAAAGAAATGAGAGACGCAAGTAAAGGTCAGACCAAGGTAAAAAAAATAATAAAGTTCACATAAATGGCCATGGAACAGATACAGTTATGGAACACAACTATCAGACAACTGATAATAAAATCAGTGGAACAATTAATAAAAACAAATTAAATTGCCTGTAGAGAAATGGACACCGCATCCAAAACAAAACAGGAATACTGGAGGCAGTAATTCCGAGATGTCGGAGGGATAACTGAAACATGGCAACACAAGGCATAGGACTGGCTGTTAAATAGCATATTTAGAAAGGAAAGGAAGGTGGGTAGCTGTATTAATTAGAGTAGGAAAAAGAGGTGTAGCTAACATTAAGATCGAAGCAGAATCATATTGATTGTCACAAAGGATAAGATATCAGTCAGGTTAATAGGGGTATTCTGCAGGCTACTGAAGAGTGGGAAGGAAGAGGAGGAAGAAATATGCAGACAAGTCTATGAAATGAGTACAAGGCGTCGAATGGTAATCATGGGAGACTTCAAATACCTACAAATGAATGGGTAAGAAGAGGTCCTGAAAGGATACATGGACTGGAGTTACTACAATGGGCTGCATTTAGTGAGCCTATTTGGAGCGGGAATGAAGGCATTGGGGCCCGGAGAATAGTGTCGGATGCGTCCATCCGGAAATCCAATATAGTGACGTCGGTTCTGGATTTAGTCAGCGGTGGGAAAGCACCAAGGAGGCATTGTCGCCCTGATGCGACATGACTGCCATTTAAATTGTACAGCACTTAGTTATAAATACATTTGCATGCAATTGATCGCAGTTCAATGCGGGGGCGGGGGTGGGGGGGGTTGTCGGGGCTTGGGATTAAGTACATGATGGGCGGCCCTCACCTGCCTTCAGATTCCTGGCCATTGAAAGGTGTCAGTGCCGAGGCGGGAAGGCAGCCATGACCAGCACTGGATAGGGGGAGAAAGGGGAGCGGAGGCCATTATCGGCCTGCAGTGTTGTGAATTCTACACCAGTGAACCTGGTCTCGGGTGGTTGGCACGGGTGGCCATACTGCTGGGTGAGAGGGTCGGGTGGTCATACTACTGGGTGAGAGGGTCGGGTGGTCATACTGCTGGGTGAGAGGGTCAGGTGGCCAGACGACTGGGTGAGAGGATCAGGTGACCGTACTGTCAGGCGAGAGGGTTGGCTCTCAGCAAGGGTGGGCACTGAGGGCCATCAGGGCTTAAGCCGAGAAGACTAGCAGAGGCAAAAATGCCAAGGCAAGTTCGTCTCCGCAAGGACAGAGCTCTGAAGGCCTACTGTTGGCCACCTGACCCTCTCACCCAGCAGTATGGCCTATTGATCAGCTGGCATGCATCTCATACACCTGTCTTTTTGGACCCCCGTGGTATGAAGCAACGCCCACTTTCATGTCCGCTGCCGGGATCCACGGCATGACCATTAAATCCTGCCCAATGAGAGCAGGACTCCTTTCTTACCTAATCAGTATAAAAACCCAACAAAAGAGAGCACACTGCTGTATCTAGTAATGGGAAGTGAACCAGAGCAGATCAGAGAAGTAAGTGCAGGGGTACATCTAGGCAATAGCGATCACAGTGTAATGAGGGTTAAAATAATGATTGAGAAAGACATAACTAAGATGAAGAACAATGTAACAAGTTACAAAAAAAGCTAATTTTGAGGTGATGAGAATGGGAGCAGGAAATGTAACCTGGAAGAAAATATTGTCAGATGAAAAGAACAGCAAAAAACAAAAGAAAGAATAGCATTTGTATTTCACCTTTCACAACCACCTAAAGCATGTTATAGCCAATAAAGTACTTTTGAATTGTAGTCATTGTTTAATGTAAGAGATTTGGCAGCTAATTGCACACAGCAAACTCCCACAAAGAGCAATGTGATAATGACCAGATAATATGTTTTTTTGTGACTTTGATGGAAGGATAAATATTGGCCAGGCTACCAGGGGTAACTCCCCTGCTCTTCTTCAAAATAGTGCTTTGGGATCTTTTACATTCACCTGAGAGGGCAGATGGGGCCTCAGCTGAAAGTCTCATCTGAAAGATGGCACCTCTGACAATGCAGCACTCCCTCAGTATTGCCCCGCAGTGTGAGCCTTGATCTTTGTGCTCAGGTGCAGGAGTGGGACTTGAACCCAGAACCTGCCAACTCAGAGAGCAATGGGAAATATTTAAAATGGTTATCAATAGAGGTTGGGGGAAATACATTCCACTGAAAAACAAGAACAACGCACCAATAGTGATGCACCATGAATGAATACGAACATACGAATTAGGAGCAGGAGTAGGACCCTCGGCCCCTCAAGCCTGCTCCGCCATTCAGTAAGATCATGGCTATTCTGATTGTAACCTCAACTCCGCATTCACGCCTACCCCCGATAGCCTTCCACCCCCTTGCTTACCTCTGCCTTAAAAATATTCAAAGACTCTGCTTCCACCGCCTTTTGAGGAAGGGAGTTCCAAAGACTCACAACCCTCAGAGAGAAAGAATTTCTCCTCATCTCTGTCTTAAATGGGCGACCCCTTATTTTTAAATAGTGACCCCTAGTTCCAGATTCTCCCACAAGAGGAAACATCCTTTCCACATCCACCCTGTCAAGATCCCTCGGAATCTTAAATGTTTCAAAATTGAAACAAACAAAAAAAGCACACAGTAAGTACAGAGACAACAAAGGAGCGGTGACAAATGGGAATATGAAGAGATTAGGAAAGAAATCAAAAAATTAGGAAAGCAAAAAGGTACTAAGAAACTAAATTAACAAGGAAAATAAAAAAATAGTGCAGTATTGTACAGACGCAGAAATAAGAAAAGTCAAATCAGGATAGAGATAGGGCCACTGAAGGACATACAACATAGACTCACAGCTAATGACAGCGAAATGGCCGAAATATTAAATAATTACTTTGCTTCAGTATTTACCAGTGCGACCAACAAGGTGGACATGACATTCGAAGAGGTCAAAAAGATATAAAGGCATTTAAGATAGAACTGGACGATATAATTATAAGCTAATCAAACTTAGAGAGGATTAAAACCCTGGTGTTGATGGATTGCATCCTCATATATTAAAGAAGTTAAGAAAGAGATAGCAGAGGCACTATTTCATATATATATATATATATATATATATATATATATATATTCATTCATTCAGAGTGACAGGCAGCTAATGTAATTCCTATATAAAGGGAGATAGAACAAGCCCAGGGAAGTATCTACCAGTTAGCTTAATATCGATGGTGGGAAATATAATAGCATCTTCACTCAAAAATGTAATAGAAAAACATCCAGAAACTGAAAATGTAATAAAGAGTAGTTAGCAAGGATTCCCAAAGGAAAGGTCACGCTTTTGATCAACTTTATTGAATTTTTTTGAAGGAACAGTAGAAAGAGTAGACACGGGTAATGCAGTAGATGTAATATATTTGGATTTTCAAAATGCCTTCGATAAGGTACCACATAGTAGACTCATGACTAAGGTCAGAGCATGTGAAGTCTGAGGACAGGTAGCAGAATGGATAGCAGGTTGGTTATAAAACAAAACAGAGACTAGAGGTTAAGGGTAGCTACTCAGATTGGCAAAAGGTGGAAAGTGGTGTTCCACAAGCATCAGTGCTGGGACCACTGTTGTTCACCATTTACACAAGCAATTTGGATTCAGGAATTGGAATTACAATTTCTAAATTTGCAGACAACACCAAATTGAGGTGGGCGTTGTCGTTAACACAGAGGAAGAATGTGACAAAATTCAGATGACATTCATAAACTTGCAGAATGAACAAGTAATTGGAAAATTAATTTCAGTATCGATAAGTGTTAAGTGGTGCATTTTGGTAAGAAGAATATTGCTTTAGCCACAGTCATCTCTCCCCATTAGAGAGACAGTTGGTGATGTATAGCTTGAGGGTGACCTCCCCTCAAGCATGGGGCAAGGCGAGGAGACAGGCCTCCATGAGCTACCACAGCCAGTATGAGTATTGAACCTGCGCTGTTGACATCTTTCTGTATCATACACTAGCCGTCTAGCCAACTGAGCTCACTGACCCCTCAGTAAGAAGAATAAGGAGGCCACATATTGCTTGGGAAAATAAGAGTCTAAACAGGAGCAAGTATGGTGCAGGCAGCCGTCCCTGTCACAATATTGGCTGCACCCCAGGGTGAATTAATCACCATTGGGAACTTCTGTTAATTGTGCTCATTTGCAGGCATTTGAGGGGGCTACAAAGTTAAGCTGGAACTTTTGGCTCAAGGGCATTAATAGGCACATTTTGAAAGGTTTTGAATGTTTGTTTTTTTTCTTTAATTTACTAACAAGCTGACTACTGAAACCCAATCGAAGCCGAAAATAGTTCTGCATATTTTTAAAAAAATCATTTTCAGTCATTTAAAATTAGGTTGCCAAAAGGGATGTGGATTGACACTGTGAATTAAAATGCTTATTTTTTGTGATTAAACCCATTTTCAGCTGTATCAATCAAACTCTGGCATGTTATCACTCTTGAAATTATGAGGGAATGTTTTATGAAGCAATTTTCAAAAGAAAAAACAATTTTACTGTTTAAAACGCTGCCCCCAGTTGTGCTGATCCTTGACGGATTTTGTGTTCGGTGATAGGCAACGAGGTTTGCACAGAAACAAGGGGGGGAAAAAACACTTAAAAATGGGCACAGTTACGTCACAATTTGGCCATAACTGTCAAGTGTAGCCAAAGCACAAATTCCACCCCACAAGAGTCAGTAATAGATCCAATAGGGAATTCAGGACAAACTTCTTTATCCAGAAAGCGGTGAGAATGTGGAACACGTTCCCAGAGGGAGTGGTTGCAGTGAATAGTATAGATGCATTCAAGGGGAAGCTGGCTAAGAACATGAGGGAGAAAGGAACAGACGGATCAGCTGCTGCAGTGGCATGAAGAAAGAAAGCTTTGCATTTATTTAGCGCCTTTCTCAACCTCAGGATGTCACAAAGTGCTTCACAGACAATGGAGTATTTTTTTTTAAGCGTAGTCGCTGTTGTAATTTAGGAACCGGGGCAGCCAATTTGCACAGCAAGCTCCCATAAGCAACCATGTGATGACCGATCTTTTAATTCCTTCTGAGAGAGCAGATAGGGCCTTGGGTTTTAAAAGTCTCACCCAAAGGATAGCACGTCCAACATAGTGGCAGCCGAGATTTTTATACTCAAGTCCTGGAGTGAGATTTGAACTCACAACCTTCTGACTGGCATAGTCCAGGAGGGCTGAATAGCCTTTTTTTTGTCCTGTAGGCTCAATGTAATAGTCTAGAAAGCGTAAGTTCAAAATCCCATCATGTGCAGTTCGAGAATTTTCAATTCAGTTTAAAAGAAATCTATAAACAAAAAGCTGGTATCGTCCAAGTGACCGTGAAACTGTCGGATTGTCGTAAAAACACAACTGCTTCACTAATATCCCTATAAGGAAAGAAACCTGCCGTCCTCACCAGGTCTGGCTTAAGTGTGACTCCAGTCCCACACCAAACTGGTTGGCTCTTAACTCCCCTTTGCAGTGGCTTAAAGAGACACAATAAATCACTACAATGCTTCAAGAACAGGGCAACTAGGGCTAGGCAATTAAATGCCGGCCTTGCCAGCGATGTCCACAATTCAAAAATGAATAAATATAAAAGCTTGAAGAGAGCGAAGGGAAGTGTTGGAAAACAAATAAAAACAGAAAACGCTGGAACCGAAAACAATGATGAAAGGTCTTCGACCTGAAGCTTTAACTCTGTTTCCCTCTCCACAGATGCTGCCTGACCTGCTGAGTATTTCCAGCACTTGCTGGTTTTATTTCAGATTTCCACCGTCTGCAGCATTTTGGTTTTGTTGTAAAGCAGGGCTTTGTTTAAATCTGCACGAGGAAAGAACCACGCGCCGCTTTTGCCTGTACGTTTTTCAACGCAGTTTGCCAAAACATGCTGCTTGTGCCTGTTTAAGGAGGAAAGGAATTTAGTGTCAGTGTACCAATGAGGGGATGCAGTGACACATGGCATAGATTGTGATCTAGGGCATTTGTCTTCTTGTCTCTTGTCTCTCTTCCCAGCAACCCCTGTAAAAGAACAGGTTTGTCGATGGTTTGTACTTCATTTGTGGGAATTGATTGCAAATCAGTAACGCCTTTTGTTTGTCCCACTTCACGACAGTAACTGCACTTCAAAAGCAGTTCATTGGTTGCAAAGCACTTTGGAAAATACTTCCTCCCTCCCTTTCCTGGTTCGAAGGGCCGAGTGGCCTACTCCTGCTCCTAATTCGTATGTTCGTATGTTCATATGTTCTCTTTCTCCTTCCCTTCCCTTCCTCCATCCATCCCTCTGTGACCCTGCAGCAACGGTTAAGATGAGCACCATTGTTCCATTCACCATCCGCACCCCTCCCTTGTCGGACACAGACAAATAGGGGAGTTTAACTGGTCTCACTTTGAACTTGGTTTCCCTCCTGGTAATACAGTTCACATAAGGAGATGTTAAAACAGGAGTAAAACTGAGTCTAATCGTGATGTTAGATGCAGTGATATTTCAGTCCCTTTAGCTCCTTCCACTGTGTCCCTTCTCGGAGCCTCCACTTTTGCTTTTTGCCTACCCCTCCCAGTACAGGAGTGCGGGTGCAGACACACCTCCGATAACACGGAGGCGGGGAGGTGAGAATAGCAAGAGTCAAGAGGACAGGCACAAAGGCATCTACGAAGGGAAGGCAAAATTTTTTTTGAAATACCAAAGACCCAAGCAGGGATTGAGATGTTACCTAATAAGGGATGTTGGCGTCTGAATGCGGTTCTTTCAATGTGGCCAGGTAAACTCCAGGGCATGATTTATCACATTGCCATCCTTATCAGACGCCAACATTTCAGACAATCTTCTTATCTTAACATGAAATGCCGTATATGCTCATGTACCTGACCAGAGTCAGGCATGTGGGTTAACAAAGGCCATGCCTCACAAGCAGAAGTTGATGTTATACAGGAAACAACTAACTTAATTTAAGAATCTGCCTTTTATAGTGTCTTTGTTCACTGGTGAAATGGAGCCTGATGGGCAATGTTCTGTTTTCCCTTCGAAATTCTCCTTTCATCTGTTCTGTCTTGCAGGAGATATTATTCCAAAATATAATTCCAGTCTGGTGTGGGCCACTGTGTAGAGGATACACAGATTGCAGTGACAAGCTGATGATACCTAGAATTACATTGAATGTACAGCACAGAAACAGGTCATCGGCTCAACTGGTCCACGCCACTGTTTATGCTGCACACAAGCCTCCCCGCATTCCTCTTCATCTAACCCTATTAGCCTATGACCTTCTCTCTCACTTACTTATCTGACCTCCTCTTTAAATGCTTTTAAAAAGAGCAAGGGCATCCTCCCTGGTGTTCTGATCAGCACTTAACCCTCAACCAACACCTAAACAGATTATTTGGTCATTTATTTCATTGCTGTTTGTGGGACCTTGCGGGGTGCGCAAAAGAGCTGTCACATTTCCTAGATTGTAGCAGTGATGACACTTTAAAAGCACTTCATCGGCTGTAAATTACTTTGGAGCATCCTGAGATGGTGCTATATAAATGCAAGTTCTTGCTTAAGAACAAACTTCTATTAGCTTGGAGGATATGAGGAAGGAGATATTGGCCTTGGAGGGAGTGCAGTGTAGATTTATCAGAATGATACCTGGACTCCAAGGGTTAAATTACGAGGAGCGATTACACAAACTAGGGTTGTATTCCCCGGATTTTAGAAGTTTAAGGGGTGATTTGATCAAAGTTTTCAAGATATTAAAGGGAACAGATAGGGTCGATAGAGAGAAACTATTGCTGCTGGTTGGGGAGTCTAGGACTAGGAGACATAATCTAAAAATTAAAGACAGATCTTTCAGGAGTCAAATTAGGAAACACTTCGACACACAAAGGGTGGTAGAAGTTTGAAACTCTCACAAATGGCAAATGTTAATTTGTGAAATTGAGGATTTTTGTTAAGGGGCAAAGGTGGGTATATGGGGTTAAGTTGCAGGTCAGCCATGATCTCACCGAATGGTGGAACATCCTCATGGGGCTGAACGACCTCCTCCTGTTCCCCTGTTCCTTTACACAATGTTTGTGCCTTCAAAAGCAGACACTTTCTATTATTTATTGCCATGATAGAGTGCTCCTTAAATCTGAAATGAATCAGTTCACATTATGTCGGTATAAACTGACCAATGACATTGGGGAAAGTCCGTCAGAACTACCTGGTAAATGCAAATCAGTTTCCCTCCAGGTGTCTCATTATTATTCATTCTTGGGATGTGGGCATCGCTGGCAAGGATGGTATTTATTGCCCATCCCTAGCATCTTGCAGTCCGCTGTTAGGGAGAGCATTCCAGGATATTAGTCCAGTGACGGTGAAGGAAAGGAGGAGATATTTCCAAGTCGGGATGGTATCCCACTTGGGAGTGATGGAGTTCCCACAACAATGCAGACTTTTTATTTCTTAATTGTAGAAGTCACGGGTTTGGGAGTAGCCTTTGCGAGTTGCTGTAGATGTCTGTAGACCATAGTGTGGCGATGGTGAAGGGAGCGGATAGGGAATGCAGTGACGGGCATTAATCCAACTAACTGCTGTTGAGCTTCCTGAGTGTTGTTGAGGCTGCTCCCTTCCAGGTGAGTGATGAGTGTTTCATCAGAGTGGAGCCTTGTAGATGCTGGAGAGATTTTGAGGAGTCCAGAAGTGAACCATTGGCCGGAGAGTACCCAGCCTGTTGTAGTCATGCTGTTGATATGGCTGGTTCAGTTCATCTTCTGGTCAGTGGTGACCCCTCAAGATGTTAATGCTGAGAAACTCAATGATGGTGGTGCTGTTAAAGGTTAACCAGAAATGGCTGTTGTTCGAGCCCCACATTACCTGGCACTAATGTTCCCCGCCACTTGTCGGCCCGTTCCTAGATAACACCACATCCTGCCGTAGGCTGGTACGGGCTGCTATATTATCAGAGGAGTTGTGAATGAAATGGTCAGTGAACAAACTCACTCCTGGCAGTATCAAGGAGGCAAGGACATTGATGAAGTAGCTGAAGATGTTGGGTCTAGGACACTACACTGAGGAACTCCTGCAGCGATGTCGTGGGGTTGAGATGATTGACCTCCAATAATCAGAGCCATCTTCTTTTGCATCAGGTATGACTCCAGCCAGTGGAAAGTTTGTCCTTTGACCTTCCTTGATCTTAGTTTCGATAGGATAGTTAGCGAGCTGTTTTTACACAGTGAGCTGTTTTTACACAGTGAGTTGCTCTAATCTGGAACGCGCTGCATGAAAGGGAGGTAGAAGCAGATGCAGATTGGATAAATACTTGAAAAGGAAAAAACGGCAGGACTGTGAGGAAAGAGCAGGCGAGTGGAACTAATTAGATAACTCTTCCAAAGAGCTAGCACAGGCCCGATGGGCCGAATAGCCGCCTTCTGTGCTGTATGCCTCTGCAAAGCAGTGACGGTTGTTAAACTGCTGAAAATTAACAAATTTATCGATGTGCTTCACGGGTTGTGTGAAAACTATTGGAGTTGGACGAAGGGTGGGAGATCGACACTGAACTAGAATTGGACTGGTCTTGCTGCTGTCTGGCTCTCTCTCCAATGCCATGCTTTCGATGTGTGCTGCTTTGAAGGGGCATCGATGGAGCTTTCAGGGTGTGCAGTTACCTGTCAGTGCTAAAGGAGAATCCACCAGGTTAAATTAGGGTCACAAGGGACATTGTCCATGTCCCAGTACCAGCAGTCATTGGTAGGGTCCCGGTGCCAGGTGTCATTGGTGATGTTCCACTGCCCGAGTAATAGGTGGAATCCTGGTGACAGGGGTAATTGGCAGGGTTCTGATGCCAAGGGTCATTGTCGGAATCCTGATGCCAGGGCTCATTGTCCCATTGCCAGGGATCAGCAGCAATGTCTCAGTTCTAGGAGTTTATGGGTTGGCCGTTGGCACGGCTGCCCCTTGATGCCAGGGTCGCTCAGCAGCTCCCAGCACATGGAAGGATCTGAGGATGTATTATCTATTGTGTGTGTGACCTCTGACTCTCTGGCTGATTGGCGAGCGGAATGTTCTGACTTTGCTCACACAAGGTCAGTCACTTCACTCAGACTTGTGGGTGAACATTACACCAAATAAGCAGCGCTCTGGATCAGCCCCCTCCTTGATTGAAACGAAACCTCCGTGATGTCTGACAGATTTGGAGAGTTTTTCCAGCTGTGTATGACATCTAATATCAGAGGGCATTTCTCTTATTCTCTGCCCAGCCGACTCAGAATTACTACCTGGTGCATTCACTCTCTCTCTCTCTCATCCATTTGAGAAACATAGAAAGATTTACGGCACAGAAGTAGGCCGTTCAGCCCATTGTGTCTGCGGCGGCTGCAAAATAGCTATCCAGTCTAATCCCACTTTCCAGCTCTTGGTCCGTAGCCCTGTAGGTTATGGCACTTCAAGTATATATCCAAATGCAATCAGGATTTCTGCCTCTGTCACTCTTTCAGGCAGTGAGTTCCAGATCCCCATCCTCTGGGTGAAAAGATTTCTTCTCAACTCTCCTCTAAATCCTTCTATCAATTGTTTTAAATCTATGTCCCCTGGTTAATGACTTCTCTGCTAAGGGAAATAGGTCCGCCCTTCTCCATTCTATCTAGGCCTATCATAATTTTATGTACCTCAGTTAAATGTCAGTCTCCTCTGTTCCAAAGAAAACAAACCCAGCCTATCCAGTCTTTCTTTGCTCACAACTAAAATTCCCCATTCCTGGCAACATCCTTGTAAATCTCCTCTGTACCCTCTCTCGTGTGATCACATCCTTCTGACCAGAACTGTATGCAGTACTCTAGCTGCGGTCTAACTCGTGTTTTGGACAGTTCTGGCATATCCTCCCTGATCTTAAACTTCAGGCCTCAGCCAATAATAAAGCCAAGTATCCCATATGCCTTCTTGACCATCTTGTCTACCAGTCCTGCTACCTTCAGGATCTGTCGACATAAACTTCCAAGGTCCCTCTGGTCTTCTACTCTTTTCATCATCCTCTCTGTTGTCTGTGTAGTGTTCATACTTTACTGCATTCAATCTCAATATCTTTTTCATTCACACAGGTGCACTCTGTCTCAGTCTCTGTGAACCTCACTCTCTTTCACTGTGTGTGTGTGTGTGCGCGTGTCTCTCTCTCCGTATCTCTCTCTGTCTCTCTCACACAGACTTGTTTTCACTCTGTATAATGTCTCTATGTTGCTTCTGTTCTCACTTTTGCTGATATTCAGCATGCTTTTGTCTGTTTTGCTCAGTGTTCGCTGCTTCTCTTCCCATCTCTGTCCTGCCGTCTCTCTCCCCTACCCCCTTTCTGTGTATCTCAGAGTCTGTCACTATTTCCGTTTCAGTCTAACTATTTTGTGTGCCTCTTGTCACTTTGTGTCTGTGTGTGTGCTCACGTGTGCCTGTGCTGTGTGTGTCCCTCAGCCTGTTATCATTCTGTCTGTCTCTCTGGTTACATGCAGTACCTGGGGATTGAACAGAAACCCTTGTTACCATATTGTGCTTACTAGCCATGTCACATGTCATCTTGTGATCTGCTAGACTTCAGAAGCTGGAAGAATATTCTTTCTATCAGACTGTATCTTAAACTGTAGTCTATGGAACAGATTATTTTAACAAATAGAACAGCACAGACATACAACAGATTTACAGTGATAGAACATAACAATCCCTCACTGGATCAGGAAAATAACATATGCTTTTGCTGAAAATCAAGTGTAACTGGGTGTGATAGGATTCCTCCAAAATAAATCAACATGGGATTTGCAGCCTGAACCAAGAACAAAGAACAGTACAGCACAGGAACAGGCCATTCGGCCCTCCAAGCCTGTGCCGATCAGGATGCCTGCCGAAACTAACACCTTCTGCACTTCCGGGGCCCATATCCCTCTATTCCCATCCTATTCATATATTTGTCAAGATGTCTCTTAAATGTCGTTATCGTATCTGCTTCCACCACCTCCCCCGGCAACAAGGTCCAGGCACTCACCACCCTCTGTGTAAAAAACTTGCCTCGCACATCCCCTCTAAACTTTGCCCCTCGCACCTTAAACCTATGTCCCCTAGTAACTGACTCTTCCACCCTGGGAAAAAGCTTCTGACTATCCACTCTGTCCATGCCGCTTATAACTTTGTAAACCTCTATCATGTCGCCCCTCCACCTCCGTCGTTCCAGTGAAAACAATCTGAGTTTATCCAACCTCTCCTCATAGCTAATACCCTCCAGACCAGGCAAAATCCTGGTAAACCTCCTCTGTACCCTCTCCAAAGCCTCCACGTCCTTCTGGTAGTGTGGCAACAGAATTGCACGCAATATTCTAAGTGTGGCCTAACTAAGGTTCTGTACAGCTGCAACATGACTTGCCAATTTTTATACTCTATGCCCCGACCGATGAAGGCAAGCATGCCGCATGCCTTCTTGACTTACTGGACTATTTTTTTGGAACAAAGCCAGTAAAGAAGGCCTGGTTGCAATGAAAGCCAAGTATTAAATCCTTCCTGACTCTCTCATCCCAGATTCTGGGCTGGATTTTCAAATGCTGGTGGGGTCAGGACCTGGAGTGGGAACGATGTTAAAAATCATGGTTCCGGAGGTCGACTCTGGATCCCGACACCTTTGGGACAGTCTGCAATATTCAAAGTGCTGGCTGAGGGGGGGTGGGGAAGGAAACGTGGAAGCTGCGAGCCTCCAATTAACAGCCCATTAAGCTCCTTTAGGAGGTGGGCACTGCAGATTTTTAATGGTGATTTTGGCGAACCCGAACAGTCTGGTGCATGTTGTCGGGTTTGCTGCAGGGGGGCGAAGGACAAGTCTTTTTTAATGTTGAAAGTTATCAGGCCCTCCAGTAACCTGAGCCGGAACGTGCGCAGTACCTCCGTATTGGCCGTTTCCACTCCGTTCCATCCCTTTATGCTGCTGGTGCTCTGAGGAGCTGCCTGCTCTCTTTGACAAGGAGTAACCATGGGCCCCCAAGCAACCTTCCTGGGGGTGGGATAGACCAACGATGGCCTTCCCACCCAGAGGCCAAAAGAGTCCCCTAAGTGGCCTAATAACAGCCAATTAAGGGCCTCTTCCCGCCGCTGCTGGGATCTTACCAGCAGCCGGGGGGGTGGGGGGGGGGGGCGGCCTCTGCCACGCGGGGAGGACGCTTTGTAAATCGAGGTGCTCTCCCTGCGGGCTTGTGGAGGCGTGGGAGAAGAGGGGTCCTTCCTCCGTGAGCAGTTTGTGACCCATGGAAGGCCCCTACTTGGAACTACGTTCGCCTCCCTGGATTCCCCTCCCCCTGGGCTGCACGAACACAGCCCTCAGCTCCCCCTCACCATGACCTTCTGGACTGGCCCCGGTGACCCCCGCCTCACCTTACTCTGGTCCGTGGTTCCAGCGCTGGGCCTGGGGCAGAGGCCTCCGCAGTACTGGCAGTGGCCACCTCTCCCAGTGGCACTGCCGATACTGCTGAGCTGCTGGCTCTCTGACTGACCGGCAGCTCATGGAGGTGGGATCCCCATCTTTAAAGGACCAGGGATTGCAGCTCATTATTCTCTGATTTGAAAAGACGGGAGGATCGCTCCGGGTGCACGGGCGGGAAAAGGCAGAGGCGGGTGCTCCCCCTGCCATTTTGGTCCGGTGCTGAGAGCTCCATGTCCTACACAAAATCCAGCTTACTGTGTCAGTCTCTTTTTTTCAGACGTTGATGTTGTCTCTCTCTGTCTGTCGCTTTCTCTGTCTCTCCCTCCGCCCCCGTGCCTTCTGTCACTCAATGAGCACTGCTCTTTAGCTCAAACTATTCCAGCATCCCATCGGCACAGAGTGTGTGCTCCTCACAGCCTCCTGACACTACTAGTCTCTGTACCTACTCGCTGATGCATTCCCCTGACAGTTGAAATGCCAGATCTCAGTCTTTGAACCGAAATGTTCATTGGGAAAGAAACAGAGAGGTCACAAGAGAGTCAATCGCCATTTCTGTAATTTCACAAGCATCCAAGTCGTGTCCTAAAAGGTGAAGGTTTTTATATATTATACTTCACATCGATAGATTGAGAGTTTTAAAATTCAAAGAGGTTTTGTCTGGCAGTGTGTAATGAGTATAAAAAGTACCTTACTACATCAAAGGCACAATATGAAAGCAAGTTGTTGCTGTTATATTAGTTATTAAAATATTGGAGACCGGAGGAAAGACTGGTGAACCATCCAGTCGGATAATGAAGAGTCTGTTCAGTTTCTGATTGGGAAGGCGGGGGTGTGGTGTGATGATTATAGAATCATACAGCACAGAAGGAGGCCATTCAGCCCGCCGTGCCTGTGCTGGCTCTTTGAAAGAGCTTCACAATTAGTACCGCTCCCCAGCTTGTTCCCCATATTCCTGAACATTAGTTCTCTTTAAATACATGATGGACATGTCGGCCCACCAATGGCGGTGGCATGGAGATCATGTGATGAAACCTCCAGGGATACATCAAGCCATAGTTGGCAACATGCTTCCCTGCTTCCGGCACCAGAGAACGAGTGGGAGACATTTTCTGATCGCGCGTTTTCTCTCTGTGCCACCCAACCCACGCCACCATGTTCTGTTAGAAGAGTCATCGAGATACTCTGCGGTGATAAGTTGCCATGTAAAAAGCACCTTGATTTCCTTACACAGTTGGTAACTCAGAAACCAGTTCTACAGACTGAACCTTGACCTTGTAAAATCTTCCTTTCCTATGCTGCCTGTTTTCCACTAAATTATCCCTTGTAAAGGTGCAGGAAGAAATACAAAGCCAAGTCCTTTCATGTTCTCAAGCATCATTTTGACTACAGTCTAACAGGATTTAGATTGATATTTCATGGTAAAGATTGTCTATCCTGAGTGACACTCCTGAACTAATGAGTCTATTCGTCCTATTCACTGTTGAGTTTAGTTTGAAGAAAAGTGATGTGTAAACCCATTAGTAACAAAAAGTGCTGAGGAAGCAGAGTGAAAATGAGATTGAGGCTTCTTCAGCAATGTGCAGCACCCAGCGTCCGACCTTTCATTTGCATCTTCCTCCTCGATGCCCTTAAACCAGGAGAAAGCTTCTGCATATTTGCAGAAGCAATGCTTCAGGAATAGCATGACAAAGGCAACAGTTACTAAGGGGGCAGTTCTTGGGGCATTTCGAGGCACAATATAATTCTTGACTTTAGCCTGATAAATCCACCCTGATGTATCACTGATAAATCCAATGATTTGCTTCCAACAGGATATCCCAATTAATTGGCTTCAAGTATGGGACCTTTGTCAAGTACTGATGACCTCTGACCCTTTGTCTCAGCAATGAGCTTCCGATCACATATCTACACCATGACTAAGATTGCCCATTTCCACCTCCGTAAACATCGCCCAACTCTGCTCCTGCCTCAGCTCATCAATTACTGAAGCCTCTATCCATGCTTTTATTACCTCGAGACTTGACTATTCAAATGCACTTCTGACCAGCCTCCCACATGGAGGTGGGAGATGGTGGCGTAGTGATCATGTCACTGGCCTAGTAATCCAGAGCCCAGGTACCTGGTACCTCCACCACGGCAGCTGGTGGAATTTAAATTCAGTTAATTAATTTTTAAAATCTGGAATTGAAAGCTAGTCTCAGTAATGGTGCCATGAAACTATCATCGATTGTCATAAAAACCCACCTGGTTCACCAATCCCCTTTCGGGAAGGAAATCTGCCATCCTTACCTGGTCTGGCCTACATGTGATTCCAGACCCACAGCAATGGGGTTGACTCAGAATAAGGGGCAGGCCCTTTAAGACTGAGATGAGGAATTTCTTCGCTCAGATGGTGGTGAGTCTGCGGAATTCTCGACCCCAGAGGGCAGTGGAAGCTCAATCATTGAGCATGTTCAATACTGACGACATTAAGGGATATAGGGATAGTGGGGAAAAGTGGCGTAGTGGTAGATGATCAGCCATGATCTGTTTGAATGGCGGAGCAGGCTCGATGGGCTGAATGGCCTTCTCCTGCTCCTATTTCCCGTGATGCTATGACTGTTAACTGCCCTCCGAAATGGCCTCGCACTCACTTGTCAAGGACAGTTAGGGATGGGCAACAAATACTGGCCTTGCCAGTGACGCCCGCATCCCATGAAAGAATAACTTAAAAAAAACATTCTACTTGAGCTCATCCAAAACTCTGCTGCCCACCCATGTCCGAATTCACACCAAGTCCCTTTCACTCATCGCCCTGACCTCACTGACCTACATTGGCTCCTGGTCAGTTTCAAAATTCTGGTCCTTGTTTTCAAATCCCTCCACGCTTCACCCCACCTCTCGCTCTCTGTAACCTCCTGCAGCCCCACAACCTGCCGAGATCTCTGCGCTCCTCTAAATTCAGCCTCATGAGCGTCTTCCTGATTCCCATCGCTCCGCCATTGGAGGCCGTGCCTTCAGCTGCCTGGGGCCCTACGCTCTGGAATTCCCTCTCTAAACCTCTCCGTCTCTCTCTCATCCATTAAGACGCTACGTAGCACCTAAGTCATTGACCACGCATTTGGTCATATGTCATAATATCTCCTTAAGTGTCTCGGTGTCAGATTCTGCTGAGAAGCGCGTGGGCGGTTTTTTTTAACCATTAAGGTGTTATATAAATACAGTTGTTGTTGTCACCAGTGTTGTTTTTGTCCCTGGTACAAATGGGGTGGGTCAGAGTTCAGACAGACACAAGGACGTATCAGTCACTCCCAGACCCCAAACCCGAGACCCCAGACCCCAGTCACTCCCAAACCCCAAACCCCAGCCCCTCCCAAAGACCAAACCCTCCCAAACCCCAAACCTCTTGACCCCAGTCACTCCCAGACCCCAAACCCTCCCAAATGCCAAACCCCAGTCACTCCCAAACCCCAAACCCTCCCCAACCCCAAACCCCAGTTACTCCCAGACCCCAAACCCTCCCAAACCTCAGCCCCTCCCAAACCCCAAACCTCAGTCCCCAGTCACTCCCAGACCCCAAACTCCAGACCCTAGTCACTCCCAGACCCCAAACTTCCCTGACCCTAAACCCCAGTTGCGCGCAAACCCCAGCCCCTCCCAAACTCCAGTCACTCCCAAACCTGAGACCCCAGCTACTCCTACATTACAACAGTGACTACACTTCAAAAGGGAAAAGCCCTATAGAAATACAAGGCTTTCTTCCTCCTTTTACTGATTAGCCAAGAAGTCACAAAGACCTAATGGATCTCCTCTACTCCCACCACATTGGATACTGTGCTAAGGGTAGTGTCGGTACTGAGATTCTTCCCTTGGTGTCTCAGTGCAGCTAATCTTTCCGAAGGAGCTTTATTCTGTGTACGGGTTACATTTCTTTTGTGCTGACAGCAGCTCTTGATGCTGCCTCTGTCTGTCAGTGCCTCCTGTGTCCTTAATGTAAGATTAACATCACACAAGATAATTAACTGTGACAAAATCATTCATTAACATAGTTCATCAATTTTTTACTGTGAATTCCAACTCCTGCACATTATGGTCCAGAATTTCTAGGAAGGATTTAGAGTAAATAAGGTGCAGGCTTCTTCCGAATTCACAAACTGATTTTACATAAAAGCAATGCCAAGTGCAAGTTTCCTCAATTGTTTACAACACCTCCAGGATGCATGCAGCAGAAACCATTTTCCACTGATTTACACAGCTCTCCCATCTCCACCAGCTGCTCACATGAGTTTCCTGGATGTGCACGATGTCCCCGAAACTTTACGCCGAGTGTAACTGTCATTTCTGGAGTTTGATCGTGGTTTCCCGGTGGTTTTTCCCTTTGTGAGTTTTACTCACTCAGACCTGCTCTACACTTGTCCCAAGTGCTGTTGGTCTCACTGCACCCAAAATCTTGCCTGCCCCTCTTTTATCCCACCACCCACAACCCACGCATCGAGAAGGACAAGGCCGCCCGGTTGGTCTCCCCAGTGGGTTTAGCCTTGCTTTGTATAATTATGGAAGGGGAGCAGCAAGAGACGCAGGCTCTGAGAGGGAGGCACGTGGCTCTAGGAGTGAGGGCTCCGGGAGTGAGACGTGGGGCCCTGGGAGTGAGGGGCAAGGACAGAGGACAACTCTCTATTAGCCCTGTTGAGACAACATCTGCATTTGTCTTACAACAACTTGCATTGATATAGTGCCTTTAGCTTAGTAGAATATTTTATTTTATTTAGAGATACAGCAGTGAAACAGACCCTTCGGCCCACTGAGTCTGTGCCGGCCCACTGAGTCTGTGCCGACCAACAACCACCCATAATTACTAATCCTACATTAATCCCATGTTCCCTACCACATCCCCACCATTCAACTACCTACACTAGGGGAAGTTTACAATGGCCAATTTACCTATCAACCTGCAAGTCTTTGGCTGTGGGAGGAAACCGGAGCACCCGGCGGAAACCCACGCGGTCACAGGGAGAACTTGCAAACTCCACACAGGCAGTACCCAGAACTGAACCCGGGTCTCTGGAGCTGTGAGGCTGCGGTGCTAACCACTGTGCCGAGTCCCAAGGCATTTCACAGGACTGTTACCAAACAAAATTTGACACCGAACCACATGAGATATTAGGACAGGTGACCAAAAGCTTGGTCAAAGAGGTAAGTTTTAAGGAGCATCTTAAAAGAGGACAGAGAGCGGCGGAGGGGTTTAGGACCCAGGCAGCTGAAGGCACGGCCGCCAATGGTGGAGCGATTAAAATTGGGGATGTGCAGGAGGCCAATAGGAGGAGCGCAGAGATCTCAGTCGGACTGGAGGAAATTACAGAGATAGGGAGGGCCTTGGCCATGGACGGGATTGAACAAGAATGGGATTTTAAAAACATGTTACAGTATACGCAGATGAGCTCTGCAGGAAATCTTGTGATGCAAAAACAGGTGTAAGTGCAATCTAGGAAATCCTGCGCCTCTAAATGGGATGACAGGTACAATCCCGACAATCGTATGATTGAAACCCAGAGGTATATAACTGCCTTAGAGCACATAGAACTACACAGGAGTTACAACACAGAAACAGGCCATTCAGCTCAACCTGTCCATGTTGGTGTTTACCCTGCACACGAGCAAATAGGGACACAATAGAGTCCCGATTGCACTTACCCACTCTGTTCCCATATCCCTGAACCCTTCCTCCTTCATCCATCCATCCAATCTAATGCTGACGTAGTTTCCGCTTGAACCACTAATGCTGGAAATGAATTCAACAGCCTCGCATTCCCTCTTTGTGAATGCGTTTCTCCAGCTCCCTGCTGTAAATCCCTTACGTTTAATCTTGTATCTGTGACTTCCCCTCATTCCAGACCCCTAGAAACTGTCTACCTCTACCTACCCTGTCCCATCCTCCTGTAGAATGGAATCATTGAATCTTGCAGCACAGAAGGAGGCCATTTGGCCCATCGTGACTCTGCCAATATTGCAAATATTTATCCAATTCCCCTTTTGAAAGTTACTATTGAATCTGCTTCCACTGCCCTGTCAGGCAGCGCGTTCCAGATCACAACAACTCGCAGGTGTGAATTTAAAAAAAAAATCCAATTCAAGTTTCCATCTAATTTACAGAATGGATTCTGTAAACTAGATGGAAACCTAAGTTGATTTCCCTCCCCTGGAGTGTGCGATGACAGATGGTTGAGCCCTGAGAGGGAATCAAGCGATGAGACAAGTTGTGATAGCCAGAGTCGTTTTACTGACCAAAACTAATGACGATCACAGCGTGTGTGCATGTTAAATAGTCAATGAATATACAGTCGCCTGTAGATAATTGCTGTCATCACATTGCATCTGAGTTCCTCTCAGGAGCTGAGGAACATATGTGTCTCTCAGAACAGTTATCTTTTTTTATATATATTTGTTTCATGGGTTGTGGGTGTCACTGGATAGGACAGCATTTGTTGGCCATCCCTAATTGCCCTTGAGAAGGTGGTGGTGAGCTGCCTTCGTGAACTGCTGTTGTCCATCTGGTGCGGGTACACCCACAGTGCTGTTAGGGAGGGAGTTCCAGGATTTTGACCCAGCGACAGTGAAGGAACGGCGCTATAATTCCAAGTCAGGATGGTGTGTGAGTTGGAGGGGAACTTGCAGGTGATGGTGTTCCCATGCATCTGCTGCCCTTGTCTTTCTCGGTGGTAGAGGTGCCTTGTAGATGGTGGACAGGTTTTGGGAAGTCAGGAGGTGAGTTACTCGCTGCAGAATTCCCAGCCTCTGACCTGCTCTTGTAGCCAGGGTATTTATGTGACTAGTCTAGTTCAGTTTCTAGTCTGCTGTTGTTATCCTTCTAGGTGGTAGAGGTCACGGTTTGGAAGGTGCTGTCAAAGGAGGCTTGGCGCGTTGTTGCAATGCATCTTGTAGATGGTACACACTGCTGCCACTGTGCATCGGTGGTGGAGGGAGGGAATGTTTAATGTTGTGGATGGGGTGCCAATCAAGCGGGCTGCTTTGTCCTTGAGCAACCTAAGTGACTCCGGCAAGGTTGGAGGAGATTAAATAAATCACAGAGTTAGAATCAGGTGACACCAAATTTTGAAAGCTTGTAGATTATGAGAAAGGCAGGTTGTACGTGTCAGTTTATGAGGTTAGGGGAAAAGGATTAGAGTTGGGGAAATATTTATCGGACAGTGCTGTGAAATGTTAGAAAGACTTGCATTTATATAGCGCCTTTCATGACGTCAGCATGACCTGCAGCTCTGTACAGCCAATGAAGTACTTCTGAAGTGTTGCAATGCAGGAAGCAGGGCAGCCAATTATTGCACAGCAAGATCCCACAAAGTATAAATATTGACCAGGGCACCAGGGAGAACTCCCTGCACGTCTTCAAAATAGTGGCTGTGGGATCTTTTCTGCTCTCCTGAGAGGGCAGACAGGGCCTGGTAGTGTATGGCCTTTGCCCAGGATCTCCGGTCATTGGCTTTGCTGAGGTGCCACCAGAAAATTGTGCTTCTCCTCAAGGGGCAGCAAACTGTGAGGAGCTTCGTGTTCTACCATCTGTCTCCCAGCACCCAGCGGGAATGCCCTTTGTGGAGGAGCGCTGTGGGGACACCAAAAGGAAAGGCGTAGAGGGAGCAAACGTGTGCCCGCTGTTTCTCTGCCGCCATGTGTATTCACATTATGTGTGCCAGTTCTCAGCATCCCATTCACCCAGTGGCTGCACTGCTGTGGCGAGTTGTCATGGTGAGCCAGGGCACTGGATGACACACTGACAGAAGGCAGAGTATCGATCAGCTACCCACTGATGTTGATGACAGAGTTTGTGAAGGCGTCAATTGGAGATAGTGGTGGAGGCGTTACCAGAGAAAGCAACTCTGAATCGCACATCCATTGTAATGACAGGGCTGAGGGAGAAATAGATGGGGGTGGGATGGGAGTGCGGGGGGAGATACAGCAATAGAGAGAGAGAGAGAGAGAGTGAGAGACAAGGAAAGAGATGGGAAGACAGAGAGAGAAAGATATAGAGAGAAACAGAGACACCTAAAACGAGACAGAGAGAGCAGAGAAAGGGAGGTGGGAGAGAGACAGAACGACAGACAGACAGGTAGAGAGGGGGAGAGATGTGGATAGAGAGTGGGGGGGGGAGACAGTGAGAGAGAGAGAGAAAGAGACACACACAGACAGACAGAGAGAGCGAGCACACTGATAGAGAGCAGAGTGGGAGAGAAAACCAGAAGGGGGAAGCGAGAGAGGGAAAAACAGATCCACACAGAAGGGGATTGGGGGGTGGGGGGAAGAGAGAGAGAGGGAAGGGACAGAGGAGAGAGAGAAATACAGAGACACGGAGAGGGGCACAGAGAGACAATGAGAGAGGGAGAGAGAGATACAGGGAAAGAGAAGGGGAGAGGGATGAAGAGAAGAAGCAGAGAAAGAGGGATGTCAGAGATAAAGAGAGAGAAAGATGCACAGAGACAGAGAGAATAAGAGGGAGAAAGACAGAATGAGGGAGAGGGAAATGAAGATGGGTAGAGGGGGAGAGAGAGTGTGATGGAGAGGTAACCCTTCTGAGAACATCGAAAGACCTTCAGATGCCAAAGGTTTTGAAACTGGTGACATCAGCCCATTGGTGGGGGGCAGGATGCTTGTGTTGACCATTATTTTCTGTTGCTCACATCAGATATCTGAGTTACTAGCATGCTCCTGTCACTGACACAACTATTCCCAGCCATGAATGGATTGCTTCCCAAAGGGTAATTGACACTGTCCTCAGAGACTAGCCCTGGGGAATGTGTCAATATGCGCTAAGGGTCACCAATGTAGACATTTTTCACAGCCTCTCCTCTTGACGGGTGAAGCAGGTACTCTGAACAATCTAATCTAGAGCATGCTAGAGGGCTAACATGTACATCGGTACTATCCAGATAAATGCTTCTCTGATTTTTCCTCTCTGCTGTTCTACTTGCCTCCTAGCTATTCTGTCTGTTGAAATCCAGACTATCTACTCTTCCTGGGAAACTCCCAATCACTCATCACCTTCCTTTCTTCCTGTGACCTTAGAACTACAGCTTGGTGTCCCTAGTTACTGCCCCATGAGTTAGTCATCCCTGCCACTGTTTCCAGCCTTGGCACTGTCCTGCAGTCCGGTGTCAGTCCTGACTGAGAAGACTATGTGTTCAAGTCCCACTTCAGAGACTTGAGCCCATAACCTAGGCCAGCACAGTACTGAGGGAGCACTGCGCTGTCGGAGCTGCTGTCTTCCGGATGAGACATGAAACTTAGACCCCGTCTGTCCTCACAGGTGAATATGAAAGATCCCAAAGCCACTGCTGGAAGAAGAGCAGGGGAGATCTCTTCGGTGCCCTAGGGTGAATATTTATCCTTCAACCAACATCATTAAAACTAATTCTCTGGTCATGAACAATTGCTGTCTGTGGGATCTTGCTGTGCTCAAATTGTCTGCTGGGCTTGCTACATTACAACAGTGACTACACTTTGAAAGTACTTCATTGGCTGCAAAGCACTTTGGGATGCCCTGAGTTGAGGAAGGTGCTATAGAAAAGCAAGTTCTTTCTTTATGGGTCTTTGCATTTGGCTGGGTTTTTCAGTGCTTTGTCATCACTCCACTTTTTCCACTGGGAGTTATCGCACCAGCCACTAGCTCCAGGCGGCCAAACCTGGCCCTTACAGCCTAGCTTTGAGCATCCCTCATGCCCGCTGTGGCCCTACTTCCGGTCCCAAGGCGTGAATCTGCGTCTCTGCCCTCAAGTTGGGCAGAGTGGGATTGAAACCCTCAATGTGAATTGGAGCCTCAGTTCTTCACCTGGTTCCACTTCAAAGGTCCCTCGCTGGAGCAGAGAGCTTAACCCTCTTCACCACTAACACAGCTTGCGTGCAAGTCAAGCTGCGATTAATCTGAGGATGGGGAGAGGTGATGATCTTGCTCAACTTGGGCTGCGAGGTGAATAAGTAAAAAAAAAAAAATTAAATGCGTAAGCAAGGCAGACATTAGTGTTTCAAAAGCTCTTTGAGCTGCAGATAGAAGCATTCATGTCAAGTGTCTTACTTTAAATTATTCATGTAAAGTGCATAATTGTATTGTTCGGAACATGACCCACGCATCCTTTTTTCTACTTTTTGGCATAAAGTGATGACAAACCAGGTTTCAGTGCAGGCAATTTCCCAAGGGTGCTCGAGCTGATATTTACCGCACAGAGGCTGTGTTAAATGGACAGCCCTCTCCCCAGCCCAATTAATGATAGTTTGCGAATGTGCATTATCCAGGCTGATGGTGCATTGAGCAGCACCACTGACAGACAGACCTATTGTCAAATGTCTCTTCCCCACAGACTGGCAGTTTCGGAGGAGCACTTAAAAGTCTTGATCTCTTTTGTTCTTTTAAGTACCCGCCCATGCATTGACATCGCACCATACCTCTGGAATCTCACACAGTCTGACTTTGTTTTTGTTTTCTTCCCTGTTTTAATCAGTTGCACTTTCTTGTTAAACCTCCCTCGTTGCTGCAGTGCTGATAGGGTGTGGCTCGACAGTATCCAATCATCATGGGAGAATTTAATTTTCATAGAGATTGGACAAATAAAGTCAGCAAATGGAGTTTGGAGGACAAGTTCATGGAATGCATTTGAAACAGTTTCCAAAAACAATACTGGATAAGGGACTGAGATGAGGAGAAATTTCTTCACTCAGTGAATCTTTGGAATTCTCTATCCTAGAGAGTGGTAGCTGCTCAGTCGTTGAGTATATTCAAGACCGGTCGACAGAATCGAGATAGGGCAGGAAAGTGGAGTTGGAGAAGAACACCTGTGATCTTATTGAATGGTGGATCAGGCTCAAGGGCCTGTGTGGCTGGCTCCTGCTCCTAATTCTTATGTTATTTAACTGGTATAACTGGTGACTGTTGCAAAGAACTTGCATTTATATGGAACCTTTCACAACCAAAGGACGTCCCAAAGCGCTTTACAGCCAATTAACTACTTTTTTGAAGTCACTGTTTAATATAGGAAACAGAACAGTCAAACTGCATACAGAAACATTCCACAATCATGACCAGGTGATCTGTTTTTGTGGTGTTGGTTGAGGGATATATATCTGTCCAGGACACCGGGGAGAACTCCCCTGCTCTTCTTCCAATACTACCATGGGAACCTTTGACATACATCCTGAGAGGGCAGACAGGGCCTTGGTTGAACATCTCATCCAAAACATGGCACCCCTGACAGTGCAGCATTCCCCTCAGTATCGCACTGGGAGTGTCACGTCTCTGGAGTGGAGCTCGAACCCACAACCTTTTGTCTCAGACGAAAGCGAGAGAGATACCAACTGAGCTGTAACTATAAAGGTCAACTATGTGTACTGAGTTCTGTTGTGAGTTAACATTTGCTATGATGCAAAAGAAAGGCCAACCACTTAGGGAATATACAGTGACTCGAATCTGTGATACACTTATTTTATTTTATTTTATTTATTTTATTTAGAGATACAGCACTGAAACAGGCCCTTCGGCCCACCGAGTCTGTGCCGACCACCAACCACCCATTTTTATGCTAATCCTGTGGTAATCCCATATTCCCTATCACCAACCTACACTAGGGGCAATTTACAATTTACAACGGCCAATTTACCTATCAACCTGCAAGTCTTTTTTGGCTGTGGGAGGAAACCGGGGCACCCGGAGGAAACCCACGCGGTCACAGGGAGAACTTGCAAACTCCGCACAGGCAGTACCCAGAATCGGACCCGGGTCGCTGGAGCTGTGAGGCTGCGATACTAACCACAGCGCCACTGTGCCGCCCCTAACATCAACACTGCACTCCTCCAATTCCGGCCTCTTGCGCATCCCCAATTTTAATCGGGGGATTTTAATTTTAATTTTAATTGGCGACCGCGCCTTCAGTCGCCTTGGCCCAAGCTCTGGAATTCCCTCCCTCAACCTCTCCGTCTCTCCACCTCTCTCTCCTCCTTTAAGACGCTCCTTAAAACCTACCTCTTGGACCAAGCTTTGAGCCATTTGTTCCAATAGCTCCTTATGTAGCTCAGCGTCAGATTTTGTTTAATAACGTTCCTGTGAAACACCTTGGAACATTTAACTACATTGAAGGTGCTATGTAAATGTAAGTTGTTGTTGATTGATATGCACCACATATGTTACTGTGCTAAATCTATAATATACCTCACATAGTCGGAATGAAAGGTGACCTAATTGAAACCTATAAAATTCTTAGATGGCTTGACAGGGTGGCTGCTGTGAGGGGTTGTTTCCGCTGGCTGGAGAGTCTAGAGCTAGGGGGAATAGTCTCAGGATAAAGGGTCGGCCATTTAGGACTGAGGGGGTGAGGAGAAATTTCTTCACTCCGAGTTGTGAATCTTTGGAATTTTCTACCCCAGAGGGTTGTGTGTGCTCAGTTATTGAGTATAGTCAAGACTGAGAGTTTTGGACTCTCAGAGATTTGGGAATAGGGCAAGTAAATGGAGCTGAGGCAGAAGATCAAATATGAACCTATTGAATGGCTTATTTATTCTGTTCTATTACTGTACTGAGTCTGTGCTACACCTCACATATGACTGTACTTAGTCTGTGCTACACCTCACATATGACTGTACTGAGTCTGTGCTACACCTCACATATGACTGTACTTAGTCTGTGCTACACCTCACATATGACTGTACTTAGTCTGTGCTACACCTCACATATGACTGTACTAAGTCTGTGCTACACCTCACATATGACTGTACTAAGTCTGTGCTACACCTCACATATGACTGTACTAAGTCTGTGCTACACCTCACATATGACTGTACTAAGTCTGTGCTACACCTCACATATGACTGTACTAAGTCTGTGCTACACCTCACATATGACTGTACTTAGTCTGTGCTACACCTCACATATGACTGTACTTAGTCTGTGCTACACCTCACATATGACTGTACTGAGTCTGTGCTACACCTCACATATGACTACTGAGTCTGTGCTACACCTCACATATGACTGTACTGAGTCTGTGCTACACCTCACATATGACTGTACTTAGCCTGTGCTACACCTCACATATGACTGTACTTAGTCTGTGCTACACCTCACATATGACTGTACTGAGTCTGTGCTACACCTCACATATGACTGTACTGAGTCTGTGCTACACCTCACATATGACTGTACTGAGTCTGTGCTACACCTCACATATGACTGTACTGAGTCTGTGCTACACCTCACATATGACTGTACTTAGTCTGTGCTACACCTCACATATGTATGTACTGAGTCTGTGCTACACCTCACATATGACTGTACTGAGTCTGTGCTACACCTCACATATGACTGTACTGAGTCTGTGCTACACCTCACATATGACTGTACTGAGTCTGTGCTACACCTCACATATGACTGTACTGAGTCTGTGCTACACCTCACATATGACTGTACTTAGTCTGTGCTACACCTCACATATGACTGTACTGAGTCTGTGCTACACCTCACATATGACTGTACTGAGTCTGTGCTACACCTCACATATGACTGTACTGAGCTCTTGATGGTCCTGATCGTTACATATCGGACACTTTCTAAATACTCGTGACTGGTCCAGTGGAGACTCTGTGCAAGAAATGATTGCCTCTGTATTTAGGGCCTGCAGGTCTGAAGTGAAGAGGCAGCATTAATATCATCATAAGTTGCAGTTGGTGTGTGCAGGGGCTGTTGAGACCTTGATAACCCAAATTGTGCCATATCCTTGCTTAAAAAGAAAGAATGGCATTGGTACTAAGCAAGTGATGTTCCGCTGGACCATGACCGGGGATAAAAGGATTAAATTATGAGGACGGCTTGCACGGACTGGGCTTGTATTCCCTCGAGTGTAGAAGGTTAAGAGGTGATCGAATTGAGGTGTTTCAGATGATTAAAGGATTCGATAGGGTCGATAGAGAGAAACAATTTCCTCGGGTGGGGGGGTGGCAGGACCTTAAAATGAGAGCCAGGGCCGTTCAGGGGTGATGTCAGGAAACATTTCTTCACACAAAGGGGAGTGGAAATCTGGAACTCTCTCCCACAAAACACGGTTGCGGTTGGGTGTAATTGAAATTTTCAAGGCTGAGATCACTAATATTTTTTATAGGATAAGGGTATCGATGCTTATGGAGCAAAGGCCGATAAATGGAATCAAGGTAAAGATCAGCCATGATGTGACTGAATGGCGGAACAGGCTTGAAGGACTAGTTGGCCCTCTTCCCATTTCTATGTTCCTATGTCCTGTTAGTTTCCATTTAGTATGCTCCTCATCACAGGTGCTATTTTACACTGAAGCTGACTCCCTTCTGTTTAATTTAATGACCAGAGGAATAATTATCTCTGCACGTAGCATTGTGGTGCCCTGTTGTTCAGCTCAAAAAAATGCACTCTAGTTTAATTTATCGCAGGAGGGCTCCTGGCATCTTGTTTTTCCAACTTGCAGTGTATTTATTGTAAGCATCCAGGTTGTCTGTAATCAAGGGCCAGATACTGAAATTTCACAGACTTCATTCTCCATTAGCCAGCGAGAAAAACCTTTCACCAATTATACATTCACAAATTTGTCCACAAGCAGAAATATTTAAAATTCCCCACACATTCCCATCGGTAAAGGCTTTATTTTGGTGCCAGACATCAGTGTCTCCAATAAATACACGCACAAAAATGACAAAGAATTTACATCTCAGAAACGGCCATTCAGCCCATCTGGTCCCTGCCGGTGTTTCTGCTCCACACGAGCCTCCTCCCACCGCTCTTCATCTCAACCCCATCTGCATATCCTCCTATTCCTTACTCCCTCACGTCTTTATCCAGTTTTCCCTTAAATGCATCTATTCACCGCAATCACTCCCCGTGGTAGCGAGTTCCATAATCTCACCGCTCTCTGGGTGCAGGCAGATTTGTCCTGAATTCCCTATTGGATTTATTAGTGACAACCTTAGACTTTTGGCCCCTAGTCTATCGGGGCACTCGTCAGTCTTCTCTTTTTGAAAGAATTACGAACATGTGAACAAATGAACTTTGTCTTGCAGGTGAGACAGGTACTAAATAATGCATATTCAGTAAGGGAGACACAATCTGCTGAACACACCAAGTGTATTCAATGCAATCAGGCAGTAATGCAGGGGAATCGATTTCGGACTGTAGAAGCTTGTGCAGTAACTTTGGTAGTTGAAGACTCGGGAGTCTGCGTAGTATTGGTTGGATCTATTTCTGGAGGTTTCATCACATGATCTCCAACCCCTCTGCCTGGTCAAACAGCGTTTTTTTTCCCCCCCATCTCCACTATTTTTACAACTAAGAAGTGAACGTGGTCAAAGAAAATGAAGATAACAAACAATCCCTCCTTAGCCTTGCCACTCCCGATCTCTGTAATCTCGTCCGGCCCTACAACCATCTGAGGTATCTGTGCTCCTCTAATTCAGGCCTCTTGAGCATTCCCGATTTTAATCGCTCCACCATTGGCGGCCGTAGGGGTTTCAGCAATCGTGATGCCATTGAATGTCAAGGGGAAGTGGTTAGATTCTCTCTCATTGGAGATGGTCATTGCCTGGCAGTTGTGTGTCGCTAATGCTACTTGCCACTTACCAGCCAAAGCTTGAATGCTGTCCAGTTCTTGCTGCACGCGGGCATGCACTGCTTCACTATCTCAGGAATTGCAAGTGGAATCAGCAAACATCCCCACTTCTGACCTTGTGATGGAGGGAAGGTCATTGGTCATTGATGAAGCAGTTGAAGATGGTTAGGCCTAGGACACTACCCTGAGGAACTCCTCCAGTGATGTCCTGGGGCTGAGATGGTTGGCCTCCAACAACCTCAACCATATTGCTGCGTGCTAGATGTAACTCCAGTTTTCCCCCAGATTCCCATTGACTTCAACTTTACTAGGACTCCTTGACGCCACACTTGGTCAAATGCTGCCTTGACACAAAGGGCAGTCAATCCCACCTCAGCTTTGCAATTCAGCTCCTTTGTATATGTTTGGACCAAGGCTGATAGTGTTAGAGTTACTCCGATAGTGTTAGAGTTAGGTGACAGTGTGAGTTGAAGGGGGGATGGGAGGCGACTAGTATGGTGCATGGACCTGTTAGGCTGAATGACCTGTTTCTGTGCTGTACAGTCTATGTAATTCTGCCTAATTTCCTGAGTGTCAGACTGTGTTGAGCACTATCACTGTCTGTCCTTCAGCCTTCTGTTTGCCATGACATTTCTGCAGCTACTGATTTGCTCAACCACAACTTCATCATCATCGTTCATGCCCTAGTGCCCAATAAAACCATTACTCTCTCTCACACTGGCAATTTGCCCCTGATACGGCCCTCGTCACCACTCCCTAAAGTCCAAGGGATGCAGACTTGGATGGACATGTCAGACAACTGGTTTAGCCATTCATCATTAGATCTGGCTGGACCACGTAAAGCACTTACGGTCTTGCTCTCCTCTCCTAAAATTGTTCACTATTCCAGGATCATCCTGGAATGCAAAGGTGACCCTGGTTTCTTTTCTCCACTGCAAACTGCCTTCTTGAACACCTCTCCCCTGTCTCCTCCACCCTCACCTCCAATAATATGTGTGAGGAGCTCATGGACATCTTTGTCACTAAGATCGAGACCATGATCACCCAACTTCCCCTCCTGGTCCCCATGTTATCCAATATTGTAAATGGTTCTCTCTGTTCAGGTGTTGTCCCGCTCTCCTTTAAATCAGCCATCATCACCCCTCTCCTCAAAGACCAACCCTTAACTCCACTGTCCTTGCAAACAACCACTCCATCTCCAACCTCCTTTTCCACTCCAAAATCTTTGAACATATTGATGCTTCCCAAATCCATGCCCAACTTTCTGGGAACTCCATGTTTGAATCCCTACAGTCTGGTTTCTGCCCCTGCAATAGTACCGAAATGGCTCTTGTCTAAGTCACTATGTGACTGTGACAAAGGTAAACTTTCCCTCCTCGTCCAGTCTGCAGCCTTTGACACAGTGGGCCACACCATCCTCCTCCAACACCTCTCCACTGTTATTCAGCTGAGTGGGACTGCTCTCGCCTGGTTCCAATCTTATCTATCTAATCATAGCCAGAGTGTTGCTTCCAGTGGCTTCTCTTCCTGCTCCCGCACCGTTATGTCTGGTGTCCCCCAAGGATCTATCCTTGGCCAACTCCTACTTCCCACCTGCATGCTACCCATTGGCAATCTCATCCAAAAACGTAGCGTTAGTTTTCACATGTACACTGACGACATCCAGCTCTGCCTCATCACCACCTCTCTCGACTCTTCCACTGTTGCTAAATTATCAGACTGCTTGTCCGACATCCATTACTGGATGAGCAGAAATTTCCTCCGATTAAATATTAGGACGACTGAAGCCATTGTTTACAGTCCGCACCACAAACTCCATTCCCTAGCTGCCGACTCCATCTGTCTCTTTGACAACTGTCTGAGGCTGAAGCAGACTGTTGGCAACCTTGGTGATATATTTGGCTTCAAGTTGAGCTTCCGTCCAGATCGCTCCACCATCACTAAGACCACCTCTTTCCATCTCACATTGCCCGACTCCATCCCTGCCTTAGCTAGTCTGCTGCTGAAACCCTCATCCCTGCCTTTGTTATCTCTAGACTTGACTATTCCAATGCACTTATGGCTGATCTCCCACATTCCTCCCTCTGTAAACTTGAGGTCATTCAAAACTCTGTTGCCCATGTCCTAACTCTCACCAAGCCTGTTCACCTATCACTCCTGTGCTCACTGACCTACATTGGCTCCCGGTCAAGCAACGCCCCGATTTTAAAGTTCTCATCCTTGTTTTCCAATTCCTCCATGGCCTCGCCACTCCCTGTCTCTGTAACCTCCTCCAACCCCACAACCCTCTTAGATACCTGCACTCATCTAATTCGGGCCTCTTGAGTATCCTCGATTTTAATCGCTCCACCATTGGTGGCCGTGCCTTCAGCTGCCTGGGGCCCTAAGCTCTGGAATTCCCTCCCTAAACCCCTCCGCCTCTCTCCCCTCCCTTGTGTTTTAGTAAAACTGGCGTACTGATGCATGACCATGGACTTTGAAACAAATAGCTGCAGACAGAAATTGTCCAGTTGCAGAAATTAATTCCAGCGGATAAGCTCTGGGCAATCACCAGCTGTAGTCGTCTGTCTTGCAGACACCTCTAGCAGTCTTATGTAATAGAAATGTAAAGATTTATAGTGCAGAAGGGGGAGGGCCATTCAGCCCATCATGTCTGTGACAACCCCTTGCTTGAACAATCCAAAGCTAATCCCACTACCCCTTATCACCTTGTATCTTGCTTTGCTTCGAATATTTGTCCAATTTTTCCTTTAAAGGTGCAATGGTCTCTGTCTTAATAACTTCTGGTCATGAAGCATTCCCTGCTCCAGCATCACGCTAGGTAAAGACATTTCTCCTAACTGTCTCCTTATTATTGGCAGTCAATTTAAATTAATCAACCCTCATCGCTAACCAGAGGAAACTTTTCTTTCCCAATTAACTCTATCAGAACTCTCCATAATTTTACAGAGCTAGATCATTTCTCCCCTTCACCCTCTCTATTCCAGTGGAAACAGTCCGTCCCCCTGTCTAAAGTGTCTCCTCTTAACTATAGCTTCACATCCCTGGTGAATCTGCACTGTTCGCTGTTTATGGCTTCAATACCTTTTCAATACCACTTTCCAGCTCTTGGGTCGCAGCCTTGGAGGTTACAGCTCTTCATGTGCGTATTCAAATACTTTTTAAATGTTATGAGGGTTTCTACATCTACCAACTTTTCAGGCAGTGAGTTCCAGATCCCCACCACCTTCTGGGTGAAAACATTTCCCCTCGAATCCCCTCCAAACCTGCTTCCTCTTACCCTAAATCTATGTCCGCTGGTTACGGACCCCTCAACCAAGGGGAATAAGGCCTTCCTATCTACTCTATCTAGACCTCTCAACCTCCTCCGTTCCAAAGAAAACAACCCTAGCCTAGCCAATCTTTCCTCATAACTAGCATTCTCCAGTCCAGGCAAAATCGTCATAAATCTCCTCTGTACCTTCTCGGCTGCAACACATCTTTCCTATCGTGCGGTGACCAGAACTGCATGCAGTACTCCAGCTGTGGCCTAACCAGTGTTTTATACAGTTCCAGCATAATCTCCCTGCTCTTATATTCTATGCCTCAGCTAATAAAGGCAAGTATTCCCTATGCCTTCGTGACCACCTTATCTACCTGTCCAGCCACCTTCAGGGATCTGTGGACCTGCACTCCAAGGTCCCTCTGTTCCTCTATACTTCTTAGTGTCCGACAATTTCTTGTGTATTCCCTTGCCTTGTTAGCCTTCCCCAAATGCATTACCTCACACTTCTCTGTATTGTACTCCATTTGTCATTGTTCTGCCCATCTGACTAGCCTATTGATACATTCCTGCAATCTACTGTTTTCTTATTCATTGTCAGCCACATGGCCAATTTCTGTATCATCTGTAACTTCTTAATCATATCGTCTACATTCAAGACCAAATCATTGATATATACCACAAAAAACAAGGGATCTGGTACTGAGCCCTGCAGAACCCCACAGGAAACAGCCTTCCAGTCACAAATAAACACCCATCCGCCATTACCCTTTGCTTCCTGCCTCTGAGCCAGTTTTGGATCCAACTTGTCACTTTGCCTTCGATCCCGTGGGCTTCTACTTTCGTGACCGGTCTGCCATGTGGAACCTTATCAAAAGCCTTGCTAAAATCCGTACAGGCTAGATCAAAAGCGGTATCCTTCATCAACTCTCCTTGTTACCTCCTCCAAAAAATTCAATCAAGTGAGTGAGACACGATCTTCCCTGAACAAATCCATGCTGACTGTCTTTGATTAATCCATGCCTTTTTCTAAATGAAGATTTATCCTGTCCCTCAGAATTTTTATTCTCCCATTCATGAAAACCCGAATACTAATGGTCTTTTTCTGGCTTTAACATCTTTCACTCTCAGAAGTTCTTGGGTTCAGTCCTCACCGCAGAGACTTGAGCACCAGCTGAAGTGAAATTTGACGCGGTGTAAAATCTAGTTGCTGCCCTGCTGTTTGAAGGATTGCACTTCACGTCTTTGAACACAGAAACAAAACCTGAACGATGTCCAAGTGTATTTTCTTATAAATCGACCAGCAAGCTCTGGGCTTTGACTGCTCACAGCTGACCTCTTCATCCCCTGAGCTTGATGGTCACCTTACGCATTAATAATGGTGGCATCATTAACATACCAATATTTTCCAACAAGATTCGGCCCAGTGTAAAATCCTGTCAGCCGTTTAGTGAACTAGTCTATTATAGAGTGAAATGGGACAGAAGGAGGCCATTCAGCCCATTCTGCTATATGCCAGCTTTTTGAAAGGGTTATCTCGTTATTCCCACTTCCCTGCTCTTTCCTCATTGCCCTGTAAATTTTTCTTCTTTAAGCATTCATCTAATTCTCTTTTGAAAGTTACTATTAATTTGCTTTCACCCACCCTTTCAGGCAGCGCATTCCAGATCACAGCAACTCACTGAGTAAAAAAATGATCCCTCGCACTCTCTCTAGTTCTTTTACCAATCACTTTAAATCTGTATCCTCTGGTTACCGACCCTCCTGCCACTGGAAACAATTTCTCCTTAGTTGTTCAATCGAAACCCCTCATGATTTTGAACACCTCTATTAATTTTTCTCTTAACCTTCTCTGCTTTCAGGAGAACAATCCCAGCTTCTCCTGTCTCTCCACATAACTGAGTTCCTCGTGCCTGGTACCATTCTGGTCAGTCATCTCTGGACCCTCTTTAAGATTTAGGTACATACACCCGAAGGTCCCTCCCTGTTCCTGCACCTGCTTTAAAATTGTACCATTCAGTTTAAAATAAAAACAGCAACTGCTGGAAATACATCTGTGGAGAGAGAAGCGGAGTTAACGTTTCAGGTCTGTGACCTTTCATCAGAACCATTTAGTTTATGACTAGTTGTTTGGTAGTACAGAACTTGAAAATTTCTGAAAACAGAGACATTTTGTAGAAGCTTTTCATCTTGCACTCATCAGGACAATCCACAAGAATACCAAAGTAAAGGAAAGCAACAAAGTTTTACTGTATGAAAAGAGAGTGCTGATTGGTTGGCAAGTGGACTCTGATTGGTGAAAGCATTGCCATGAGGAATGTACCAGTTTATGGTGACTGACAGTTAACTGTTAAGTTTTGTTTGAAATTTAAACCAGGAGCTTGACTCTGATTGGTCAAGGCATTGCCCTGAGGAATGAACCAGTGAACGGCTGTCACTTTAGTTTTGCTGAAACAGGCACAATGTGTGTATATGTTCTTTCTGTCTGCAAAGAACAGGGCCCTATATATTAATATATGTAGCTTCCAGTATGCACAAATGCGCCACACTGCGGGCCCTACTGACAATCTTAAATTGGTTGTCAGCGTAATTCTTAGCACACTGAGGATTATTTAGCAAAAGCTCTCCAATCGCAGAATCACAGCTCATGTTGCCACTGTGTTTAGAGTTTTGCAAGCATGGGCTGGTTGTATACGGTCTGCACCTTGCCCGTTGCGAACAGCAGAAGGGACATGCTGTTTGATACGATCCACCCGTCTTTGAGACGTACAGTCGAAATACCTAACATCGCACTGGCATTGAAATTCACATACCACATTACTGATTTGTGTGATCGGCAGAACGTCTTTTTGGCTTGACAGAAAGAACATGTGTACACATTTTCAAATTAATCAATTGCACTTGTTAATTAATTGATTTTAAATTCCACCAGCTGCTGTGGTGGGATTTGAACCCGTGTCAGCGGGCATTGGCCGAGGCCTACTGGATTACTGGTTCAGTGACATTACCACTACACCACCTTGCGCCCTAAGTTCCAGCAGCTGCAGGAGAACCTTTGCCTCCAATCTCACTGGTGTGTTTCTAGGATTTCACTCAGTACTTGTCTCTTGCTCAGTTGATTGTTGTGAGGCCAGTCTGGCTACAAATGGAGAGAGTGATTTCATACGTAACATACCTGGTAATATAGCTTTGCCCTGGGGCTAGACAGTAACTCTTGTAGCTCTAATAGCGTTGCAGGATTAACACAAGCCTTCTTTGTATTTTCCTGCTCTTCAGATAGCAGAATAGTAAACACTCAATCAGATTGTCTGACGTGCTGTATATTACAAATCTGGTTTATTAAAAGCAAAGGTTAGACACGAGCAGGAAATCAATACAGCAGATTTTCCTCGTTTGAAGAATGCTTGAGATATATAGAAATCATAAAAGATTCAACACAACACTCACTCTCTTGTTTATATTAAACCTGGACCAGCACAATGAACCCCTAAAACTGAAGAGATGGCAGCTCACGGCCTCAGTCTGAGGTATACCTCAATCTTGGGGGAGGCGGTGGCGTAGTGGGAATTTCACTGGACTAGTAATCCAAAGGCCCTGGCTGATGCTCTGAGAACATGGGTTCGAATCCCACCATGGCAGATGGTGAAATTTGAATCAATTAATAAAAAATTAAGAGCTAGTCTAATGGTGACCATGAAATCATTGGTAATTGTTATAAAAACCCGTCTGGTTCACTAATGCCCTTTAGGGAAGGAAATCTGCCATCCTTACCCGGTCCGGCCGACATATGACTCCAGACCCACAGCAATGTGGTTGACTCTTAAATGTCCCCTGAAATGGCCCAGCAAGCCACTCAGTTGATAGGCAATAAATGCTGGCCTCGCCAGTGACGCCCACATCCCAGGAATGATTTTTTTTTTTAACAATACCAACATTCAGTTTGCAATATAGCAAAATTCAGTCTAAGATACATCAACATTCAGTGTGAAATATACCTCAGTCTCAGATATACCAACACTCTGATTTATCACCCCTTCCCCCCCCCCCCCCACCCCCCCAACATACTAAGCTGCAGTAAGAATATGTACAGGATGTATACACAAGTTGCTGGAGGTTTGCCTTCAGGTGCATTGGCAGGTTTAAGACACTCCTTAAGATCTACCCCTTTGATGAAACATTTAATGATGAAACATCTATACCAAAGTCTCCTCCTTTAGCTTGGTGTCAATTTCTGTTTGATGTACATTCCTGCACGGTACTTTGGGACGTTTTACTATGTTGAACACACTATATAAATACAAGTGATTTTAGCGAGCTCCCATGAGTCCATAAAATCATAGGAGGCCATTTAGCCCATCATGATGCGTTGTTGCTAGATGTTCAACTGGGACTTTCTATTCCATTCGTGCTTCCCTGCCCGATCCCCACCTATTTTCAAATACCTATCTAAATGACGTCCTAGTCTGTCTTCACCTTGTGGTGAAGATCTCCATGTTCCAAGCACCCTCTGTGTGAAAACAATCCTGCTCAGTTTGACCTTAGTTCTGTCTTGTTTTTGAATCACCAACCCATGGAAACTATCTTTCGCAATTCACCTGCTCAGAACTCTAGGTGTCAGCTGTGGCTCAGTGTGCAGCACTCTTGCCTGAGTGAGAAGGTTGTGGGTTCAAGCCCCACTCCAGGGACTAGTGCCCATAGTCCACGTTGGCACTCCCAGTATAGTACTGAGGGAGGGGCTGCCCTGTCAGAGGTGCTGTTAAACTGATGCCCCCATCTGCCTCAGTGTCCTGGTCAATATTTATCCCTCAACCAACATCAATAAAACAGATTATTGGGCTATTGTTGTTTGTGGGATCTTGCTGTGTGCAAATTAGCTGCTACATTACAACAGTGACTGCATATCAGTAGCAATTCCTTGAATTAAAGTGATTTAGGATGTCGTGAGGTTGTGAAAAGGTGCCATAAAATGCAAGCTTGTTTGTTCTTTAATTTTGGAAGCCACTATTAGTTTCCCCCTTAGTCCTCTCCACACAAGTGGATTAAGTCCCAAATTTTGAAATCTTTCTCTTTAACTATGACCTTCATTCCTGGCATCAATTTAGTGAATCTTTGCTTCAGTCTTTCAGTTTCCAATATCCTTCCTATAATGGGATGCTCAGAATTACAGCCTGATTCAGTATGAGAACATTGCTTCTAATATTCCCCTTCATTCTGCTCCCGATAATCCCTTGTTATCGATTCACTAACCAGTGGAAACAAACTCTCACTATTCACCCCCTCAAAACCAATCATACTTCTGAAAACCTCTTTATTCCCCCCTTAACCATCATCTTGTTTGGAAATATACTTGAAAAGGATATATTTTCAGGAATGAGCAGGAGAGTGGGATTAATTGGATAGCTCTCGCAAAGATCAGGCACAGGCATGATGGGCCGAATGGCCTCCTTCGGAAAGGAAAGAAGTTTCACTTAAAAGTCCCAAAGCACTTTCCAGCCAATTAAGTACTTTTGAAGTGCAGTCATTGTTGTAGTGGTCGAACTGTGGCAACCAATTTGTGCACTGCAAGATCCCACAAACGGGATTGTGATAATGACCAGATAGTCTGTGTTAGTGATGTTAGTCAAGGGATACTTACTGGCCACGATAACAAGTAGAACACCCCTATTTTTAAAATAGTGCAATGGTCTCTTTTGCATCTACCTGAGAAGGCAGTCAGGGCCTCAGTACAATATCTTGTCTGAAAGACAGTATTTCTGACAGTGCAGCATTTCCAACAGTATTCGCACGAGGAGAGTCAGTCTGGATTATGAGCTTGTCACTGGGCAGGAACTCCCACAGGGCAGGTAAAGCACGGGGGTCAGGTACAGAGAAAAGCTCCCTCTACACTGTCCCCATCAAACACTCCCAGGACAGGTACAGCACGGGGTTAGATACAGAGTAAAGCACCCTCTACACTGTCCCCATCAAACACTCCCAGGACAGGTACAGCACGGGGTTAGATACAGAGTAAAGCTCCCTCTACACTGTCCCCATCAAACACTCGCAGGACAGGTACAGCACGGGGTTAGATACAGAGTAAAGCTCCCTCTACACTGTCCCCATCAAACACTCCCAGGACAGGTACAGCACGGGGATTGCCTGCCGTCGGGGGGTCCGTCCTCCCCGATTGCCTGCCCCTCTTCCGCGGTTACGTTCGCGCCCGGGTGTCCCTGGAAAAGGAGCATGCGGTGTCCGCCGGTACGCTTGAGGCCTTCCGCGACCGGTGGGCACCGCAGGGACTGGAGTGCATTGTCGACGCCGAGAATGGCATTTTAATTTGAGTTTTTTGTTTATTTATCTGTTTTAATAAAGTTATTTTAAAACTGTAAATATGTACATAAAGGGGGCCTGAGGAATAAAGGCCCCCTCGATGTGAAAAAAAAAAAAAAAAAAAAACGGGGATTGCCTGCCGTCGGGGGGTCCGTCCTCCCCGATTGCCTGCCCCTCTTCCGCGGTTACGTTCGCGCCCGGGTGTCCCTGGAAAAGGAGCATGCGGTGTCCGCCGGTACGCTTGAGGCCTTCCGCGACCGGTGGGCACCGCAGGGACTGGAGTGCATTGTCGACGCCGAGAATGGCATTTTAATTTGAGTTTTTTGTTTATTTATCTGGTTTTAATAAAGTTATTTTAAAAATATAAGTGTGTATATAAAGGGGGCCTGAGGAATAAAGGCCCCCTCGACATAAAAAAAAAACGGGGATTGGCTCCTCTCTGATTGGGAGTGCTGAGTGCCTCAATGAGGTGCAGCTGACAGTGCTGCAGTCAGTTGCTGGAGGTGCTGCTGGAGAGGGAGAGCTGAGGAGGGAACTGCAAAAACCTTTCAACAACTTTTGCTGCAGAGGAGGAAAGACTTTGAAAAAGGCTGTATTTCGAGGTGGGTGTCGAGCACCAAACTTTCATTTCATTTGGACTGTTGTGGGAGGTGAAAGAGGCCAGAAGAACAAGGGGTGGGGGCTATACAATTCTGTAGGGATCTGTGCAGTTGCACTAAAGTTGCAGGGAAGCTCCCTCCCCACCCCAATTGCCCAGCCTGAGTCAGCTGAAGCTGCCTGGCTAATAGAGACATAAGGACTGAACTAGAGCCTGGGCAGCTTTCGGCTGACCCAGGTGAAGACCCCTCCCACAACCAGAAGACCGGAAGACCAGAAGTGTTTACAGTGCTCTGAGTACCACCCTTTAAGGGGAAAAAAAGCAAAGTCATCGCTTGCAGCCTGTCTTTCCCCTTTCCTGTATACCCTCAGCCTCTCCCCAAACCTCCAAGTTGGTTTCTTTGTTTGTTTGTTTGCTTACCTGCAAATTGGGGGTGGGTTTGGCTCTTCAGCCATGGCAAGCCCATCATCACCGGTGGCGGGGCCTTCTCATACCTATGCGGCTGTAGCCTCTGTGGCCACCCGTGTGACCCCGTCACCTTTTAAATTAATTACATCAAGCCATGGGGAAAAGAGCGATCCCCACCCCAATATGTCTATAGAGGCCTGCGTAAAGGCAATGGCCGAGGTTGTCGGCCCCTCGACCATTGTGGCTGCCTCAAAAATGTACGGGAAGGCTGTGTTCTTCCTGAAGACCGAGCGGGCCGTGTCCCTGGCCCTGAGTAAAGGGTTCCCTGTGGGTGGGACTTTCCTGCCGGTGGACCCTCTAGGGGCCACTGCGCAGCGGATAATGTTATCAAACGTCCCGCCCTTTATTCCCAGTGAGCTCCTCCTTCCCCACCTGCATCACATGGGGGAGGTGAGGTCGGGGATCACCCCAGTCCGGCTTGGTCTTCGGGAGCACAGCCTCCAACATGTCTACTCCTTCCGCCGCCAGGTATTTATGCAGCTGGCGCGGGAGGAGGAGGAGGATGGCCAATTTAATTTGGAGTTCCAGGGGACGGCCTACCGCGTCTTTTGGACCTCGGACGGGGCGCGGTGCCACATCTGCAAGGGGGTGGGGCATGTTCGTAAGAACTGCCCCAACCTCCCGGCCGCCAGCTCCACCTCGGCGGCCCAGGGTCCTCCCACTCCCCCCACAACATCCAACAGACACCGCTCAGTCGGTTCCGGAGGCTGTGGTTTTCACAGCCTCCAGCGGGGAGGGGAGTGCCCGTCCGAGTGGAAGGAAGACGCGAAGGCAAAAGAAACATCAAGAGGCGCGTCCCCTGGACACATTGAAACAACCCGAGCCTGAGCTCAGCCCAAAGCCCGTTCTCACGGAATCCACCTGTCCCAGGGCTGGGCTCAGGCCCAGGGTGACCAAAAAAAAGGAGGGTGCGGAGGCCTCTGATGACATGGAGGTCTCTGAGCCTCTGCGCCCTAGTGCGAAAAAGAGGAGAAGGCACCCCTCCACAGAGGTAACGAGGGGCCCTGAGGCGCAGGGCCCATCTGTTGGAGGGGAGCTGTCTCCTGTTTTGGGTCCCCAGGTTTCCCCTACCGCCACCACCAAGGCTACAAAGTCCAGGCAGGAGCACCCTATTCCTCAGGATGGAGGGGAGGGGAAGGCCCCTGTACTTGAAGCCCCTCCTGAAGGAGTAGGTTGGGGCCTGCTTGTGGTGGGGGAGCCTGGGGACGCCGCCCATTCTGCCACTGCTACTGGGTCGGGTGCCCTGAGTGAAGGGGAGGGTGAGGCCCCAGAGGGTCGGCCCTCCCAGCCGGAGTCCACCACCAACATGGAGACACCTGACCCGGTTATAACCGAGAATGCTGCACCATCTGCTGGGCCTGTGGGTGCTGGCGGAGCGGGAGATGGCTTCCTCTCGCCGCCTCTGGTCTCGGCTCCGGCTGGATTTCCGGAGTCGGGAACTTCTGTCTCCCCTGGAACACTCGTTGGCCTGGGGACGGAGGTGGCGGGGGGTCCTGGACCGCTGGTGCCTACAGGCTCCAGTTTCACAATAGAACCCAGAAAGGACTCCTCCGCCATCGATCCTGGGGGTGGGATCGTGACGGAGGCGGGACCAGCTGGCGCGGCCGGGACGTCCGCCCCACAGTGTGCGGTGGGCATGTCGGCCGCTGGCGGTGACGACCCGGAGGAGGATGGGGATTCGGTGGGGCACACGGAGGATGATCTTGATTCCATCGCCAGTGAGGTGGTGGAGTCCCTCGTACCTCCCACCGAATCTCCTCTCATCCCCACGGCAGAACTCCGGGATTTCCTCGCGGTTTTCAGGGGCTGCCGCAATAAAGTTCAGCTGGCCCTCGACCGCTGGTCGAATCTGGCTCTGATCATCCAGTCCGTCCGTGCTGCCCTGAAGATAACGGGCAAGCGCGCGGGCATGAAACTGGTTGAGAGGCGCCGGTTTAATGTGTTCCTCAATGGGTTGCTGGGGGAGTGGAAGGCCAGGTGCACTTCCACTCCCTCCTCACAGTGAGCTGTTGGTGACGGGTTTTAAGTACCTTTGACATGAAGATAACCATAGCCAGCCTCAACATCAACGGCAGCAGGGGGTCTCACCGCAGATTTCACAATCTCTCAGTCCTTAGGGAAGGGAGATACGCGGTGAGCTATCTGCAGGAATCCCACACCATTCCGGGAGACAAAGCCATCTGGCTCCTGGAGTGGCAGGGTGGGGTCTACATGAGTCACCTCACCCCTATTTCTAGTGGGGTGGCTATCTTGTTGGCCCCGACTTTTCAGCCGGAGATCTTGGGGGTCAAGGAGCTAGTGCCGGGCCGCTTGCTCCACCTCGCCGTTCGCCTGGGTAGCGTGCCGCTCCACTTTGTGAACGTGTACGCGCCCAGGCCCGGCGCATTGCAAGCGCGCTTCTTTGAAGAAGTGTCCGCTCTCTTGAGCTCCATCGATAGCGGCGAGTGCATCATCCTCGGGGGGGATTTTAACTGCACCCTCGAGGTGGGGGATCGCTCCGGTCCCCAGCGCGGCCAAGCGTCGGTGGAGAAGTTGAGGGGACTGATCAGCTCCCTTAACTTGGTGGACGTCTGGCGGAATCTCCATCCCGACTCCAGCACCTTCACGTGGAGGTCTGGGGGAGGGGGCTCGCGAATCAACCGCCTCTACATTTCGCAGGGGTACGTCTCCCGCGTCTCGGCGGCCTCCATGCGGCTGGTGCCGTGCTTGGACCACCGCCTGGTGTGGGCGGAGTTCACTCCGCTCCGCACGCGGGCGGGGTCCGCGTACTGGCACTTTAACAACCGGCTGCTGGAGGATGAGCAATTTCGGGACTCGTTCTGTCGATTCTGGGCCGACTGGAGAAGGAAGCAGGGGGGCTTCCCCTCCTTGAGGCTATGGTGGGATGTGGGCAAGACTCACATCCGCGTCTTCTGTCAGGAGTACGCGAAGGGGTCGACCAAGAGGCGGGAAGCCGAGTTCGGGCGCCTTGAGAGGGAGGTGCTCGACTTGGAGTCCCGCCTCGGTCATGCCGTCGTGGACCCGGCCCTGTGGCAGGCGGACAAAGAGAAGAAGGGCGCGCTGAGGGACCTTCAGCTCATAGGGTCCCGAGGCGCGTACGTGAGGTCGCGGATCCAGATCCTGGAAGATTTGGACCGCGCCTCACCCTTCTTCTACTTGCTGGAAAAATGGCGGGGGGTCCGTAAGCAGCTCATCGAGCTGCTGGCCGACGACGGATCCTCCATCACGGATCCAGAGGGAATGGGCCTCTTGGTCCGTACTTATTACAGTGCGTTGTTTTCTCCGGATCCGTCCAGCGAGGATGCGCGCAGAGTTTTGTGGGAGGACCTGCCGCAGGTCAGCCCGGAGGGCGCCGAAGGATTGGAGGCTCCGCTCACGTTGGCAGAGCTGACTGGCGCCCTCCACCAGCTCTCAAGGGGCAAATCCCCAGGGCTGGATGGGTTGACCGTGGAGTTCCTCAGGGCGTTCTGGGACGTCCTGGGGGACGATTACGCGCGGGTCCTGGGGGAAAGCCTGGCGACCGGGAGATGCCCCTCTCGTGGCGCAGGGCGGTCATCGTCCTGCTGCCGAAGAGGGGCGATCTCCGCCTGCTTAAAAACTGGCGTCCGGTCTCCCTCCTCAGCACGGATTATAAGATCTTTGCCCGGGCTATGTCTACCCGCCTGGGCTCCGTGCTGGCCCACATGATCCACCCCGACCAGTCCTACACGGTCCCAGGCTGGTCCATCCAGGACAACATCCACCTGGTCCGGGACCTGATCCAACTTTCCCAGAGGACTGGTCAGTCGGTCGCCTTTCTCTTTCGATCAGGAGAAGGCGTTCGACAGGGTGGATCACGATTACCTTTTCGGGACTCTGCGCGCTTTCGGACTCGGGCCGCATTTTGTGGCCCGGGTCCGACTTTTATACGCCGCCGCAGAGTGTCTAGTCAAAGTTAACGGGTCCTTGACGGCGCCCCTTCGATTTGGGAGAGGAGTGCGTCAGGGGTGCCCCATGTCCGGCCAATTGTATACCATCTGCGTGGAGCCCTTCCTGTGCCTGCTTCGCAGGAGGTTGACGGGATTGGCTCTGTGCAAGCCGGCCATGCGGGTCATCCTCTCGGCTTACGCCGACGACGTGCTCCTCGCAATCACCGATCCCGTTGACTTGCGGAGGATGGGCGACTACCAGCAGACCTTTACTGCCGCGTCCTCCGCGAGGATCAATTGGGAGAAATGTTCCGGACTCCTGGTTGGTCAGTGGCGGGTGGACTCCCTGCCGGAGGAGATGACACCTTTTGCGTGGAGCACCACGCACCTCCTCTATCTGGGAGTCCACCTTAGCCCCGCTGAGGAAGCCTGGCCGGCAAACTGGCAGGAGTTGGAGGCGAAAGTTACCGCTCGGCTGGGGCGCTGGACAGGACTGCTCCGAGTGCTTTCCTACAGGGGCCGAGCGTTGGTCATAAACCAACTGGTGGCCTCCATGTTGTGGTACCGGTTGGTCACTTTGGCCCCGCCCCCTGTATTTGCCACCAAGATCCAGAAGAAACTCGTCGATTTCCTCTGGGGCAAGAGGAAACACTAGGTCTCTGCCGCGGTCCTGAGTCTCCCGATTGAGGAGGGCGGTCAGTCGCTGGTGTGCGTCCGCACCCAGGCTGCGACTCTCCGCCTTCGGACCCTGCAGAGATACCTGTACGTCGAGCGTCCTCCCGGATGGTGTGCGCTGGCGACGTATTTTTTCCGCCTGTGTCACTGCCTTCAAGACGACACGCAGCTCCCGGTGGAGTCCGTTAGCCGCGCCTCTCTGAGGGAGTTGCCTGTCTTTTACCGGGATCTATTCTGAGTCTGGAACATGGTTGCCTCCAGTCAGGGCGCTCCCCCGCTGGCGGAGGAGAGCGCCTCGGCTGTCCGGGCGGCCGACTCCGGGGATGGTCCGGCGGACGGAGGAGTATCCGAAACCCCCGGGACGCCCCTTACTGCGGGTGGCGAGGGGGCTCGGGAGTGCGGGGCGATCCTGGCCGAGCTGACCCCCGCTTGGCCGGAACTGTTCATCGGACCCAGGCCCCGAAACCCTCCTCGGGAGCCGGTCCCGCACAACCCGAGCAGCCTCTCGGAAATGCCCTCCGTGCCATTCCAATCGGTGCGGAGGGGTTTCCTGCACGGGCTGCTCCTGCACACTCTCCACTTCCTCGCCCTCGTCAGCCGGCCGGACACGCCCTGGCGGTCCGCGTTGCCATCTGGCGGCGAGGGGAAACCCCGATGGAGGTCTCTCTACGCGGGAGTCTTCCCCCTTTACATCGGGGACCTGGGATGGAGGGTGCTGCACAGGGCAGTCCTGTGCAATAGACTTTTAAGTAGGTTCACGGACTCCCAGGCCACCTGTACTTTCTGCGGCCTGGACGAGTCCGTGTTCCACGTTTATACGGAGTGTGCGAGGTTGCAGCCCCTCTTTGAGTATCTGAAGGGGCTGCTCCTCAAATTCTGGCTGCACTTCAGTCCCACGCTCCTGATCTTTGGGCACCCGGTGCGGAGGGGCTTGGGCCGGGAGGAGGATCTCCTCGTCGGTCTGCTCCTGGGCCTGGCCAAGGTGGCAATTCACAGGTCCAGGTTGCGGGCCGTCGGGGGTTCCGTCCTCCCCGATTGCCTGCCCCTCTTCCGCGGTTACGTTCGCGCCCGGGTGTCCCTGGAGAAGCAGCATGCGGTGTCCGCCGGTACGCTTGAGGCCTTCCACGACCGGTGGGCACCGCAGGGACTGGAGTGCATCGTTGACGCCGAGAATGGCATTTTAATTTGAGTTTTTTTTGTTTATTTATCTGGTTTTAATAAAGTTATTTTAAAACTGTAAATATGTACATAAAGGGGGCCTGAGGAATAAAGGCCCCCTCGATGTGGAAATATAAAAGGGGCCTGGGGTATAAAGGTCACCTTGTCAAAAAAAAAACGGGGTTAGATACAGAGTAAAGCTCCCTCTACACTGTCCCCATCAAACACTCCCAGGACAGGTACAGTACCGGTTCGATTCAGAGGAAGGGAGGGGAATGAAGGGGAGGTTTGGTAGGATGGGAGGGGAGAGGCTGGAATGCAGGGGAAGAGAATACGGGGAGAGGATTTCAGGGTAGGGGAGGGAAGGATGGGGAGGAGAGAGAGTGGAGGGGATAGAATAGGATGGGGTTGGTAGGGGTGGGGGGGATTGGAATTTGCTTGTGTTCCCTTAATAACAGGCTCTGCACTGGGAGTCCATTCTTAGACGTATTTGGTCTCTAGATCCTCTCCCAGCCAAGTCAACCCACCCCCCTTATGGACACGCCCCTCACCGATACACCCCTCACCGATACACCCCTCACCGTCACTCCTCTCATGGACACTCCCCTCACAGACACTCCCCTCACAGACACCCCCCTCACCGTCACTCCCCTCACCGATACACCCCTCACCGTCACTCCCCTCACAGATACATCCCTCACCGTCACTCCCCTCACGGACACTCCTCTCACGGACACTCCCCTCACCGATACAACCCTCACCATCACTCCTCTCACGGATACTCCCCTCACAGACACTCCCCTCACCTGCCCCTCACCGTCACCCCCCTCACGGACACCCCCCTCACGGACACCCCCCTCACGGACATGCCCCTCACCGTCACTCCCCTTACCGTCACTCCCCTTACCGTCACTCCCCTCACGGACACGCCCCTCACCGTCACCCCCCTCACGGACACCCCCCTCACGGACAACCCCCTCACTGACCCATGCTCACGAGGCGCGTCAGCATTTAACCACAGAAAAAAAATCTACGTCAAAAAAGCAACGATAGAAAGCAAGACAGAAAATGAAGAGGTTTAAGGTTAAATGGAACAAATGCTCAGGAGGGACCAGGAAAGCTGAAGAGAGACTGGGATGATTGTGTAAACAGACAGTAAACACACCATCCCAGTGCTAGACATCTCCCCAGAGCATTGTAAATATCAGCTACAGAGATTTGAGGGAGAGAAATTATCATCCATTCCTGGTGGAGTAACTGGAAAGCATTCCCTTCATTTCCAGAGCCAATCCCCCTGTGTATTCATTGTGTTTTGTTGCAAAGACTTCGTCAGATATCCCCCTCCCTCCTTCTCCTTCTCCTGTTTGTTGGGAGAATTCCTTGTCAGTGTTGTATGCTCCCAGCAATGCGGAGTTGTTAGAAGTTATTGATGGACTGTTTTAATGCCCTTCGAATGTAATAATGTTTCGGCGTGGATTCAATTACACTTTTGGCATGCCTACGAGCATGCAAGCTAGCGGCTGCAATCAGTGAGCTGCACAGCAAACATTTACAGGATGGGGCCCAGCTTCATCAGCACATATTGGCTGGGCAATTCATCAAACAATTTATGCAAGTCATTTCATCAATAACATCGGCCATTACAGATTCACACAATAAAACAATGGGTCTCGCCTTCACACCAGGCCTTCTCAGCCAGGGTACCATCCCTCTGTTGGCTGACTGGCACCGTAACCCAGCTGCTGCCGAGGCAGCTGCTCACCGCACTTTGAGAACCCCCAGTGAAGGCATGGCGCGATTTGGAGAACTCGGGCTCTCGGGCCTGACAGGATTCGGTCAAATGCTGAAAGATCTCTCGATGTCCAGAGAGTTGAGCTCGAGAGCGCCTAATGGTGATGTTAGAACAGTCATCTGCAGAGGAGAGGGAGGAGGAAGGGAGGATGGAGAGGAGAAAATGGAGGAGGAGAGGAGAGAGAAGGGAGAAAGCTAACACTTTCATCTGTCTACAACAATGTTCTTTAGTACAGTAGAATGTCACAGAGCATTTCATAGTAGCATTATTAGTCAAACATTAGCACTGAGCTGAGGGGATACTAGGACAGGTGGGCAAAAGCTTGGTCCAAGAGGTAAGCTTAAGGAGCATGTTAAAGGAGGAGAGGGCAGGAGAGAAAGGCGGAGAGGTTTAGGAAGGGAATTCAAGAGCTTCGGGTCAACGCAGCTCAAGGCATGACCGCCAATGGTGCAAAAAGTCCAGAAGAGAGCAGAGATCTCAGAGAATTGTAGTGCTGAAGGAGATTGCAGAAACATGCAGAGGCGAGGCCATGGAGGGATTTAAACTTAACATCGTCTGACACTCTCCTGCCCAGCTGCTGAGACCCTCATCCATGTCTGTTACCTCCAGATCCCACCAACCTTCCACCCTCCATAGACCTGAGCACATCCCAAGACCTCCACTGCCCTATCCTTGTTCACCTCAAGTCCCATTCGCTAATCGCCCCCTGTAGCCGCTGCACTGACTTCCGACCCGGGTGTGATTGCGGTACAATTAACAAACAGGAGAACCAGGTGAATTGCATGCTTTCTTCTGCACTTGCTGCCTGTGCAATTGCAGATCTGCCTCAGGTAGGGTCAGATATCTGCTCACGGAACGCAACTAAATTAGCACTGACTGGGAAAGGCTATAAAATAACCGATTCCTATTTCACGTGGGTGGAAAAATAGCTCAATCAGACCTCCCTTTTACTGTAAAGGAGACCAAGGTGTTTCTGGAGCCCCTGTTGTATTTATTGAGGGCCTTAAGAGCCTGAGGTTGTGACAGGTGATTGAAGGAAGGTAGGGTTGCCTGGAGTCTCCAGGAACTAAAAGTTAATCTCCAAGACACAGCTGCAAGAAACCACAAAGGAAAATTCATTAGGACAATTAAACAATTGTGCTTTTTAAAAATTTGAACAGTTTTGTTTATCGGTGGTAAAAAAATATATTGGACATAGGGAAAAATGGCTGTTTGACTGACAGCCAAGAATCATCCAATCAGATGAGGAAGAGTCTGCTGGCTTTCCGATTGGCTGTGAGAAAGTGGATCATCACAAGGGTGAACGTGTCGGGCGGCCAATGGCAGGAAGGTGGGAGGATGTGCCGGGAACTCCGGGAAGGCGTTCAGCCAGAGTTGGGGAGGTGTGGATGAAGGAATGTAGGGACAGTGTGGGCACATGGCGTTAGGATATTGCTCGTGCAGAGGATAAACACCAGCACAACTGGTTGGACTGAGTGCTCTCTTTCCGTGTTCCTCTCCCCCTCCCAACTCTTCTTCCACTTTGCACTTCCACAACCTCTCCCTTTCTTCTCATCACCCTCTCTCCTTCTGCGTTGTCCTCCGACTGTCCTTTTCTCCTCCCTCTGCTCCTCTTCCCCTCTCCGCTTGCTATCATTCTTGCTGTCTGCTCCCCTCCTCTTCTCATTCTTTACCTTCCTCTCTTCCTCTCCCCTCCTTCACCCCTCTCCCCACCCCTACTCCTCTCTCTCACTGCCTCCCTCACCTCCTTCTCTGTCTCCTTTAACCCTCTCTTTCTCCCTCTGGTCCTCTCCTCTCCGTCCTGCTCTCACTTTCTCCTCCCTCTCCTTTCCCCTGCCCTCTCGCTCCCCTCTGAAGATGGCTATTCCACCATGAGAACCATCACCATCAGGCCCAGAGCTGTCCTTACCCGATGTTCTGCTTGGCAAGATTGGGTTTGCCAGTGTGCAGCAGGCATGTGAGGAATGTCCTGTCTGACACCCATCACCTTTGTGGGGTTTCCCATTCACCTTTCCCAGTGCACACAATCCTGGCCATCCTGTAGACTCAGAGCCTCGATGCAATATTCCCTAATGCGTTCCCATTGCCAATCCCGTAATTCCCCAAGTGTTTCGATTGGGACTGCCCTGTGCACTCATTTTGCCTGTCAGCAATAAGTGAAGCCAGGTGTGCCGTACACGCAAGGGAACTTTCTATGGGGCAGAGGTTGTTGTATGTGATTTTGTTTTGTAATTCATGTTGTTTCACTGGTTTCTTAGGGCTGTTTAGCAATGTTTTACAGAGCCCCATGTTCAAGCTGAGGCCAGGCTGTCCACTGTCTAATGCTGTCCATCATGGTCATTGTGCTCATGTGTTGATTCGCATTGTGAGGCTGGCTTTGGCCTGCTATTTCTCTTGGTTCCATGGCATCTTTTGTTGAATATAACCTGGGTTTATTTCAAGGGTTTAGGGTTGTTCTAAGGGGGAATGATCTGTAAGGCTTCATGCACACCGAAGACATGGGGTCTCACACTGCAGCAGCCCCACAGTCAACCAGATTTCAGTCAATCATAGAATCTTACAGCCATTCGGCCCATCGTGCCTGTGCAAGCTGTCCGGTCAGTGCCACACGTCCTGCCCTTTCCCCATAGCCCTGCAAATTTCTCCTTTTCAAGTATTTATCCAATTCCCTTTTTGAAAGTTACTATTGAATCTGCTTCCACCGCTCTTTCAGGCAGCGCGTTCCAGATCACAACAACTCGCTGTGTAAAACAAAAAATTCTCCTCGTTTCCTGCCTGCTTTTTAGTGTCAATTATTTTAAATCTCTGTCTTCAGGTTACTGACCCTCCTGCCAGTGGAAACAGTTTCTCCTTATTTCAAAAACATTACATCAAAAACTCCTTTACATCATCTCAGTGTCAATGCGAAATGAAAGGTATACTGTAGCTGGGACCTTAGTGTGCTGATCACAGATTTGTAAACCACTCCAGGGGTTCTTGTACCATGTGGCCTCCTGATGAAACCATTGGCTTGAAATCATTCCTGAATATCTGTCATCAATTGAAATGCATGGGAGATAACAGTGGGAGTGGACTGAATCCCAACAGTAAGATAGCTTCAGCTATCCTAAACTCCAAAAATATTCGCAGAAGCCTATTCCTTACAACGGAGAATGAACTACAAGAGAAATGAATGGATGTGCGAGGCAGGCATATGATAAATACCAGCACTCGCGGGCTGACTGTAACCCACATGAGGCATCATCACTCTTGGATTGTCCAATTAGACTCTCTTGTGTAGCAATGGATCCAGCTGTCTCCTGACTGCTTTCAGTCCTGATCTGACAAATGGAGGGGGAAATGTGTAAGACCTTGGGCAGTTACGAGAATAAGGTGTAATGACCTGTGACGGACTGGGTTCAATCAACGCTTTTAGATCTCCTCATCTCTCGACTGGAGTCGTGCCGCAAAGAAGGGAGCCGGACGGGAAATATTTCATCAGATACGCATGAATATTACTTCCGAGTACAAGACTGTACGCCTACAAGGGACATTAATGTCAATCAGTGAACAGTAAATTTCAGATAGATATCAGAATACGCTAACTCCTCAGCAATTTTTAGAATGAATTGCTATTATGGGAGAGTTAATGTACTGGGAGGGGGTGCTGGGATTAATGTACTGGGAGGGGGTGCTGGGATTAATGTACTGGGAATGGGTGCTGGGATTAATGTACTGGGAGGGGGTGCTGGGATTAATGTACTGGGAGGGGGTGCTGGGATTAATGTACTGGGAATGGGTGCTGGGATTAATGTACTGGGAGGGGGTGCTGGGATTAATGTACTGGGAATGGGTGCTGGGATTAATGTACTGGGAATGGGTGCTGGGATTAATGTACTGGGAATGGGTGCTGGGATTAATGTACTGGGAATGGGTGCTGGGATTAATGTACTGGGAATGGGTGCTGGGATTAATGTACTGGGAATGGGTGCTAAGCATTTTTTTGTTTGGTTACACTCTCGGGTATCTCTTCTCTATCAGTGTAGTTAATTCCATCTCTCACAGGGTTAAATGTTTTTGTAAACAGTATAAAAATGGCGGATCCATCACACGCACTAGATTTCATTTGTAACTCTGCAAAATTGCACGTTTAACGAGACCAATGAATAATTACGTTTTGGACTGAACTCTGTTTTTCAATTACTCTGACGAGTTTTTCCACTTGATGTAGTGGAACTAATTATAACGAGGGTATTTCACTGAAGTAATGTTCCTTTACTGCAATTCACCATCCACTCGTGAGGAGGTGCTTGTCAAGCTTATTGTCACTGACTGAGCTGTGGTTCCTCTGCTTCATGACTCATTGAAGAATGAGGTTTATGCCCAATTCCAGCCTGTATTCCTCGGGAACTCCCGCTTCCCATCCCATCAGCAGCCAGTTTCCTGCAGTGTTTGAGTTTTCTCTGCACTCCTCTGCATTGGCCACTGTTATTGCAGTACCAGGACTCCCCATATTGGGTACTCCCCAAGTAGCTTAGAGGGTTCATCGAAACTACAGCACAGGAACAGGCCATTTGGCCCATTTGGTCTCTGCTGGCGTTAATTCTCGACACAAGCCTCCTCCCTCCCTGCTTCATTTAACCTTATCAGCGTAGCCTTCAGTTCCAATCTCCTGCATGTACTTACCTAGCTTCCCCTTAAACACATCTAAGATTGACAGGACATTCGACCAGGGTAGGCTGTTTCTGACCCTATCCTCATTGTAAACCACCCCCCTTCCCCACCCCCACCCCTAGGTGCCCTGTCCAGCGACAGTCAGTGCTGCAGGAGGGTTGGTGCCAACCTGGGTTTAAGCCGTGCAGTCACGTTTATGGGCAGGCTGCCCCGTAATATGCCGCTTCAACACTGTTCTGGTTTGGAAACAGGAAACTCTGCTCTGTGCATGCTCAAATGTGGCCTCCCACTCACGTCCAACACGGCAGGCCTTCAGTTTGAATGGACAGGGAGGGTTCTTGGCCTTTGGCACTGCCCACATGTGGGGTGGGGGAGGGCAGAATGACAACAGGCACTCAAAGTAGGATTCTGCCCACAAGTTTATAGGTTAATTGGCCTTTATAAATTGCCCCTAGTATAGGTAGTAGGGAAATATAGGGACAGGTGGGGATGTGGTAGGAATATGGAATTAATGTAGGATTAGTATAGATGGGTGGTTGATGGTCGGCACAGACTTGGTGGGCCGAAGGGCCTGTTTCAGTGCTGTATCTCTAAAAAAAAAGTTGAAGAGCATTGTCGTAGTTACGGTACTGAGCTGGCAGTCAGGGCCTCTGAGTTCATATCTCCACTGTGATGAGTTGTGATATTAAATTCAATAAGCCTTTAATTCCCACTCCAGAGCCTTGAGCCCATAACCAGGCCAACAGTCCCAATGCCAGGGAGGGAGTGCTACTGTCAGAAGGGTGGTATTGAGGAGGTGCCGCACTGTTGGAGGGTCAGTACTGAGGGAGTGCAGCACTGTTGGAGGGTCAGCACTGAGGGAGTGCTGCACTGTCGGCGGGTCAGTACTGAGTGAGTGCAGCACTGTTGGAGCTGCCTTCTTTTGGAGGAGATGTTAAACTGAGGCTCCAACTGCTCTGTCAAAGCCTCCACAGCCACTAGTGGGCGGCACAGTGGCGCAGTGGTTAGCGCCGCAGCCTCACAGCTCCAGCGACCCGGGTTCAATTCCGGGTACCGCCTGTGTGGAGTTTGCAAGTTCTCCCTGTGTCTGCGTGGGTTTCGGCCGGGTGCTCCGGTTTCCTCCCACAGCCAAAAGATTTGCAGGTTGGTAGGTAAATTGGCCATTGTAAATTGCCCCTAGTATAGGTAGGTGGTAGGGAAATATAGGGACAGGTGGGGATGTGGTAGGAATGTGGGATTAGTATAAATGGGTGGTTGATGGTCGGCACAGACTTGGTGGGCCGAAGGGCCTGTTTCAGTGCTGTATCTCTAAATAAATAAATAAAAGAGTAAGGGAGTCCCCGTCAGTGTCCTGACCAACAGCACAAAAGAAACAGACCATCTGGTCATTATCACATTGCTGTTTGTGGGAGATTGCTGTGCACAAAATAGCCTGCTGCGTTTCCTACATTACAAAAGTGATTACACTTCAGAAAAGTGCTTCATTGGCTGTCCAGAGCTTTGGGACGTCCTGAGGTTGCAAAGTGATCTTTTTTTTTACCTGAGGGCTTTGGGTCGGTACCAGACTGGACCATCAGGGAGCTCTTCACACCACTTTCTACAAGCGAAAGATTTATGGTGAAGCATTAACTAAGTATGATACAATTTATTAAGCGTGTTTGGTTGTAATGGACAATCACTTGGAATGAGAGTGTTTCAAAGCACTTATTAGTTTCTATTCACTCGAGTTATTTGCATAATTTGGAGGAAAGTTGTCGTGCCTGGAAGCTTTGATACGAGCAATTTCTCTCAGAGTTTAATATTGTAGAAGAGAAAAGTGCTCATTACAGCCAGAGAAAGTAATTCCTTCTTGTCTTACACTGCAGGAGTGGGACTCACTCACATGTGGCTGTACTGTAGATTCATCACATGGTCATGCTGAATTTTCACAGTGCTGGACAAAGCAATCTCAGTGCCTGACCCCCTCCCCCCATCCACTGACCCCCCCCCCCCCCCCCCATTCCTTCACTGCGGCTGGGTCAACATCCTGGAACACCCTCCGTAACAGCACTGTGGGTGTACCTACATCACTTGGCCTGCAGCAGTTCAAGAAGGAGGCTCTCCACCACCTTCTCAAGGACAATTAGGGACAGGCAATGAACGCTGGGACTTGTCAGAGGCACCCAAATCCCGAGAATCAGTTGTTAAAAAGAATGATTGGAAGCTCAGGTGTGTGGGATGATCAAATGAGCTCTGACTTCAAGCCCTGAGATTTCGATAGATCCTTGAAACATGTTTGTTGAAAGTAACTTGTTGGGGTTACTCTTCGCTCCAACCATCCGCCACCCGCGAGTCAGAAGCTCTCCTGGATGTTGTAATGCAAGAATGGACCGCGGATTATTTTTGTATCTTTTCGTTCTTCAGTTCGAGAACAGTGTGACAGCACGGTAGGATTCACCGGTTGATTAACCATCTGGCAGGGTGGCATTGTTATTTTTCTCGTGTCTTCATGCTCTTCCTTTACAAGATTAATTCCTGGGATGAGAGGGTTGTCCTATGAGGCGAGATTGAGTAGAATGTGCCTGTATTCTATGGAGTTTAGAAGAATATGAAATGATCTCATTGAAATGTATGTAATTCTTAGAGGAATTGACAAGGTAGTTTCACTAGCCTGTTTCACTTGGAGAGTCCAGAACTAAGGGGCTTAGCCTCAGGATAAGGGGTTGGCCATTTAGGGCTGAGATAAGGCGAAATTTCTTCATTCAGAGGGTTGTGAATCTTTGGAATTCTCTACCCCAGAGAGCTGCGACTGCTCAGTCGGTGCGTGTAATCGAGACACAGACTTTTGGGCATTACAGAAATCAAGGGATATGGGAATGGTGCTGGAATGTGGAGTTGATGTGGAAGTTCAGCCACGATCTTGTTGAATGGCGGAGCAGGCTAGAGGGGCCGATTGGCCTCTCCCTGCTTCTATTCCTTATAGAATCGCAGAAATTTACAGCACAGAAGGGGGCCGTTCGGCCCATTGTGTCTATGCCAGCGGACAGAGAGCTATCCAGCTTAATGCCACTTTCCAGCTCTTTGGTTCGTAGCCCTGTGAGTTGCGGCACTTCATGTGCATATCCAAATGTTTTTTTTTAAATTATGATGAGGGTTTCTGCCTCTACCACCCTTTTAGGCAGTGGGCTCCAGACCCCCACCACCCTCTGGGTGAAAAATAATTACTCCTCAACTCCCCTCTAATGCTTCGACCAATAATCTTTTATCGATGCCACCTGGTTATTGACCTCTCTGCCAAGGGAAATAGATCCTTCCTATCTACTCTATCCAGACCTCTCATAATTTTATACACCTCAATTAAATCTCCTGTCAGCCTCCTTCGTCCAAAGAAAACAACCCCAGCTTCTCCAGTCTTTGCCCATAGCTGCAATTTTCTAGTCCTGACAACGTCCTTGATATAGCACATTGATGTAGTTTACATGGATTTTAGAAAGACATTTGGCAAGGTCCCAGATGGAAGACTGGTCAGAAAAGCAAAAGCTCATGGGATCCAAGGGCAAGTGCTCTGTGCTCAGTGGCAGAAAGCTAAGAGTAATGGCCTGCCATCGCACTACATTCGACAGCCACCAGTGCCCCTCGGCTGCAAAGCGAGCCTTAGGCAGAGCTCTGACTGCCGCTTTGGCTCCAGGAGCAGAGCAGACACAATCTGCGGGCAACTCTTGTCTCCTCATTGTTTTATTGCAGTGAATCAGAGTGCCCTGGCCAACTGGGCGGGCAGGGGAGGGGACAGAGGTGGTGTGGGGTGGGGGCAAACTCAGCCATTTGTAGGATTGTGTATGGTGCAAAGGTAGAGTGGGAGGTCACGAGGATAATTACATCCACTGGTAAGAATGACCACTCCCTATGGTAGTGAGTTCCACATTCTCCCCACTCTCTGGGTTCTCCTGAATTCCCTTTTGGATTTATTAGTGACTATCTTACATTTATAGCCACTAGTTTTGGAATTCCCCCACAAGTGGAACCAACTTCTCTATTCTACCCTATCAAGCCCCTTCATAATTTTAATAAATTCTAACAGGTCACCCCTCAGCCTTCTCTTTTGTCGAGAAAAGAGCCCCCGCCTGTTCAATCATTCCTGGTACTTATAGCCTTCTGGTGTCATCCTAGTAAATGTTGTTTGCGTCTCCCCCAGTGCCTCTGTATCCTGTTTATAATTAAGAGATGAGAGTGTTTGGATGATATGCGGCTTTTAAGGTATTTGTAAAAGGCAGAGGGTCAGTCAGTTTCACCCAGCTTCCCCTTGCAATTCACAAATGCATTGCAGCAGCCAAGAGGTACTGGGTACGTGGGAGTAAAGATTGCGTTTTACCACTTCGCTTAGTTTGTAGGGAAGCTTTCATCAAACTCACTTAATGAGCCATTTACTGCAGCATCTCAATGAAGTAGATCGATTTTTAAACCGCATTTTTCTTATTGAGAGCGGAGTGGCAGAAGGTTTTAATTGGAATAGGAAGCCCACGATAAAAGTGCACTTCCGAGCCATCTCTTTCCTGGTTGGGCAACTTCCCACTGCTCCATTCTGTTGTCTAGGAATTTGTGACATTGGTTTAGGTTGAGATTATCCCCCACAGCGAAGCCTTGTGCAGTGGAATACTCTGACCAACGCTCACGGCCTGGGCCCAGTTATACTTTGATAACACAAAGCAGGGTTATACTTGTATATTTGTTTCTTCATGAAGTGTGTAAGGAAGTTACATTTGTTCAGAGGTTGAAGGCACAGATAGTATATGCAAGGGACTGATAGGAGCTTCACAAGTGGATCGTGTTTGTGTAGACGTGAGGGCCCAGATATTGCCCCGTTAGTTAGATACTTTACCACACCTTTCAGCATGAAAAGGTCTTGTGAGCAAAGTTTCTGGTAGTGCGAGCTGATAACAGCATGGCGAGGAAAACGGGGCAGAACCGAGGCCCAGTCTACCCTCTCAGCCACTATTGGAAGAAGAGCAGAGGGGAGTTCTCCCTGGTGTCCTGGGCCAATATTTATCCATCAACCAACATCACTAAAAAGCAGATTATCTGGTTATTATCGCATTGCTGTTTGGGGGAGCTTGCTGTGCACATATTGGCTGCCATGTTTCCCACATTACAACAATTGACTGCAAAGTGGTTTGGGAGATCCTGAGCTTGTGAAAGGCACTCCAGGAATGTAAACTAACCCGCTGTGCGTCGCAGGTCCTTTACTTGTAAAGTCTCCCGTCTGAAGTGCTTGAGATGCCCAGTCATCAGTGGCTGTTCTGTTGGTGTAACACTGCAGCAGTTACCACTGCACTGCGCATGGTAATTAAACAAAGCTGACTGGCAGCGTGTTAAGTATTAGTGAATAATGCACAGCAGGATGACTTTGGAGACGAGGCCCAGCAAAGTGACTAAACTGATCCCAAGACCGATAGATCAACAGAATGTAAATCTGGAGAGTTCATTATTACCGGGTTATCTGATCAAGGGGAGTGTTGCTATGGGTACACGCAGAATCTAATGCTTCTAACAAGAACATAAGGCAGTGAAATCTTCTGCTGCTCCATGAATCTTGTGCGATACCTACGTTCAACTGCACTTCTGTATTGCAGAAAAGTGGGCTTTATTTTATTTAAAATGTCACTCAACTTTGTCTTCCCTTCCTAAGGTGTGGCATTGTTCATGGATGTGGGTCAGTCCCTGGCCCTTTGGACAAATCCTTACCCTATCCCCTACCAGCCTGAAGAGAAAGGATGAAGTGGGAGCAATGAATTACTATTGAGGTGCAACCAGTTATTTATTTGAACACAGGAGCCAAACTGCGCACAGCAAGGTCTCTCCAAATAGGAACGTAGAAAATAGGAGCAGGAGTAGGCCATTCGGCCCTCCGAGCCTGCTCCGCCATTCATTATGATCATGGCTGATCATCCAACTCAGTCACCTGTTCCCGCTTTCTCCCCATACCCTTTCATCCCTTTAGACCCAAGAGCTATATCTAACTCCTTCTTGAAAACATACAATGTTTTGGCCTCAACTGCTTTCTGTGGTAGCGAATTCCACAGGCTCACCACTCTCTGGGTGAAGAAATTTCTCCTCACCTCAGTCCTGAAAGGTTTACCCCGTATCCTTAGACTATGACCCCTGGTTCTGGACTCCCCCACCATCGGGAGCATCCTTCCTGCATCTACTCTGTCAAGTCCTGTTAGAATTTTATAGGTTTCTATGAGATCCCCCCTCACTCTTCTTAACTCCAGCGAATATAATCCTAACTGACTCAATCTCTCCTTATATGTCAGTCCCACCGTCCCAGGAATCAGCCTGGTAAACCTTCACCGCACTCCATTCATATCAAGAACATCCTTCCTCACAGTATTCTAGGTGTGGCCTCACCAAGGCCCTGTATAATTGCAGTAAGACATCCCTGCTCCTGTACTCGAATCCTCTTGCTATGAAGGCAAACGTACCATTTGCCTTTTTTACCGCCTGTTGCACCTGCATGCTTACCTTCAGCGACTGGTGTACGAGAACACCCAGGTCTTATTGCATATTCCCCTCTCTCAGTTCAGATAATAATCTGCCTTCCTGTTTTTGCTACCAAAGTGGATAACCTCACATTTATCCACATTATACTGCATCTGCCATGCATTAGCCCACTCACTTAGCTTGTCCAAATCACCCTGAAGCCTCTCTGCATCCTCCTCACAACATCGCCCTCCCACCCAGTTTTGTGTCATCTGCAAATTTGGAGATATTACATTTAGTTCCCTCATCTAAATCATTAATGTATATTGTGAATAGCTGGGGTCCTAGCACCGATCCCTGTGGTACTCCACTAGTCACTGCCTGCCATTCGGAAACAGACCCGTTTATTCCTACTCTTTGTGTCTTGTCGCCAACCAATTTTCTATCCATCGCAATGCACTACCCTCAATCCCATGCGATTTAATTTTACAAGCTAATTGCTTATGTGGGACTTTGTTGAAAGCCTTCTGAAAGTCCAAATAAACCACATCCACTGGCTCCCCCTCATCAACTCTACTAGTTACATCCTCGAAAAACTCCAGTAGATTTGTCAAGCATGATTTTCCTTTCGTAAATCCATGCTGATTCTGTCCGATTCTACCACTGTTTTCCAAGTGCTCTGCTATAAAATCTTTTATAATGGACTCTAGAATTTTCCCCACTACTGACATCAGGCTGACTGGTCTATAATTCCCTGTTTTCTCTCTACCTCCCTGTTTAAATAGTGGGGTTACGTTAGCTACCCTCCAATCTGTAGGAACTGTTCCAGATTTATAGAATCTTGAAAGATGATCACTAAATCATCCACTATTTCCAGGGCCACTTCCTTAAGCACTCTGGGGATTTATTGGCCTTCAATCCCATCAATTTCCCCATCATTTCTCTACTAATACTGATTTCCTTTGTTCCTCCCTCTCACTAAACCCTGTGTTCCCCAACATTTGTATGATAAATGATATCAATGAGCAGACCATTTTCTTTTGGTGGTGTTAAGGGAGGAATGTTGGCTCAGGACACGGGGGAGAGCTCCCCTATTTTTCTTCCTTTTGTGCCTTAGGATCTTCAGTGTCCCCCCAGAACAGGCAGATGGGGCCTTGGTTTAGGGTCAGTATCTCTCTCGGTACAGCACTCCTTCCGGAATGACCCTATCTCTCTAAACGTTGTTGGAGGTTACACAGGGGCCTCGGACAGAGAGCAGAAATAACTAAAGATGAGAGATTACCGAAAACCTGTAGTACTGAACCGGAGCTGAGATTGCTGTGTCTGAGCCAGACTGGCACAGGGAGTGGGGCAGATGTCATGCTCTGTCCAACTGCAGTTTTACTTTCTTTCAAGAATTGCAATGTCAAAAAATTGGTTGGGTGAGATGGGTAGGTGGGGGGGGGGGGTTGGTGTTTGGGTGGGATGGGGAGGTGTTTGGGTGTTGGGTGGGAAGGGGTGGTGGGGGAAGTGGTTAGGTGGCATGGAAGGTGTTGGGTGGGATGGGGTGGTGTAGAGGAGGGTAGAGTAGCAGAGTCCCCTTTCTGTGTTGTGATCTGATTTTGAACTGGGGCAGTATACTCACGTTATTCATTCTGTGAGCAGTTTTAATATTGCTTCTGGTGATTGTTGGGCAGAAGCCTGATGGAGACAGTGGACTGTATACCCACCTAGAGTCATCCCTGTGCCCGCTGTCTCTACTCAGCAATGGCCTGGTGGAGACAGTGGACTGTATACCCACCTAGAGTCATCCCTGTGCCCGCTGTCTCTACTCAGCAATGGCCTGGTGGAGACAGTGGACTGTATACCCACCTAGAGTCATCCCTGTGCCCGCTGTCTCTACAGCATTGGCCTGATGGAGACAGTGGGCTGTATACCCACCTAGAGTCATCCCTGTGCCCGCTGTCTCTACTCAGCAATGGCCTGGTGGAGACAGTGGACTGTATACCCACCTAGAGTCATCCCTGTGCCCGTTGTCTCTACAGCATTAGCCTGATGGAGACAGTGGACTGTATACCCACCTAGAGTCATCCCTGTGCCCGCTGTCTCTACTCAGCAATGGCCTGGTGGAGACAGTGGACTGTATACCCACCTAGAGTCATCCCTGTGCCCGCTGTCTCTACAGCATTGGCCTGATGGAGACAGTGGACTGTATACCCACCTAGAGTCATCCCTGTGCCCGCTGTCTCTACTCAGCAATGGCCTGGTGGAGACAGTGGACTGTATACCCACCTAGAGTCATCCCTGTGCCCGCTGTCTCTACAGCATTGGCCTGATGGAGACAGTGGACTGTATACCCACCTAGAGTCAGCTCTATGCCTATTGTCTGTACTCAGCAATGGCTCTAGCAGTAGCCAATGTAAAATGTGACTGTAAAGGGAACCACAAACTTGCTCATGAATGCAGGCACCAGTTTATTCACTACTCGGTCTCTAATTATTTCTCAGCAATTTCTTATTCCCCTAACCACAGACCTGTGCTGTCATATGTGTTGACTCAATTGTTGCCTTCATTCCGAAAGTGTTGGGTAACGCTTGAGACACCTTGGGTTGAATTTTCCTGCAGGTGTCAGTAAACCAACATCGGGACATTTGCAGGTCCCGAGCCAGTGATTCTAGGCAGCCCACCTATCCAGGCAGGTTTACGGGAGGCCGCCTCCGCAATCGTCATCCAATGAAGGACAGCGGGTAGAACAGGGATGCAGGAGTACCAATGGGAGGGCCCAGCAGCCAGCCAGAAGCCCCACTGGGAGAGGTGAACGCTGCTGAATAAGAGGCAAACCTGGGGGGCCTCCTCGAAATGGAGGAGCTCACGAGAAGGTCCAGAGGGAGTAATAAAAAAAAAAAGACCCAGACCTGTGTGAGTCCTCAGTTTGGAGCGGGAAACCCTCCAACAGAATGCGTTCAGCCGTGAACTGGACACAGTGCTCAGGGTGGATCTAACCAGAACTGGACACAGTGCTCAGTGTGCGTCTGACCAGAACTTGACACTGTGCTCAGGATGGCTCTAACCAGAACTTGACACTGTGCTCAGTGTGGGTCTGACCAGAACTTGACACTGTGCTCAGTGTGGGTCTGACCAGAACTTGACACTGTGCTCAGGGTGGATCTAACCAGAACTTGACACTGTGCTCAGTGTGGGTCTGATCAGAACTGGACACTGTGCTCAGTGTGGGTCTGACCAGAATTGGACACTGTGCTCAGTGTAGATCTGACCAGAACTTGACACTGTGCTCAGTGTGGGTCTGACCAGAATTGGACACTGTGCTCAGAGTGGATCTAACCAGAACTGGACACTGTGCTCAGTGTGGGTCTGACCAGAACTGGACACTGTGCTCAGAGTGGGTCTGACCAGAACTGGACACTGTGCTCAGAGTGGGTCTAACCAGAACTGGACACTGTGCTCAGTGTGGGTCTGACCAGAATTGGACACTGTGCTCAGAGTGGGTCTAACCAGAACTGGACACTGTGCTCAGAGTGGGTCTAACCAGAACTGGACACTGTGCTCAGGGTGGGTCTGACCAGAGTTCTGTACAGATTGATCATGCCCACCTCTGACTTGTACTGCACTGGTTCGGTTCTGTCATTGAACATTCTTTCTCTAATTGCAATAGTTGAAGCTCCGAGCTGAACAGTTTGGTCCAGTCAGTAACACTGACTCCCTTCTGAGTCCGAAGGCCATAGATTCACACGGCTGTCACAGCCTAAAGACATCCCAAATCAATTCAGAGCCAATGACGTACTTTGCAATTTGCCATGCGTAGAAGGAGTGGAGATGAAATAAACAGTGAAATGGAGGAATTATGAAGTTAAAAAATCAACTGTTAAAACTAAATCACAAGAACTAGGACGTGTGAATCACAGTCAAAGTGGAGTAGCGGCCATGTGACTCCTTCTGGACTGGAAATCCACAAACTCGTCTGCAAAGATGAGGCTCGTTAACCTCATCTGAAATAGCTCTGAAGTTGAAATCAGCTGTTGCATATTAATGACTCTGATCGACATGAACAGATTAACAGAGGATGCTGGAGACAGTCTAACTCATAGCCAAACCAAGATGAATAAGGTGTAAAGCAGCAACATCATAACAATGATTCTCATTCAAACATCAAACGATGGCCAAGGTTATCATCCTGGCCCATTTTGTGGTTACAGCAGGGGAGTAGGCCATATGTCTCCTAACAGAAACTCTAATGTGATAGATTTTGACATTGAAAAGGTAGCTCTCTGGAGAAAGGGAGAGAGATAGAGATAGAGAGGAGATCATGCCAACATCACAGAAAGTCTGTTGGAAGGATCCAGCAGCAAGAGAAGAACCCTGCTGACCAAGAACAGCCACCACAGTAGAGGCATCACAAAGTGACTTTGAGACTAACCATCTGTGAAGCTAACAAACTACATAGCACCAGCTTTGGGCTGTATTACAACCACTAGAGCTCTACTATACCTCCGCAAGTTCAAGACTGAATAATCAGGCCTGCAACTTCTTAAAAAAAAAATGACTTTTCCTTCTGAGAAGACTCAATAATCTTCTGTAAACCACGAACACTTACCTTACTCAGGACTTTAAACTACCTCTTACCCTTTTCTCTCTATCTATCTATTGTGTATGTATGTGTGGGTGAATGTGTGTGAGAGTGAGTTTGCGCACATTTCAGGATTTGTTTAAAAATAGTTTTTTTTTTAACCTATGTTTAAAATCTGACATTTGTCTGTTTATTTGATTGTAAAGACACTCAGGGGCGAAAGCATCATTTTAACAAAACATGATTGCCGTTATTTGGGAGGTGAACGGTGGGAACCACCCACACCCCTTACCACCTGTCCATAACAAAGTGTAGACAATGTGAGAAACGCAGCAGCCAATTGCACAGCAAGCTCCCACACACAGCAATTAGATAAATGACCAAGTATAAGTATTGTCCCAGGGCACCAAGGAGAACTTCCCTGCAATTCTTTCGAGAGTGGTTTTGGGATCTTTTACACCCACCTGAGGGGGCAGACGGGGGTTTCTGTTTCACATCTCATCTGAAAGGCAGCACCTCTGACAGTGCAGCACTCCCTCAGTACCGCCCTCTCCGACAGTGCAGCACTCCCTCAATACTGCCCCTCCGACAGTGCAGCACTCCCTCAATACTGCCCCTCCGACAGTGCAGCACTCCATAAATACTGCACCTCTGACAGTGCAGCACTCCCTCAGTACTGCCCCTACGACAGTGCAGCACTCCCTCAATACTGCCCTTCCGACAGTGCAGCACTCCCTCAGTACTGCCCTTTCCAACTGTGCAGCACTCCCTCAATACTGCCCCTCCGACAGTGCAGCATTCCCACAGTACTGCCTCTACGACAGTGCAGCACTCCCTCAGGACTGCCCTTTCCAACTGTGCAGCACTCCCTCAATACTGCCGCTACGACAGTGCAGCACTCCCTCAGTACTGCCCCTACGACAGTGCAGCACTTCCTCAGTACTGCCCCTACGACAGTGCAGCACTCCCTCAGTACTGCCCTTTCCAACTGTGCAGCACTCCCTCAATACTGCGGCTACGACAGTGCAGTACTCCCTCAGTACTGCCCTTTCCAACTGTGCAGCACTCCCTCAATACTGCGGCTACGACAGTGCAGCACTCCCTCAGTACTGCCCCTCTGACAGTGCAGCACTCGCTCAGTACTGCCCTTTCCAACTGTGCAGCACTCGCTCAGTACTGCCCTTTCCAACTGTGCAGCACTCTCTCAGTACTGCCCTTTCCAACTGTGCAGCACTCTCTCAGTACTGCCCTTTCCAACTGTGCAGCACTCCCTCAGTACTGCCCCTCCGACAGTACAGCACTCCCTCAATACTGCCCCTCCGACAGTGCAGCACTCCCTCAGTACTGCCCTCTCCAACTGTGCAGCACTCCCTCAGTACTGCCCTCTCCAACTGTGCAGCACTCCCTCAGTACTGCCTCTACGACAGTGCAGCACTCCCTCAATTCTGCCCCCTCCAACAGTGCGGCACTCCCTCAGTCCCGCACTGGGAGTGTTGGCCTACTTTATGACGTTGGGGCGCTGGAGTGGGACTCAAACCCAGAACCTCCTGACTCAGAGGCAAGAAAAGGACCCACTGAACCACGGCTGACTCAAGTCCTTTCTTTCGTTTTCAGGTGCTTTTTTTTTGTTCAATTTAGCAATGAAAATTTTGAAACAGAGGAAGGTTTTTTTTAATTTGATGAATAACCTTTTGTTATTGACATGCACTATTCTGAGTCTGGTGGAGTATGCAGTCTTTCATCTCGCTGACAAGGCCAGCTCCCCAGAGTCATGGAGCACCATTCATTTAATCAAATTGTAATACTGTCATGATTCTGACTGCTGCTGCTGTGTTTCTTCAGTCATTAATAACTCTAACCGAGTATTTCAGTACTGACGTCTGTTAACTGGCATTTTTAAACAGCTGCACCCATGGCTTATAAATTAAAAATGAAAATATTTGGAGCTTACTCTTTTGTTAAAATAATTTGCCAGCTAATCAAAGGTAGACCCGTCACTCCCTGCATAAATCAAACTTTAAACACTCCCAAAAAGTGCTCTTTACATCAGTTGGCAATGGGAGTAACTCTCGGTGAAATAATGTCAGTGAAGATATCTGGAGGTAGAGTTTCACTTCAGGTGTATTCAAGAGAGTGGACGCAAATTGTGCTATTTTTCAAAATGACGTTACAGTTCAGTCTCCTTGATGTATTTAAGAGTGATAACTTGCTGAACCTTTATGAATCGAGCTAGAGATGGGTTTACCACATGGAAGAAGCATTTTTAATCAAAATGTCTTGTCCACCACCTGAGAGTGACTTAAATAAGCTACACCAACCCTTCGCTAATTTCATTAATGTACACTGCTCAGACTCTTAATAAATTAAATATTTTTTAACATGTAAAACGTATAAGGCGTGTCCTCACGCCTAAAAAAAAAGGAAAGCTCAATTTGAAGAGCCTCCTCAAGAGGCCGCAAATGACCACAGTTCGTGGAGACTTGCCGTGCTTATTATTTCAGTCTGGGGGCGTGGCCTGTCTTGCGGCAGGGCTGGCTTTGGGCAAATTTATTTTTCAACCAGGGTTAAAGATGGCGGGGACTTGATTTACGCCTGACATCATTTATTCTTACAATTTCCCCCCCACCACATCTTCTGCGCTGGCTTGACCAATTTCGCCTCTTTACTGCCAATAATACTTCAGCTCCCGAGCCGGAAAGTAGAAAGAACCAAAATGGATTCCTTTCAGTGCTGCCCCTGTTCAGAGAGGGTTGAATTCAAGTTGGTCAAACTCACACCCTCATCAGTCATTCCCTGGGGTTCAAGCCAGGCTGATGGGACGAACATCTTTGTTCTCTGCTAACCGTAGGCTGGCTAATTAAAATGGTTTGGATAGTCTGTGTCCAACTAGCAATGGGAGATAATCTCCTGCACCCTTACAAGGAAGAGTAATTGTGTGAGAAAATGAACTACCACAGTAGTGCTTAAAGGGGCTAAAAGGATTAAATTATGAGGACAGTTTACATGGACGAGGCCTACTGCCCCCTCCCACCCTCCCCCCGGAGTATAGAAGACTAAAGGGTGATCTAATTGAGGTGCTTAAGATGATTAAAGGAGGGTAGATAGTTTCTCTCTATTTCCTCTGGTGGGAGGAGTCCAGGATAAGGGGGCATAACCTTAAAATGAGAGCCAGGCTGTTGAGGGGTGATGTCAGGAAGCACGTCTTCACACAAAGGGTAGTGGAAATCTGGAACACTCTCCCCCAAAAAACTGTTGAGGCTGGGAGGTCAACTGAAAATGTCAAAACTGAGTTATGTAGATTTTTGTTAGGCAAGGGTATTCAGGGTTACTAAGGCAGGTATATGGAGTTAGGATACAGATCCATGGTCTAATTGAATGTCGGAACAGACCTGAGGGGCTGAATGGCCTCCTCCTGTTCCTATACTCCTCGAAGGTTCACATCCATAACTCCGCACTGCAGTCAAGACATCACTTCTATGGAAGACTTGCATTTATATAGAGCCTTTCACCACCTCAGGATGTCCCAAAGTGTTTTGCAGCCAATGAAGTACTTTTGAAATGTAGCCACTGTTGTAAAGTAGGAAACGCAACAGACAATTTGCGCACAGCAAGCTTCCACAAACAGCAATGTGCCAATGACCAGACAATCTGTTTGAGTGATGTTGGCTAAGGGCTAAATATCGACCAGGACACGAGGAAGAACTCCCCTTCTGTCCTTTGAATAGTGCCACGGGATCTATTACATCTACCTGAGAGGGTAGACAGGGCTTTGGTGTAATGTCTCATCTGAAAGACAGCACCTCCGACTGTGCAACACCCACTCACTGCTACCTCTCCTGTGGTGCAGCACTCCCTCAGTACTGCATGGGAGTGCCAAGCTGGATTATGGGTTTAAGTCTTTCGAGGAGGACTTCAAAAGAACTTTATTGGCTGTAAAGTGCTTTGGAACGTCTTGAGATTGTGAAAGGTGCTCTGTAAATGCAAGTTATCTCTTCTTCTAACTCATCAACTCTCCCTGCTGTCCTGCACCAGAGTCCAGATGGAGATGGACATTCAGACTGTGTGAGGTCAGACTGAGCCTCAGATACGACCAGATGCTGGTCCAAGTGTAGGAGTGTTAATGAAATGTTTCGTCTCATATTGTTTTGCATTGAGGAGGTGTAAATAATCAAGTGAAATCTGCTATCTGTTTTGTATTTTACAGCTGGTTATAGATAGTGTATTCTTCCAAATTACAGGACCGCTGGTGATCAGTTGAATCCCCGGGACATTGCTAGATATTTTGTATGTAAGGGAACGCTCCAGTACATCATGACCAAGAGCTCACTTATGGGTGTGGTCTTTGTGGTTAGGTGGAATGCTAATACTCTCCCAGGCAGGGAATGATAGGTTGAGCGCCAAGCTAAGAGTAAGGAACAAAATTCCCAACTCATATAGCAGGAGCATTGATGCTAATGGGAGTTGCCTGCTTACACGTGATGATGGTAATGGATTGTAGCAATGAAACAGCATGTCTTGGTTAAACATAACTAACAGTATAATCCACAATTCTAATTGTTAGAAGTTGTATTCAAATCAGTACCAACACTAAGAATCACTGCGATGATTACACTTTAATATACTGCCAATATCCTGATCATTAAATCTTGGTCTTTCTATGGTGTTGGAAGTTCCCCTTTGTGGAATGGAGGCAATGCTGCTCTGATTTAAAGTCTCAGATCTCTTGTATCACCGAGCCATAAGGAGAGGCTTTATCCAGTAAACATATCATTAAAACTCTTCAGATTAACCTGCACTATCTCAGTGATCAGACTTCACGCTTCCTTATTCTGAACAGTGGTCCTACCAAGATTTGTCAACAGGAACTTCAGCGAGCGTGCATGCAGCCTGTTGTTTGTGATGGAAGGATTCCTGGAAGTCCTTGGATTGCGCTGCATAAAATGGTAGTGGAAACAGATACAAAGGGGAATTGGATAAATATTTGAAAAGGAGAAAAGGATTGCAGGGTTATGAGAAAAGAATAAGGGAACGGGGCTAATTAGATAGCTCTTTCAAAGAGCCAGAGCATCTCCTCAGGCCGAGTGGCCTCCTGTGTTGTATTATTCTATAATTATCTTTCTCCCCTTTCTTTATTGTAGGTGAACCCCCTGCAGGTCTCCGTGAGATCCTCCTGAGGGAAGGCCCTGAAGGCTTTGCGAAGGCCGTCCGGAATAACAAAGGCCTGCTCCTCATGGACACCACCTTCCGAGATGCCCACCAGTCGCTGCTAGCTACCCGGGTCCGCACGCATGATCTGAAGAACATATCCCCCTTCGTGGCTCACAACTTTAACCAGCTGTTCAGCATCGAGAACTGGGGAGGTAATGCCTACTTTCAGTAACTCCTTCCCTGTGGGAAAGACGCATTGTGAAACCTAAAATTAGCACTGAGTTAGGGGGAGCAGAGGGCCCAACCAGAGGCCTGGATGGGAGCGTGCAGAGATCCCAAGGGTCAGATGGGGAGGGAGCAGAGATCTCAAGGGATTTGGATGGGGAGGGAGCAGAGATCCCAAGGGTCAGATGGGGAGGGAGCAGAGATCTCGAGGGGTTTGGATGGGGAGGGAGCAGAGATCTCAAGGAGTTTGGATGGGGAGGGAGCAGAGATCTCAAGGAGTTTGGATGGGGAGGGAGCAGAGATCTCGAGGGGTCCGGATGGGGAGGGAGCAGAGATCTCAAGGATTTTGGATGGGGAGGGAGCAGAGATCTCGAGGGGTTTGGATGGGGAGGGAGCAGAGATCTCGAGGGGTTTGGATGGGGAGGGAGCAGAGATCTCAAGGAGTTTGGATGGGGAGGGAGCAGAGATCTCGAGGGGTTTGGATGGGGAGGGAGCAGAGATCTCGAGGGGTTTGGATGGGGAGGGAGCAGAGATCTCAAGGAGTTTGGATGGGGAGGGAGCAGAGATCTCGAGGGGTTTGGATGGGGAGGGAGCAGAGATCTCGAGGGGTTTGGATGGGGAGGGAGCAGAGATCTCGAGGGGTTTGGATGGGGAGGGAGCAGAGATCTCGAGGGGTTTGGATGGGGAGGGAGCAGAGATCTCGAGGGGTTTGGATGGGGAGGGAGCAGAGATCTCAAGGAGTTTGGATGGGGAGGGAGCAGAGATCTCGAGGGGTTTGGATGGGGAGGGAGCAGAGATCTCGAGGGGTCCAGATTGAGGAAGCAGAGATTTCGAGGGGTCCAGATGGAGGGAATAGAGATCTCGAGAGGTCTGAATGGAGCGAGCAGAGATCTCGAGGGGTCCGGATGCAGGGAGCAGAAGTCTCGAGGGGTCTGGATATGGCGGAAGCAGAGATGATATTGGTCATACCTTCAGTCTCCTCCCAGTTCCTTACGATTCTTGTTCGGGTCTGACCCCCAACTGATGCGGTAATTTGGGATGTTTTGATGTGTTCAAGGTGCTATATGAATGCCGTAGTTGTGCTGAATAATTCTTGAAAATATCCATTTAGTATTCTAGTGTCAACCCTGTATCTATATCTTTCTATGATTCTATCCTGAAGTGCTGTAACCTGCAGGGCTACGGACCAAATGCTGGAAAGTGGGATTGGGCTGGATGGCTCTTTTTTTTTCGGCCAGTGCAGATACTATGTGCCAAGTGGCTTCTTTCCTGTGCTGTAAACTTTGAGTGATTCTATATCGTACTGTGCGCAAGGTATAAATAGCTCCATGTATAGTGAGCATGTATGCCCAGATAAGGTACTAAATCGGGAAAACCATCAGCAGCATGACTCTAGTCATTGGTCCCATTATCTTCCCACTCTTGAAGACCTGCCTACACAGCATCGCTACTTAGTAGGAAGAGGTGAATAGCCAGTGCCAATCTGGCACCCTGCCATTAATAGGCACATGAGAGTGGTGCAGGGTAACTGGGACTGTTCCCAACCTACCCTCTGATATCCCAACAGAGACGGTGAGGGGGTGGAATGTGCTGGGATCCCGTTCCCGTGCTGTCCGCCGTTAGCCTTGTGTTCCTTTCCCAGTGCGTCTTTCTCTACTGCGGGAGCCGTGCGGCTGACTGATGGTTTCCGATGTGTGTAGCACGGTGAGGAGCTGCACTGGATGTCATATTTGGAGTTTAGGCAGGAGAAACGAGGAATGGTCTAAGGAGCGATGACTATACGAAGGGTTGGAATTGAAGAACTGGAGAGAGGTTGGACACGAGATGTTGAGACATAGGGTTAGACCATGCTCAGATATGGGAACAGAACATAAATCTGACATGGATTTTAACTCGACAGAGGTTGAGAGGAACGTAGGAATTGCTGGGTGAGAAAGGACCAAGTTCCACCTAGCTGATCTTTGATTGTCCTGGCAGTCACAAGATCAGTGAAGAAATGTTTGGCACGAGAAAGGAAACTGAGCTTTTCAGAGGCAGTTTGACAATTTGAGGAATTCCATTTACATCACATCTACAGCACAGAAACAGTCCACACCGCTGTCTATGCTCTACTCGAGTCTCCTCCCAATCCATCTGCTTCATCTCAGCCTTTCAGCATATCCCTTTTCTCTCATGTACACACATAGTTTCCTTTTGAAATAATCTCAGCTATTTGCCTGAACACTTCCCCATTCTAACCACCCTCTGGGTAAAGAGGTTTCTTCTGAATTTCCTATTGGATCTAACAGTGACTATCTTATATTTATGGCATTTGGTTTTGGACTCTCCCATCAGCGGAAACATTTTCTCGATATCTATTCCATCAAATCTTTTCATTATCTTAAAGATCTCCATCAGGTCAGTCCCTCAGCCTTCTCTTTTCTTGAGAAAAGAGCCCCAGCCTGTTCAGTCTTTCCTGATAGTGATAACCTCTCCATTCTTGTGTAGTATCCTCGTGAATCTTTTTTGCACCTTCAGCAGTGTCTCTATATCCTTTTAATAATATGGATACCAGAACTGTGCACATTACTCCAAATATGATCTGACCAAGGTTCAATACAAGCTTACCATATCTCCTGTACTTATGATTGCTGTTCCCTCGAAATAAATCTCAGTGTTTTGTTTGCTTTGATACAGCCTTATGAACCTGCATTGCTACTTTCAATGATTTTCGAATGTGGATCTCTAGATGCCTTTGCTCCTCAGCTTCACTTCGGATCTTACTTTCCCAAGCAGTATGCGGCCTCCTTATTCCTCCAACCAAAATGCACCACGTCACACTTATCTATATTGAAAATAATTGGTCGATTACATGTCCATTCTGCCAACTCATTAATGCCATCCTGTATTTTGTCACATTCTTCCTTTGTGTTAACTTGTGTTAACCTCCCCCCACCCCAGGCAATGAGGTGTTGTCCACACATTTAGAAATTGTACTTAGGATTTCCGAGTCCGACTTGTGTAAATGGCAGTAGTCCCAACACTGATCCCTGTGGAACACCATTTCCCATCTTTTGCAGCTACTCTTAACCCCCTACTCTATATTCTCTGTTTTCTGTTTTGTAGCCAGCTTGCTGTCCATTCTGCTGTTTGTCCCCTGACTCCATATTCCCTGACCGTAGTCATGAGTCTGTTATGAGGAACCTTATCAAAGACCTTTCAAAAAAATCCAGATATTTTACATGTACTGTAATACCCTTGTCTGTTCTTTCTGTTATTTCTTCAAATAATTAAATAAGATTGATCAAGCATGGCCTTCTGTTTTGAACTCCGTGCTGTCTACCAGAATTTGCAATGGTGATGACCGCAAAACTGTTAGCATTCCCATCGTCATTCCCCTGAAACTGACAGCAACTTCTGGAGTCTGCACGTGTGCAGTGAAACGTGGAAATCCAGACCTTGTCAGTGATTCTAAGCTCTAACCTAGCCATCCATGTGCCTGGCAGCTACCTGAGGTTGAACCAGACTGTTCGCACACTTGATGTCATATTTGACCACAAGACGAGCTTCCGACAAGGTAACTGTGCCGCTAAGCCGCCTATTTCCACCTGCATAACATCACCCAACTCTGCCCTGCTTCAGCTCATCTGTTGCTGAAATCCTCTTTCGTGCCTTTGCTTCCCCTAAACTTGACTATTCCAGCTCTCCTGACTGGCCTCCCACGTTCTCCCCTCCGTAAACTTGAGGTCATCCAAAACTCTGCTGCCTGTGTCCTAATGCGAAACAAGTCCCGTTCACGGTAGGACAGGGTATAAAGAAAGAAATAATGCGAGCTTGTCAGAAAGGTATGGCGTAAATAATGGGGGATTTTAATCTGTGTAAAGCAGCCCTGTCGACCCTGCAGAGTCCTCCTTACTAACATCTGGGGGCTTGTGCCAGAGTTGGGAGAGCTGTCCCACAGACTAGCCAAGCAACAGCCTGACATAGTCATACTCACCGAATCATACCTTACAATGTCCCAGACACCACCATCACCATCCACGGGTACATCCTGTCCCACCAGCAGGACAGACCCAGCAGAGGTGGTGGCACAGTGGTATACAGTTGGGAGGGAGTTGCCCTGGGAGTCCTCAACATCGACTCCAGACCCCATGAAGTCTCATGGCATCAGGTCAAACATGGACAAGGAAACCTCCTGCTGATTCCACCCCCTCCCCCCCTCAGCTGATGAATCAGTACTCCTCCATGTTGAACACCACTTGGAGGAAGCACTGAGGGTGGCAAGGGCGCAGAATGTACTCTGGGTGGGAGACTTCAGTGTCCATCACCAAGAGTGGCTCGGTAGTACCATTACTGATCAAGCTGAATGGGATAGATTTCGGACAGATCTAGCAATGCAAAACTGGGCATCCATGAGGCGCAGTGGACCATCAGCAGCAGCAGAATTGTACTCAACCACAATCTGTAACCTCATGGCCCAGCATATCCCCCACTCTACCATTACCATCAAGCCGGAGGACCAATCCTGGTTCAATGAAGAGTGCAGGAGGGCGTGCCAGGAGCAGCACCAGGCACACCTCAAAATGTGATCGACAGAGCTAAACTATCCCACAACCAGCGGATCCGATCTAAGCTCTGCAGTCCTGTCACATGCAGTCGTGAATGGTGGTGGACAATTAACCAACTAACTGGAGGAGGTGGCTCCAGAAATATCCCCATCCTCAATGATGGGGGAGCCCAGCACATGAGTGCGTAAGATAAGGCTGAAGCATTTGCAACAATCTTCAGCCAGAACTGCCGAGTGGATGATCCATCTCGGCCTCTTCCTGAAGTCCCCAGCATCACAGATGCCAGACTTCAGCCAATTCGATTCACTCTGTCTGATATCAAAAAACGACTGAAGGCACTGGATACTGCAAAAGCTATGGGCCTTGACAACATTCTGGCAATAGTACTGAAGACCTTTTCTCCAGAACTTCCCGTACCCCTAGCTGAGCTCTTCCAGTGCCGCTACAACACTGGCATCTACCCAGCAATGTGAAAAATTGCCCAGGTGTGCTCTGTACACAAAAAGCAGGACAAATCCAACCCGACCAATTACCACCCCACCAGGCTAATCTCAATCTTCAGTAAAGTTATGGAAGATATCGTCGATAGTGCTATCAAACAGCACTTGCTTCGCAATAACCTGCTCAGTGATGCTCAGTTTGGGTTCCGCCAGGACCACTCAGCTCCTGACCTCATTACAGTCTTAGTTCAAATATGGACAAAAGAGCTGAACTCAAGAGGTGAGGTGAGTGTGACTGCCATTGACATCAAGGCAGCATTTGACCGAGTATGGCATCAAGGAGCCCTAGCAAAACTGGAGTCAATGGGAATCAGGGGGAAAATTCTCCGCTGGTTGGAGTTGTACCGAGCGCAGATGGTTGTGGTTGTTGGAGGTCAATCATCTCAGCTCCAGGACATCACTGCAGGAGTTCCTCAGGGTAGTGTCCTAGGCCCAACCATCTTCAGCTGTTTCATCAATGACCTTCCTTCAATCATAAGGTCAGAAGTGGGGATGTTCACTGATTACACAATGTTCAGCACCATTCGTGACTCCTCAGATACTGACCAGTCGTGTAGAAATGTAGCAAGACCTGGACAATATCCAGGCTTGAACTGATAACTGGCAAGAAACTTTCACACCACACAAGTGCCAGGCAATGACCATCTCCAACAAGAGAGAATCTAACCATCTCTCCTTGACATTCAATGGCATTACGATTGCTGAATCCCCCACTATCAACATCCTAGGGGTTACCATTGACCAGAAACTGAATTGGAGTAGCCATATAAATACCGTGGCTACAAGAGCAGGTCAGAGGCTAGGAATCCTGCGCGAGTATCTCACCTCCTAACTCACCAAAGCCTGTCTACCATCTACAAGGCAAAAATCAGGAATGTGATGGAATACTCTCCACTTGCCTGGATGGGTGCAGCTCCAACAACACTCAAAAAGCTCGACATCATCCAGGACAAAGCAGCCGCTTGATTGTCACCCCATCCACAAACATTCACTCCCTCCACCATCGACGGACAGTGACAGCAGTGTGTACCATCTACAAGATTCACCAAGGATCCTTAGACAGCATCATCCAAACCCGCGACCTCTCCCACCTCGAAGGACAAGGTCAGCAGATGCATGGAAACACCACCACTTGCAGGTTCTCCTCCAAGCCACACACCATCCTGACTTGGAACTATGTTGCCGTTCCTTCACTGTCACTGGGTCAAAATCCTGGAACTCCCTTCCTAACAGCACTGTGGGTGTACCTACCCCACATGGACTGCAGTGGTTCAAGAAGGCAGCTGACCACCACCTTCTCATCGGCAACTAGGGATGGGTAATAAATGCTTTGCCTGGCCAGCGATGTCCACATCTCATGAACAAATAAAAGTGGCGCAGTGGTTAGCACCGCAGCCTCACAGCTCCAGGGACCTGGGTTTGATTCTGGGTACTGCCTGTGCGGAGTTTGCAAGTTCTCCCTGTGACCGTGTGGGTTTTCGCCAGGTGCTCTGGTTTCCTCCCACAGCCAAAGACTTGCAGGTTGATAGGTAAATTGGCCATTGTAAATTGCCCCTAGTGTAGGTAGGTGGTCGGGATTATGGGATTACTGCAGGGTTAGTATAAATGGGTGGTTGTTGGTCGGCACAGACTCGGTGGGCCAAAGGGCCTGTTTCAGTGCTGTATCTCTAAATAAATAAATAACTACAAACTGGAAAAATCAGATGGACAAATGTAGCCTAAATGAAGAGTTTATCGAATGTTTTTGGGATAGTTTCTTAAAACAGCACATTCTGGAGCCAGCCAGAGAGCAAGCTATACTAGACCTGGTATTATGCAACGAGATGGGATTAATTAATGACCTCATAGTCATTAATGACGTAGGCAGCAGTGATCATAATATGATTGATTTTACATTCAGTTTGAGGGAGAGAAGAGTGGGTCTAAGACTAGTATTTTAAACTTAAATAAGGACAATTATGAGGGCATGAAAACAGAGCTAGTTAAAGTGAACTGGCAAATTAGGTTCAGGGATAGTTCAATCGAGATGCAGTAGCAGACATTTAAGGGGATATTTCAGAATACACAGAATAGATACATTCCAACGAGAAAGAAAAATTCCAAGGGAAGGACCCACCATCCGTGGTTAACTAAAAATGTTAAAGATAGCATCAAACTTTTAAAAAAAGTATATAATTGCACAAAGATGGGTGGCAGGTCAGAAGATAGGACAGAATATAAAAAAACAGCACAGAATGACTAAAAGGAGAGAAAAATTAGAATATGAGAGAAAACTCGCTAGAAATATAAAAACAGATAGTAATAGTTTCTATAGATGTTTTAAAAAGAAAAGTTAACAAAGTGAGCATTGGTCCTATAGAAAGTGAGTCTGGGGAATTAATAAGGGAAAATAAGGAGATGGCAGATAAATTGAACAGGTATTTTGCATCAATCTTCACCATAGAGGATGCAAGTAACATCCCAGAAATAGCTGTAAGGAAATGGAAGGGAGGGAGGAACGCAAGAAAATTATAATCACCAAGTAAGTGGTACTGAACAAATTGTTGGAGCTGCGGGCTGACAAGTCCCCGGGTCCTGATGGACTTCATCCTAGGGTGTTAAAAGAAGTGGCTAGTTGGTTTTAGTTTTCCAAAATTCTCTAGATTCAGGGAAGATTCCATTAAATTGGAAAATAGCTTTTGTTTAAAATGGGAGGTGGACAGAAAGCTGGAAACTACAGGCCAGTTAGCTTAACATCTGTCTTAGGGAAAATGTAAGAAGCTATTATTAAAGCCGTTATAACAGGGCACTTAGAAAAATTCAAGGTAATCTGACAGAGTCAACATGTTTTATGAAAGGAAAATCATGCTTAACCAATTCACTGGAATTCTTTGAAGAAGTCACATGTGCTGTGAATGTATTGTACTTAGATTTCCAGAAGGCATTTGATAAGGTGCCACCTACCTCAAAGGTTATTGCAGAAAGTAAAAGCTCATGGTGGAGGAGGAAACATATTGGCATGGATAGAAGATTGGCTAGCTGACAGGAAACAGGGAATAGGCATTAACTGGGTCATTTTTTGGTTGGCAAGATGCAACGAGTGGTGTGTCACAGGGATCTGTGCTGGGGCCTCAACTTTTTACAATTTATATAAATGACTTAGATGAAGGGACTGAAGGTATGGTTGCTAAATTTGCTGATGACACCAAGATAGGTAGGAAAGTAAGTTGTGAAGAGGACATAAGGGGCTACAAAGGGATATAGATAGGTTAAGGGAGTGGGCAAAGGTCAGGCAAATGGAGTATAATGTGGAAAAATGTGAAATTGTCCATTTAGGCAAGAAGAATAATAAAGAAGCATATTATCTAAATGGTGAGAGAATGCAGAGCTCTGAGATGCAGAGGGATCTGGGTGTCCTGTTGCATGAGTCGCAAAAGGGTAGTATGTAGGTGCAGAAAGTAATTAGGAAAGATAATCAAATGTTATTGCAAAGGGAATTGAATACAAAAGTAGGGAGGTTATGCTACAGTTATATAGGACATTGGTGAGATCACGTCTGGAGTACTGTGTACAGTATTGGTTTCCTTATTTAAGGAAGGATATAAATGTGTTGGAAGCAGTTCAGAGAAGGTTTACTAGACTAATCCCTGGAATGGGCGGGTTGTCTTATGAGGAAAAATTGGACAGGCTAGGCTTGTTTCCACTGGAGTTTAGAAGAGTAAGAGGCGGCTTGATTGAAACATATAAGATCCTGAGGGGTCTTGACAGAGTGGATGTGGAAAGGATATTTCCTCTTGTGGGAGAATCTAGAGCTAAGGATCACTATTTAAAAATAAGGCTCTGCCCACTTAAGACAGAGATGAGGAGAATTTATTTCTCTCAGAGGGTCGTGAGTCTTTGGAACTCTCTTCCTGTAAAGGTGGTGGAAGCAGAGTCTTTGAATATTTTTAAGGCAGAGGTAGATTCATTCTTTATAAGCAAGGGGGTGAAAGGTTATTGGGGGTAGGTTGGAATGTGGAGTTGAAGTTACAATCAGATAGATCTTGTTGAATGGCAGAGCAGGTGCGAAGGGTCGAGTGGCCTATTCCTGCTCCTAATTCATATGTTTGTATGTTCGCTGAACTACATTAGCTCCTGGTTTGGCAGCGCCTCGATTTTAAAATTCTCAACCCTGTTTTCAAAGCCCTCCATGGCCTCATCCCTCCCTTCTTTGAAATTTCCTCCTGCTCATGGCCCTCCGTGCTATCTGCACTCTGCTAATTCTGGCCAGAACGTCCCCTTTTACACTGTAATATTGCTGTTAAAACCCCTAAAAAAATTATCCCTTGTTAATTGAGGTGTAACTGGGTTTTCAACGACATACTTAGTCATAACTACTGCTAAAGAACCTCTCTGGCCCTGAAAATCTAATTTTATATTAGTGTAATGTTAGTTTTTTCCCATTCTGATAAAATTCCAAGTTTTTTAATATAATTTTTTAAAAGTTTAAGATGTTGCAACTTCTAATGTGTATGTGCCGATCATTTATTTTGCTGTCTGTAAAATTTATTTAAAAAGTGAAGGATAATCAGAGCATTTTATTTCCTGGATTGCTGTCTGTGCGAATCCTTCACTTTGATTGGCAACTTAGCCTGCTTGATGGCATCATTGTTGCTGGATGTTTGGAGATCCCCTAGACTTGGCACCCAATTCAAACTAATGTCAGGAAAAGGGAAATCTACACCACAGAAATTGCAAAGTCTTTGTGGCAGCATTCTTTGATGTCAGCTGCAAGTGTGCCACTTTGCCACTGAGTGCAAAATCCAGGACAATATTTTTGGTTTCTGGATGTTTTTCAATTCCATCTTTGAGTAAGGAATCATTATCCTTGTTTCCAGTGATATTAAGCTAATTAGTCTCTAGCTTCCTGGACTTGTTCTATCTCCCCTCTTAAATATAGGAATCACATTAGCTGTCTGCTAGTTCTCTGGCAGTATTCCCTTCGCTAATGAATTGTTATAGATATGTAATAGTGCCTCTGCTATTTCTTCTCTAACTCCTCTAATATACGTGAATGCAATATGTATATCTTGGAGTTATATCTTCTCTAAGTTTAATACATTTATCAATTATCTCCCACCCCCACCCCCTCCCTATCTTAAATGTCTTTGTATTTTTGTTGATCTCTTCTTCTGAAGTCATGGCCACCTTGTTGGTCTCTCTGGTCAACACTGAGGCAAAGTAATTGTTTAATATTTCTGCCATTTCGCTATCATTATCTGTGAATTTATGTTGTGCATCCTTCAGTGCTCCTCTCCCTACCCTGATTTGTCTTTTGTTATTTCTGTGTTTGTACAATACTTCACTATTTCTTCTGTATTCCTTGATAGTTTTATTTTGCAGCTCCTTTTGTGCTTTCCTAATTGTTTTTTGACATCTTTCCTAACCTCTTGGTAGTCTCATTTGTCATCCTCTCCCTTATCGTCTGTGTACTCAGTTGTGCCTTTTGCATTAGTTTCAGTTTTATAATTATCTCTTTATTCATCCATGATGTGTCATTATTTGTTCATGCCTTTAAGCACAATATATTTCTCCTGAACTTTATTGATCCCTGTTCCAAACATTTCCCACTGCTGTTCTATCTCTTTGTTAATATTTATTTCCAGTTTATTTTTCCTCATTCCATTCTCATCCACTTCAAGTGAGTTTTTTTCCCCCAATCTTTGGTCAGCGATTATAGAGGCCAATAACGTTGGTAGATAAAGGGCGATGTGGGGGAAGGTCAGATGTTAGCTGCAACTGAAAAGTTGAAGCAGGAGTGTCATTCTCAGGCTGTGGAGGGGAGCCAGATGTGGTGCTTTACCCACTGTCCGGTGGAGAGGGTTCGGGAAAAAGCTAACAAGCCGCAGAGTGCAGTCATCCATCAAGACAGCAGACAGTTCATTTAGCCGAGCCCTGTAGGCGGAGGTGATCGTTCTGCAATCATGCCGCCCGTTATATCGCGGGCGGGGGAGGCGGAATGGTGGGGTGGGGGCCGCAGGGGGTCGATTACATTGTGAGAATCAGCTAACCCCCTCCTGACCCCTAAACTGCAACCATGGAAAGAAAGAATGATTTCCATTTCTACAGCACCTTTCAAAATGTCAGGATGTCCCAACACACTTTCCAGCCAATGAAGTACTTTCTTTTTGAAGTGTAGTCACTGTTGCAATGTAGGAATTGTAGCAGCCGAGTGGCGCACAGCAAGATCCCACAAACAGCAATGTGATAATGACCAGATAGTCTCATATGAGGGACGATGGTTGAGGAATAAATATTGGCCCAGGAAATCGTGCCTCTTCTTCGAATTAGTGCCACAAGAGTTTTATGTCCACCTGAGAGGCCAGACTGGAGCCTCGTTTTAACATCTCATCCGAAAGACAGCACCTCCGGCAGTGCAGCACTCCCTCAGTACTGCCTGTCCGACAGTGTAGCGCTGCCTCAGTACTGCCCCTCCGACCGTGCAGTGCTCTCTCAGTACTGACCCTCCGACCGTGCAGTGCTCTCTCAGTACTGACCCTCCGGCAGTGCAGCGCTGCCTCAGTACTGCCCCTCTGACCGTGCAGTGCTCTCTCAGTACTGCCCCTCTGACTGTGCAATGCTCCCTCAGTACTGACCCTGCGGCAGTGCAGCGCTGCCTCAGTACTGCCTGTCCGACAGTGTAGCGCTGCCTCAGTACTGCCCCTCTGACCGTGCAATGCTCCCTCAGTACTGTACCGGAAGTGTCGGCTTGGAGTATGGGTTTGAGTCTGGAGCGGGGCTTAAACCCACAATCCCGTGACTCAGAGACGAGTGTGAGAGAGCGAGCGATACCCAGTGAGGCTTGGCTGACACTGGGTCACGGTGGCTGTTGTCCTTCTGCCTATGGGGGAATGGGAGCGGGATGACAGTGAGCTGGCAGAGCTCAATTCCCGATACCGGGTTTGTTTTTCAGAGAAGTGTTGCTGCTTTGCATCAGTTCACAGGGGGGAGCTTTGTGGAGGGGAAGTTACTTTGATTTCTGCTCGCGTTGTGAACCTGGGAGGTGTGCTGTTAAATTATTTAATTTGCAATGATGTTACCAGGTTTAATTTATGTAAATTACATAGCACTATGTTTAAAGGTTAGAAAATGTAAATGTAGGTTTGATTATTTTGTGTATGTGTGTGATCATTTTGGTGTACAGTCTAAGTAGCTCACAGAAGCTTTGACAAAGGTCTCGTCTCTCTTTAATGAAAAATGCTTCCATTCTAGTCCAGCTGAGTTGAATACAGTATTGAGCTGAGACTCTTATAATTTGATTCCTATTAACTGAATTTCGTAAAGCGCTAAACCCACAGAAATTATTTGTCACTCACAAGGCACTGGAGCTCACTGGCTCTGCATAGTTTAAATCTTCCTGATTCTGGGTGACGGAGATGGTTAACATTTGAGGAGGGTTGCCAACCCCTCCAGGTTTGCCCTGATTCTTCAGAATTGAAGATTAATCTCCAGGACACTGGTGCTGGGAGCAACATCCCAAGGGGTGCAAAGACAATTGTGTGTTTCTTTCATGGAACACTTCTACTTATAATTTCAAAAAACGTTGGAAACAAAGGTTGTTTGACCAACGGTCAAGGATTAATCCAACAAAGAGGCTGTTAGCTTTTCAATTGGCCGTGGGAAGGACCCATGGTGGGAGAGTGGGGGCGGGGCAATGTGAGGTGGGAGGTTATGTGATGAAACCTCCAGGAATGCACCGAATCTGAGTTGTCAACCCCAATTCACTAAGTGCAGGCATCAGAAGGAGTTAACTGAGGAATGGAAAGCCCCCTCCAAGAGCAGGTGCACCTTCTCCAGCCCACACCCACCGTTCCAGCGTCCAGGATCACCTGAACCATACGACGCAGGCCTGCGGCCTACTCACAGTCTCTGCGATTTTGAAGATATTCAATCCTGCACAGGGTGGTGGAGTGAACCAGCAGATTAAAGAGTTCATTGAGGGTGAGTCAATGCCTTAGAGAAGGAGCTGCATTGATACCTGCCCACAAGGAGATAAAGAGCTACAGCGGGAATTTGGAGGAGATCTGGAGGTTTGGGGAGAGGGTCCATGTTTAACAGGACTTTCGAAAAGGCAAATGAACTATCGTCAAGGAAAAAGCAAAATGCAGTTGCATTTCTATAGTGCCTTTCATGACATCTCAAAGCGTTTTACAGCCAATTAAGTACCTTTGAAGTGTAGTCACTGTTGTAATGTAGGAAATGTGGCAGTCAATTCATACACAGCAAGCTCCCACAAACAGCAATGTGATAATGACCAGATAATTGTTTTTTTGTGATGTTGACGAAGGGATAAATATTGGCCCCAGCACACTGGGGGAACTCCCCTGCTCTTCCTCCAATAGTTTTTTAAAAATTCTTTCATGGGATGTGGGTATCACTGGCAAGGCCAGCATTTGTTGCCCATCCCTAATTGCCCTTAAACTAAGTGAATTGCTCGGCCATTTCAGAGGGCAATTAAGAGTTAACCACATTGCTGTGTGTCTGGAGTCACCAGGTAGGCCAGACCAGGTAAGGACGGCAGATTTTCTTCCCTAAAGGACATTATTGAACCAGCTGGGTTTTTACGACAATTGATGATAGTTTCATGGCACCATTACTGAGACTAGCTTTCAAATCCAGATTTTTAAAAATAAATTCAATTAATTAAAGTTCCACCAGGTGCTGTGGTGGGATTTGAACCCATGTCCCCAGGGCTTTATCCTGGAATTCCGGATTGCTAGTTCAGTGTCATTACCACTACACCACCACCTCCGCCTAATAATGGGATCTGTTACATCTACCTGCGAGGACAGACACTTTGTAAGCTTTTGGTTCGGGAGTCACAGATTACCCAAAGTAGATGGTCGAGAACTCGTAAGTAATTGTAAAACAGTTTATCAAATTTATTAAGAGGCAACAGTTTAGATAATGCGTAAGCTAAATAGAAAAGGTACATGACCCGTAACAGATGAGAACGGTTTACCAGTCCCGGAGAAACGAGTGAGCTGATGTCTGCAGCTGGGGTGACCATCTTTTGTAGCTGATTTCTGCAGTTAGAAGTGGCAGTTTTCTCTCTCTCTCATTGGCCGAGGTTTTGGGGAACTCTCTATCTTCTCTGTCAGGCAAGGCTGGCTTCTGCTCCTCCAAGCATCCATTGATATACCTTATTTTTGGGGGCTGGGATGTCAATCACCTATTTGAACCCTTCCGACAGGTCAGGTACCTGAACTGCCCTGGTGGTCACCTCCGTCCCCCTTGTCCATCGCTTCAGCTCGAGGTCATCTTTCAGTTTACCTCATATTGAAGGCTATTTGTCAGTCCTCACTTGTACAGATAAGGAAGGTGCACAAGGCACCAGAAGTTTCCCTCCCATCACCTTAGGAATGTTTCCGGTGTCCAGTGGCTTCGAGATGACTCCCTTGGGAACGTCGTGACATGAGCGAACCAGATTTTTTATTTTGACAATTCAGTAGTTTCACAGTCACCAATATTTGCACTCACTTTTTATTCCAGATTTATTTAATTAACTGAATTTAAATTCCCAAGCTGCTGTGGTAGAATTTGAACTCGTGTCTCCCAGATCATTCGGCCAGGCTTCTGGATTACTAGTCTAGGAAGATAACCAAAATGCTGCCGTATGTTGAGTGAGGCACCCTGTGATTTTTGGGAATGTACCCCCAAACCCCATAAGCCTTTTAAGGACATGGGAAGGGTCAAATTGGAAATGAAAACTATAGAAATAAGATCAGTCCTTATATTATAAGACGCTAGATCGGCCACAGCTGGAGTACTGTGCGCAGTTCGGGTCACCACACTATAGGAAGGATCTGATTGCACTGGAGAGGGTGCAGAGGCGATTCACCAGGATGTTGCCTGGGCTGGAGCATTTCAGCTATGAAGAGAGGCTGGATAGGTTAGGGTCATTTTCCTTAGAGCAGAGAAGGCTGAGGGGGGACCTGATTGAGGTAGACAAAATTATGAGGGGCATAGATAGGGTAGATAGGAAGAAACTTTTTCCCTCAGCGGGGGACATAGATTTAAGGGAAGGGGCAGGAGGTTTAGAGGGGATTTGAGGAAACATTTTTTCACCCAGAGGGTGGTTTGGAATCTGGAACACACTGCCTGAAGAGGTGGTAGAGGCAGGAACCCTCACAGCATTTAAGAAGTATTTAGATTTTGAAACATCATAGCATTCAAGGCTACGGGCCAAGTGCTGGAAAATGGGATTAAAATAGATAGGTGCTGGACACGATGGGCCCAAGGGCCTATTTCTGTGCTGTATAACTCTCTGACTCTATTTCCCATTTACCAACAACCAGTGAGGAAATGAAGGCAAAAGATTCAGTACCTGCTGGAAAATGGTGTTCCTGAATGGGACATAGTTACTCAGAGGTGAGGGCTGGACAGAGCAACTGAGCAAGTAGGTCTGACCTGCCTTTTAGCATCAGAGAGAAACATCACTGAACTGTAGAGGGAGTACATTAAATATGGTTAATGTGGGATTCTGTAACTGGGGTAATAGTCTGGATAAGATGAGTTCAAATCGCAGCATCATTACAACAACAACTTCTGTTTATATAGTGCCTTTAACATCGCAAAATGTCCCAAGGCTCTTCGCAGGAGCATTATAAAGCAAAATGTGACCCCCGAGCCACATTCGGAGATGTTAGGACAGGTGACCAAAAGCTTGGTCAAAGAGAGAGATTTTCAGGAGTGTCTTAATGGAGGCGAAGAGCGGAGAGATTTAGGGAGGGAATTCCAGAGCTTGGGGCCCAAACAGCTGAAGGCACGGCCAACAGTAGTGGAGCATTTAAAATCAGGGATTATCAAAAGGCCAGAATAGGAGGAGGGCAGAGATCTCGGAGGATTGTAGGACTGGAAGAGATTATAGAGATGGCGAGGCCCTGCTGGAGTTGAAAACAAGGATGAAAATTTTACAATCGAGGCATTGTTTAACGGGGAGCGACCGCAGGGCTGGTGAGCAAACGGGATTTGGTTATAGTTACGATACTGGCAGGAGAGTTTTGGATGGCCTGTAGTCTACAGAGGGTCGGAAATGGGAGACGGGCCAAGTGTATGGTGGAGTCGTCAAGTCTAGAGTAACAGAGGCATGAATTAGGGTTTCAGCAGCAGATAAGTTGAGGCAGGGGCGGAGTTGGGCGATATTACAGAGGTGGAAATAAGTGGTCTTACTTATAACACAGATATTTGATAGGAAGCACATCTCGTTGTCAAATATGACACTACAGCTGTTTGAACATTTTAATTCAGTTTAATGAAATAAAATCTGGAAATAAAAAGCTGGTATCAGGAAAAGTGACAATGAAGCTGTCAGATTGTCATAAATTGGTTCATGAATGACCTTTAGGGAGGAAATCTGTCATCTATACCTGATCTGGGCCTATATGTAACTTAAGTCTCACACCAACATGGTTGACGCTTAACTGCCTTCTGAAATGGCCTCGCGAAACACTCAGTTCTATCAAACAACTAGAAGGGAACAAAGGAATAAAACCGGCTGGACCATCCAGCATCAACCTAGGCACTGGATTTGGACACGATGAAATCACACCCAGCCCAGCCGACCCTGCAAAGTTCTTCTCACTTATTTCTGGATACAGGAGCAGTCTCCTCGCAGGGAGGTTCATTAGTGTAGTTGGGGAGGGTTTAAAGTGAATTGTCAGGGGGTGGCTACCCAGCATATAGAGGTGGAAAAGAGGAATAAGATGCATGAAAGAGTGAGAGTGTTGGATAGTACTAAAGAAGGAAGTTACACCATAGTAGATAGTAGATCAAGAAGAACTATGAGGAATACAAAGACAGGTTTACAAAGCATGTCCGTGAATGCATAAAGTGTGGTAAATAAGGTCGATGAGCTACAAGCACAAATAGCCATGTGGGAATATGATGTAGTGGCAATAACGGAAACGTGGCTTAAAAATGGGTCATAAGGAGAGCATGCCAAGAGCAACACTAGACATACCGAAATATGGGGTGCCAGTATTGTTGATAGTTTACAGGGTTGGCCTTAGAGGTCGTACGGAATCTATATAAAACCATCATGCCTGTTTACTGTCAGTTTTCAATTGAATGAAATGGACATTAACATCTTAGAAGCAGTGTTTCGTACAAAGTTCACAAGCCGCAAGTTTGGTCCTGTAGGATAACGCAATTTGGACAAGACTCCCAGAGAAGGCTGTGGATTTGGGATTACCTGAATCCGTCAAAGAGGAGCTGGATCAGTAGTTTAGGAGAGGGAGATTGAGGGCTGTTAACAGAACAGTTATAGACAGGCTTAAATTTATATCGACACAGGTGAGATGGAGTGTGGCAAAATGTGCCATGGGGTATTTTGGGATAAAGAATTGTGTTAATTGTAAACATTTTCCTATCTATCCAGTCTTGGCCAGGGAATCGCCTCCTCTTCCTGTTTCCCCCAACGTTACCTCTCGTGTCTCCCAAAGATCTATCCTTGGCCCCTTCCTGTTTCTCATCTACAAGCTGCCTCTTGGCAATGTCATCCAAAAGCACAGCGTCAGTTTTTACATATACACTGACAACACCCAGCTCTACCTCACCGCTATCGCCCTCGAGACTCCGCCACTGTTTGTAAACTGTCAGACTGCTTGTCCAGCATCCAGTACTGGATGAGCAGAAATTACCTCCAACTAAATACTGGGAAGACTGAAGCCATGTCTTTGGTCCCCACCACAAACTCTGAACCCAAGGCACTGATTCTATCCCTCTCCCTGGCAACTGTCTGAGACTGAACTAGACTGTTCACAACCTTGATGCTTTATTTGATCCCGAGATGAGCTTCTATCTGCACCGTCACTAAGACCTCATGTTTCCACCTCTGTAACAGCGCCCAACTCTGCTGCTGCCGCAGCTCATCTGCTACTGAAACCCTCATCCATGCCTTTCTTACCTTGAGACTTGACAATTCCAATGTGCTCCTGTCACATTCTACTCTCCATAAACTTGAGGTCATCTGCCCGTGGTCTAGCTCCCATCAAGTCCTGTTCACCCAAGATCCTTGTGCTTGTTGACCTTCGTTGGTTCCTCTTTAAGCAATGCCTGGATAATAAATTTCTCATCCTTGTTTTCAAATCCCTCCATGGCCTCACCCCTCCCTATCTCTGTAATCTCCTCCAGCCCTAGAGCCCTCCAAGTTATCTGCACCCCTCCAATTCTGGCCTCTAGAGCATCCCCGATTTTCATCGCTCCACCATTGGCAGCCATGCATTCAGCTGCCTTGACCCTAAACTCTGGAATTACCTCCCTAAACTGTTCCTCCTTTAAGTTGTTCCTTAACACCTACATCTTTGACCAAGCTTTTGGTCATGTGTCGTAGTATATCCTTATGTAGCTCGATGTCAGCTCTGGGGAGGACATAGAGAGGCTGCAAAGAGATATAGACAGGTTAAGTGAGTGGGCAACAAGGTGGCAAATGGAGTATAATGTAGGGAAGTGTGAAGTTGTTCACTTTGGTTGTAAAAATAGATAAGCTGAATATTTTTTAAAGGGTGTGAAACTGTTAAGTGTTGATGTTCAGAGAGGCTTGGGGATACTCGTACAAGGAACGTACAAAGTTAACATGCACATGCAGCAGGCTATTAAGAAGGCAAATGGCATGTTGGCCTTTATTGCAAGGGGATTGGAGTACAGAAATAAAGAAGTCTTACTAAAATTATACAGGGCTTTGGTGAAACGACATCTGGAATACTCTGTGCAGTTTTGGTCTGCACATTTAAGGATATACTTGCACTGGAGGCAGTGCAGCGAAGATTTACTAGTCCCTGGAATGAGGGAGTTGGCCTATGATGAGAGGCTGAGTAAATTGGGCCAATATTCTCTGGAGTTTAGTAGAATGAGAGGCAATCTAATTGAGACATACAAGATTTTGAAAGGGCTTGATAGGGTTGAAGCGGAGAGATTGTTCCTACTGGTCAGGGAATCTAGAACACGGGGACATAGTCTCAGGATAAGGGGCCGATCATTCAGAGATGAGGAGAATTTACTTCACTCAGAGGGTTGTGAATCTTTGGAATTCTCTACCCCAGAGGATTGTGGACGCTCCATATTAAATACATTTAAGGCTGGGATAGATAGATTTTTGGTCTCGCAGGGAATCAAGGGATATGGGGAGCAGGCAGGAAAGTGGAATTGAAGCCCAAGATCAGCCCATGATCGTGTTGAATGGTGGAGCAGGTTCGATGGGCCGAACGGTCTACTCCTGGTCCTATTTCTTGTGTTCTTGTGATGTCGAATTTTGTTGGCTAGCCCTCCTGCCAAGTGCCTTGGGACTAATTAGTTCTACTACAGTGAAGGCTTGATATAGATATGAGATGTGTCAAAAGGAGTACAGAGATGAAGGGATAGAAATACACAAATCTGTAAATGTGGAGGACAAGTCAATAAAGCTTTTTAAACAAACACCCACAGGATCTCAGGTTTTATAAATGGGGCATTGAGTGGACTGTGGAAGTCCCATTACTCAGTGAACCTCAGCTTCCAAAAGGTCAAAGCTCCACATTAAAGGCTACAATTTAATCTCAACAGTGTGGTGATTCAGAATAGATCAGAGTATTTTCTGAATAGTGAGAAGATTGAAACTGTGGAGGGGCAGAGAGATTTAGAGCTTCAAGTACAGAACTCACGAGAAGTGAGTGGATAGGTACAAAAAAATAATTAAAAAGTTTCATGGAATGCTGGCCTTTATCTTGAGAGAGTTGGAATATATAGGGGTAGAAGTTATCTAACAGCTGTACAGTGCTCCGGTTAGACCCCATCTGGAGTATTGTATTACAGTGTTGAGCATGGCACCGCAGGAAGGATATATTGGCCTTGGAGGATTCACCAATATGATACAGGGCTAAATGTTTCTTTTTAATTCATTCATGGGATGTGGACATCACTGGCTAGACCTTGAGAAGGTGGCGGTGAGCTGCCTTCTTGAACCGCTACAGTCCATGTGGTGCAGGTACACCCACAGTGCTGTTAGGGAGGGAGTTCCAGGATTTTGACTCAGCAGGGATGAAGGAGCGATGATATATCACCAAATTATGAGGACAGATTGCACAGACGAGGCTTGTATTCCCTTCGGTACAGGAGATTAAGGGGTGATCTAACTGAGATGTTTCAGACGATTGAAGAATTTGATATTGTCAATAGATAATGGTGGGGGGGAGTCCAGAACAAAGGGACATAATCTTAACATTTGAGCCAGGCCGTTCAGGGGCGATGTCAGGAAGCACTTCTTCACACAAAGGGGAGTGGAAATCTGGCACTCTCTTCCCCCAAAAAAGCTGTTGCGACTCTGGGGCAACTGGCAGTTTCAAAGCTGAAATTGATAGATTTTCGTTTAGGTAAGGGTATGAATGTTTACAGAACCAAGGTGAATAGATGGAGTTAAGATACAGATCAGCCATGATCTAATTGATCCTGAACAGTCTTGAGGGGACGAATGGCCTCTTGCTGTTGCTATGTGTTGAAATCACAAAGGGCAGCTCTGAAAGATTTAGGTATCTTAGCAGACCTGCACGGCTGCCATTTTGCACACAGCAAGCTCCCACCAACAGCATTGTGATAACGACCAGTTTTAGTGATGTCGGTTGAGGGATAAGTACTGGTCCAGTACACCGGGGAGAACTCCCCCCTTATCTTCTTCCAATAGTGGCCGTGGGATCTTTTACATCCACATGAGAGGGCAGACAGGGCCGCGGTTCAGTGTCTCATCTGAAAGATGGCGCCTCTGACAGTGTAGCGCTTCCTCAGTGGGAATGGGAGTGTCAGCCTGGGATATGGGCTCAATTCTTTCAACTGGGGCTCGAAGTGACAGCCACCTGATCCAGAGGCGAGTGAGTGATACTGACTGAGCACAGCTGACAGTACACTGCCCAGTACAAATATTGCAATGGGTGTAGCGCACCCGATATAGTGGCACACCATGTGGCTCATACTGTAAATCTGTGGATTACAATATATATAAGCCTCTTCATGCGGAATGAGCTGTTGCATTGCCTTATCAAAATCCCCTGGATTTAGGTTTTCTGACAGTGATAATGCTTTAATACCGCAAAATTCAATAAGATTTCCTACTTTCTCGGGTTGTAATCCTTGTGGGTTTTGTTCCAATTAACTTGCAGGTGACTTGAGTGAGAGTTTAGGCCTGCTATCATTCCTCTCTGGATTTCACTCTAAGTACTTTTTTTGACATTTATTCTTGGGATGTGAGCAGTGGTGGTAAAGCTGTCATTTATTGCCCATCCCTAATTGCCCTTGAGAAGGTGACGGTGAGCCGTCCCTCTGGTACCGCTGCAGTCCACATGGTGCAGGTACACCCACAGTGCCGTTAGGGAGAGAGTTCCAGGACTTTGACGGAACAGCAATATAGTCCCAAGTCAGGATAGTGTGTGACTTGGAGGGGAATTTGCAGGTAGTGGTGTTCCCATGCACCTGCTGCCCTTGTCCTTGTGGGTGGTGGGATTTGAACCCGTGTCCCCAGGGAATTAGCCTAGCCCTCTGGATTACTAGCTCAGTGGCATTACCACTATGCCACCATTGGAGTTGCCACTCAAGCTGGATAATTCAGAGTTGAAACGATACAGAAAAGGGTCACTCAATGACTCAGTATGATACTGAACAAAGGAGACCCCCATGTTTATCTCGCATTAGCTGTACTCTGCTGGGCAGTGACAGACACGTGACAATTATCCGCGGTGCCACAGATTGAGGAGAGGAAATTGGCCAGGGTCTTTGCTGCCCTGTGTATGACACAGGGAGCAGAGGAAGCCACAGATGTTAGAACTACGGATTTGATTGAGTCATAGATGGCAGAATCTCTCATTTATATAGCATGTTTAATTGGGTGCAGCATCCCAGGAGGAGCGTTTTGAAACAAAATTTTGCCAGCGAGGCAAGTGAGGAGATATGAGGAAACGTGACCAAAAGCTCAGTCAAACAGGTAGGTTTTAAGGAGGGTCTTAAAGGACGTGAGTGAGGCGGAAAGGTTTAGGGATGGAATTCCAGAGCTTAAGACCCAGGCAGCTGAAGACACGGCCGCCAGTGGTGGAAAACTGGAAATTGGGGATGCGGACGAGGCCATCAGAGACCAATCCCATCAGGTGTAACGTGGACTCTAGTCAGGGTATCCAGGGTGATGGGATGGTGAAGACATTCATCTGCCAATGGAGCAGTTTCCTTCATGGACATTGGTGGATTCAGACATCAAGCAACAGGTAGCAGTGTAGCCCATCTGGAGTCCATTGCACATGTTTAGGTGTCAGCAATGGCTCCGTCGGTCTTTCTCGCCTGAGACATAAGGTCGTGGGTTTGAGTCCCAGTCCAGAGAGTTGAGGCCATAAACCAGGCTGACGCTCCAAGTGTCAGTACCGAGGGAGTGCCACACTGTCGGAGGGGCAGTACTGAGGGAGTGCTGCACTGTTGGAGGTGCTGTCTTTCAGATGAGACATTAAACCGAGACCCCGTCTGCCCTCTCAGGTGGATGTTAAAGATCTCACGGCCACTATTGGAAGAAGAGCAGTGGAGGGGTGGGGGTTGGGGTGGGGGTGGGGGGGGCGGGAATTCTCTTCGGAGTCCTGGGGCCAATATTTGCCCCTCAACCAGCATCACGAAAACAGCTTATCTTGTCATTGCTGTTTGTGGGAGCTTTCTGTGCGCAAATTGCCTGCTGCATTTCCTACATAACAACAGTAACTACGCTTCAAAAGTACTTCACTGGCTGTAAAGGTGAAAGGCGCTATAGAAATGCAAGTTCCTTTTTTCGTCACTCTCGACGTGCAGAAAAGCTTCCTTTGTTTCAAATCGTTCTTGGAAAAATCACTCTTGGAGATATGGCAAGTCTGGCATTTATTGCCCATCGCTGGCAGGTGGTGGTGGGCCTTGGGCCCTGAGTTGACCTTTCCCCAGTTTGACCTGTGCCCTTTTGTACTGCTGTGACGGTTTAAGTGCGAGTCGTGCGCTGTGGAATCACCTTTCCAATACTGCTCAATGTTGGGTAAAGCTTTAATCGATTGGGTAAGGGGCCTGTGTAGGCACAGTGAAAAGTAAACTTCTTGTGGTGCGCAAGATATATTAATTTCAAAGCAAAGTGTCGCTGCTTGCTGTCTTCAGGCGATCAGGACCAAAACTGAGAAGCTGATAACATAAAATGTATATTTGAAATGGTGTCTTGACTGTTAGATACCTGACTGCAGTTTGAATTATTTATGTGACGCTTTCTGGATTTCTTTCTCATCTATTCCACCCTTGTAATTTTTATTTTCCTCACCAGATGATTTGTTGGTTTTGCAGTACTGTGTGAAAATCAGCTCCCCGAGAGTACATTGATACACAGGGTGGAGCGTGTAACACACAGGGCTACAGAGCCAAGGCAAGTGGATGATGAAGCTGTGTCACATCAGCTGCTGGCTCTCCATCTCCAGAATATGGAGGAGTCCATGTGTTAGAACGATTTGCTGATAGGGCCGGATGAGGTAGAAGCGGGAGGAGGCTCATGTGGAGCGGAAACGCCAACATGCACCAGTTGGGCCGAACGGCCTGTTACTGTGCTGTGAATTCTGTGATTCTATGCTCCCCAGGCAAGGGAGGAGGAGGGAAAATCCTATCCCAGTCTTCTCCAGCCCACCTCAAAACGCTGCAATAACTGAAGCAGTGAGAGCAGACAGGGTTTGGGTTTGTTTAGAGTGAAATATTAATAGTCAAGCCTGGAGCACACACTTCCTGCCTGTGTTCCACTTACTTGCTCTCTCAGCCTATTGTGATAAAGCAACACCTTCTCTGATCCGTGGTGAGGAGCGTCACGGTGGATCAGCACTCATTTAAAAATGAAACAACTGCGCTGTTCCTCTTTGCCTGTATTCCACAGCACTCTTTTAGTCGACACATGGTTTTCTTTCTCTTTCCTTTCAAATCGTGGCCCCTTTTTAGAATCGTACAAGGGTTACAGCACAGAAGGAGGCCATTCGGCCTGTCGAGATTGTGCTGGCTCTCTGCAAGAGTAATTCAGCACGTCCCACTCCCCGTAGCCCTGCAAATTTTTCTAGCTTCAGGGGCTTATCTAATTCTCTTTTGAAAGCCACGCTTGACTCTGCCTCCACCACATTCTCAGGCAGTGCATTCTAGATCCTGACCACTCACTGCATCAAAAGAAATTCTTCCTCATGTCACCTTTGTTCTTTTGCCAGTCACCTTAAACTTGTGTCCTCTGGTTCTCAACCCCTCTGCCAAAGGGAATTGTTTCTCTCTATCGACTCTGTCTAGACCCCTCATGATTTTGAACATCTCTATCAGATCTCCTCTGAACCTTCTCTTCTCTAAGGAGAACAGCCCCAGCTTCTCCAGTCTATCCTCAAAACTGAAGTCCCTCATCCCTGGAACCATTCTCGTGAATCTTTTCTGCACCCTCTCTGAAGCCTTCACATCCTTCCTAATGTCTATGGCCCACAGTTGGACACAATACTCCAGTTGAAACCTAACCAGTGTTTTATAAAGGTTCACCATAACTTCCTTGTTTTTGCACTCTGTGCCTCGATTTGTAAAATAAAAACAAGAAATGCTGGAAATACTCAGCAGGTCTGGCAGCATCTGTGGAGAGAGAAGCAGAGTTAATGTTTCAGGTCAGTGACCCTTCTTCAGAACTGGCAAATATTAGAAATGTGAAAGATTATAAGCAAGTAAAGCAGGGGTCGAGCAAGAGATAACAAAGGAGAAGGTCACAGAGAATAACTGACCAGAAGGTCATGGAGCAAAGGCAAACAATATGTTAATGTAGGAGACAAAGCATTAGTACAGATAGGGTGTTGACGGACTGAAAATTGAACAGCTGCAAGTACAAACATGAAAACAAACAGTGGGTAAGCAAACTGAAAAAACCAAGATGAAATAAAATAAAATAAACACAAAATCTATATAAAAAAGAAAAAAATAACTATAAAAATAAAAATAAAATGGGAGGGCCCGTCATGCTCTGAAATTATTGAACTCAATGTTCAGTCCGGCAGGCTGTAGTGTGCCTAATCGGTAAATGAGATGCTGTTCCTCGAGCTTGTGTTGATGTTCACTGGAACACTGCAGCAATCCCAGGACAGAGATGTGAGCATGAGAGCAGAGGGGGAGTGTTGAAATGGCAAGCAACCGGAAGCTCGAGGTGATGCTTTCGGACTGAGCGGAGGTGTTCCGCAAAACGGTCACCCAGTCTGCGTTTGGTCTCCCCAATGTAGAGGAGATCACATTGTGAACAGCGAATACTGTATACTACATTGAAAGAAGTACAAGTAAATCGCTGCTTCACCTGAAAGGAGTGTTTGGGGCCTTAGATAGTGAGGAGAGAGGAGGTAAATGGGCAGGTATTACACCTCCTGCGATTGCAGTGGAAGGTGCCGTGGGAAGGGGACGCAGTATTTTGCTTTTATTTATCCTCGATTTATAAAGCCCGGGATCCCGCATGTCTTTTTAACCATTTTCTCAACCTGCCCTGCAACCTTCAACAATTTGTGCACATACACCCGCAGGTCTCTCTGTTCCTGCACCGCTTTAGAATTGTGAATTTTACGTACCTGTTTGTTGGTTCAGATGCTAAAGCCGATCACACACAGATGGACTCAATGTCGTAAAAATTAACTAAATGAAACAAAGATGTGAATCAAGTGACGGACCCAGCACATTGAAACCCAACGGGTGCTACTACCTCAAACAGAGGACATTGTATATAACATATGTATTCATGTGCACTCAAATACAAACACTGCTCTACGTACTGGCCTATATGTTTGTGTGAGTGTGTGATTATATATGGGATAAATAATGTTCTACAATGTCACAAGAAATATACTATCCCGAATATGCTACAAGTAGCAGCCGTGGCCTGGTTGGTACTGCACTTGACTCTAAGTTAGAATCTTCTGGGTTCCAGTCCCACTCCAGGACTTCACAAAAATCAAGGCTGATACTCCAGTGTAGTACTGAGGGAGTGCTGCACTGTTGGAGGTGCTGTCTTTAGGGTTAGATGTTAAAGCGAGACCCTGGGGGACATAAAAGATCCCATGGAATCATTTGTTTCCAGTGGGGTTCCACAGAGCTCAGTACTAGGTCCCTTGCTTTTTGTGGTTTATATCAGTGATTTGGACTTGAATGTAGGCGGCAGTTTGCAGAGGACACAACAATTGGCCATGTGGTTGATAATGAAGAAGAAAGCTGTAGACTTCAGGAAGGTATCAATGGTGGGCGGAACAGTGGCAAATGGAGTTCAGTCCGGAGAAGTGTGAGGTAATGGACTTGGCGAAGGCTATCAAGGCAAGGGAATACAGAATAAATAGTAGGATACTGAGAAGTGTGGAGGAACAGAGAAATCTTTGAGTGCAGGTCCACAAACCCCTGAAGGTGGCTGAACAGGTAAATAAGGTGGTCATGAAGGCATAGGGGATACTTGCCTTTATTAGCTGAGGCACAGAATATAAGAGCTGGGAGGTTATGCTGGAACTGTATAAAACACTAGTTAGGCCACAGCTGGAGTACTGCATGCAGTTCTGGTCACTGCATTATAAAAAAGATGTGATTGCACTAGAGAGGGTACAGAGGAGATTTGCAAGGAATTTGCCTGGAGAATTTTAGTTATGAAGAAAGATTGGACAGGCTGGGGTTGTCTGCTTTGGAATAGAGGAGGTTGAGGGAGACCTAATTGAAGTGTATAAAATTATGAGGGGTCTAGATAGCGTGGATAGGAAGGCACTATTCCCCTTGATTGACGGTGCATAACCAGGGGGCCTAGATTTAGGGTGAAAGGTAGGAAGTTTAGAGGGGATTCGAGGGGCAGTGTTTTACCCAGAGGATGATCGGCATCTGGAACTCTCTGCCTGAAAGGGTGGTAGAGGCAGAAACCCTCATAACATTTCCTAATTGCTTGCCGTACCTGCATGCTAACTTCCTGTGCTCCTTGTACGAGCGCACCCAAGTCTTTTGGGTCTGAACATCAACATTTACAAGTTTCACGCCTTTTAAAAAATATTCTGTTCTTCTATTCTTACCAACAAGCGGAATAACCTCACATTATACTCCATCTGCCATCTTATTGCCCACTCACTTAATCTGTCTATATCTCTTTGCAGTCTCTCTCTGTGTCCTCCCCACAGTTTACATTTCCACCTACCTTTGTATCATTAGCAAACTTAGATACATTACTCTCTGTGTCTTTGCCTAAGCCATTAACATAGATTGTAAATAATTGAGGCCCCATGACTTATCCTTGCAGCACTCCACTAGTCATGGCCTGGCACATTTATGCCCACTATTTGCTTCCTGTCTGCTAACCAGTCGTCTAACCATGAGGATACTAGTACAGAAACGGTCACTTAGATAAATACCATAGAACCTATTGAGAGAGTAGTTAGCAAAGCAAATGGGATCTTGGACTTATAACTAGGGGTATTGAGTCCCACAGGAAGGTTATGCTGAACCTTTTGTAAAGCTCTGGTTAGGCCATAACTAGAGTCCAGTTGTGGTCATCACACTTTGGGAAATATGTGAGGGTCCTTGAGAGGGTGCAGAGGATGGTTCCAGGGATGAGGGATTTTAGCTACAAGGTTAGGCTGCAGAAGCTGGGGTTGTTCTCCTTGCAGTAAAGGAGGATATAGGAGCAGGAGTAGGCCATTCAGCCCATTGAGCCTGCTCCTCCATTCAATTAGATCATGGCTGATCAATGGTAGCTCAATGCCACATATCCCACTAATAAGGAGACTGAGGGGAGATTTGATACAAGATTATGAAAGGTCTAAATAAAATAGACAAAGAAAAGCTGTTCCCATTAGCTGATGGTACAAGGATCAGGGAACACAGATTCACGGTTTTGGGTAAGAGATACAGGGGGAATATGAGGAAGACCTTTTTTACGCAGTGAGTGGTAATGACCTGGAGCTCACTGCCCATGAGGGTGGAAGTGGAGACGATGAATGATTCCAAAGGGAAATTGGACGGGCACTTGAGAGAAATAAACTTGCAGAGCTATAGGGATAGAACAGGGGAATGAGACTGACTGGATTGCTTTACAGAGAGCTGGCATGGACTCAGTGGGCTGAATGGCCTCCTTTTGTGCCGTACTGATCCTATGACTCTAACCTTGTACATAATTTGAAGTCGACATTCCCCTTCGTGTAAGTTGGTGATGCTAACACAGCTTGGACTAGATCTCGACTTTGTGCGATCGTCTAAAATGGGTGAGAGTGAATCGGCAGCACATTTTAAATCTTCTCCCCATTTACTCTGTCACACAAAGTCAAGATCGACCAACTTGTGTGTTCTGATTCAGGATTTATTTACCAAGCGCTTTCCAACCATTGCTCCTTCCCAGTCCCATTAAAATAGGACAAAGTAGTGAGTAAGAAATACAAGTGCCATAGCGAACCAGATTGCCAGGGTTTGCGGGTTAGAAATGGCCCAGAGGGCCATTGTTTGGTCCCATCTTCGCTCACATGTTTAGCAGATACAGTGCTTCTCAGTAGTTTCCCAAATCTTTGGTGTTTAACCTCTTTTCCTCATGTAGGACAGAATTCTGCTGAAGGCTGCATTTTAATTTCATAAATAACAAGCCCCAAGTCCAGATCCCTGCCTCAGCACTGCTATAATTAGTCCAAAATAAAGCAGCATGCAGCACAAAATGGAAACCCATCACCTCCTCCTGTTGCCATGAAAACCCCAGTCGGCAGGTTCATATTTTCCAAATTTGGACTGGTAAAATTAAGCCCGCTGAGCTCCCAGTCGCTGAGGCTCTCATCACAAGTTATTACCAGTCTGTGCGTGCTGTTAAAGCAGAGGGAGGTAATGTACTGTGCGTCTGGGAGGCTGCTGGTCAGGGCTGGCTTTAGCAGATTGAGCTGTCATGATGGGGTTTTCGCAGAGCGGGATGTCAGTGCAGGTCACCTGATTGGAAATGAGATCGTTTTCTGCTCTCCATTCCCTTGGGGCTGCGAGGACGATTCACGCGTCTGCAGACCGAAGGAATTTATTTAGTGTGTTTCTGCTGAATTTCTGTATCGTGGCAGTGACCAATATCATGAATGGAGAAGCTGAACACTTTCCAGTCCTGGGCAACAACAATATCGTGCATTTCTATAGCACCTTTTAATGTAGTAAAATGTCCCAAAATACTGCACGGTGGGGGGCGGTTATCAGGCAAAATTTTGACACAGAGCCACACAAGAAGAAATTAGGACAGGTGACAGGGAAGGTCTTTAAGGAGCATCTGAAAGGAGGGGAGAAAGGCAGAGAGGTTTCGGGAAGTAATTGAGAGCGTAGGGCCCAGGCAGCTGGGTTTAATATCAGTAGTAGGTGATAGCATCTTCTTGAACCTACAACTGACTCTGTACACTTCCTGCATCCTGATTCCTACGACAATTCCTCCATCATATCTGCACTTTAGTTTAGTTTAGAGATGCAGCACTGAAACAGGCCCTTCGGCCCACCGAGTCTGTGCCGACCATCAACCACCCATTTATACTAATCCTACACTAATCCCATATCCCCACCTGTCCCTATATTTCCCTACCACCTTCCTATACTAGGGGCAATTTATAATGGCCAATTAACCTATCAACCTGCAAGTCTTTGGCATGTGGGAGGAAACCGGAGCACCCGGAGGAAACCCATGCAGACACAGGGAGAACTTGCAAACTCCACACAGGCAGTACCCAGAATTGAACCCGGGTCGCTGGAGCTGTGAGGCTGCGGTGCTAACCACTGCGCCACTGTGCCGCCCCCTTAGGAAAGATATGAAGCCATTGGAGAGAGTACAGAAAAGATTCACGAGAATGGTTCCAGGGATGAGGAACTTCAGTTATGAAGATAGATTGGAGAAGTTGGGACTGTTTTCCTTGGAGAAGAGAAGGCTGAGAGGAGATTTGATAGAGGAATTCAAAATCATGAGGGGTCTGGTCAGAGTAGATTGGGAAAAACTGTTCCCACTCGTGAAAGGATCGAGAATGAGAGGGCACAGATTTAAAGTAATGGGAAAGAGAAGCAAAAACGACATGAGGAAAAACTTTTTCACACAACGAGTGGTTCAGGTCTGGAATGCGCTGCCTGAGAATGTGGTGGTGGAGACAGATTCAATTGAAGCATTCATTAGGGAATTAGACTGTTATATGAGAAGGATGAATGTGCAGGGTTACGGGGAGAAGGCGGGGGAATGGCACGAAGTGAATTGCCCTTTCGGAGAGCCAGTACGGACACGATGGGCTGAATGGCCTCCTTTTGCACTGTAACAATTGTGTGACTCTGTGATCAGCACGCCCTCCAATATTCTACCCTCAACGAGCGTCTGGATTTCAATCTTGTCTCCAAACTCGGACAGAAGTTCGTCAATGCTCCGTGTCGACACCTCTCCACCTACATCATTGTTATCCCACCACGGAAATCCCAACATCAACTCTGGATTCCTTATTATCTCTTATCAGTTGCCTACTTCCCATTTATTATCATGTTTTTATGTATCCTAATTTTTAGGTAACCAGGCTTATGTAACTTGAACTTTGCCTGAGTCCATTCATGTTGCCCCCACTCTGGACCCAAGCCCAGCACTCTATTCCATTATATTTCTCTTTTTACTTCTTTTCTCTTCCCCCCCCACCCCACCCCCCCCCCCCCCCCCCCCTTCTCCTATACCCCTGTGTTCTATCATCATGTCCCCTCTCCCTTCTCAGGTACTCTGCCAACCCAATTCCCCACCCCAACCCTTCAATACTCCTCAACCTTCCTGTTCTCCATTCCAGGCTTGATCCACTCTTAGATTAGCCTACAGCTTCCCTCTGTGCCTCTCTTAGCATCCTCCGAAGGACCCATCGAGACACTCGGCGCTGCCTCATTGCGAGCAGCAACCCTAATTGCCCCATCGCACTCTCCCATTGACCTTCCCACCCAGTGCGCCCACTGGGGGCGTATCTTGCCAATCTCCTTCCCGTCCGACTCACACCTCCCACTGCTGACCCTGTGGACTCTGCCAGCACATCAGCTCTCACCGTCCCTCCACGCATCTCCCTCCTTCACTCGCAAACAAGGCCCTTGCCATCCATGAACTTATTGTGGATCGTTGCATCAACATCGTGGCCTTAACAGAAACCTGGCTGAGGGGCGATGCCACCTTTCCCGTTCATGAAGCCTTCCTGCTTGGCTGTATCTTCCACCCTTTGCCCCATTAAGACCGTCCTGGTGGTGGTGTGGTGCTTATCACCAAATCTCACCTTGGTCCGATCCCACTACTGCTCTGACACTTTCCCCTCCTTTGAGTATCTCACCTTGATCCATCCTCTCACCTCTCATTCATTGTTCTCCACTGCCTTCCCAAGTAGTGTATAAATTTTCTTCCTGAGATATCTTCATTGCTTTCCTCCCTCAGCATCTGCACCGGTGATTTCAACGTCCCTATCAACTCATCATGTTCTCTCTCCTCCGGTTTCACTGACTTCTTACCCTCCCTCCTAGTATACTCCCAGCCCATATTCACAGCAACCCCCTTGACCTTGCCATCTCACATGGTCTTGCTAATTCCATCTTATCAATTATAGAGAAGGCCATCTCTGATCACTTCCTTGTATCACACTCCCCCCTACCACCACTATCCGGCTACCTCGCCCCAATCCCACCTTCTTCTGTATCCAGCCCTGGGATAAAACTATCCCCCAACTCACTTACAATTGCACTTTCAAAATTCCGACTGTCTAGTCTTTGACTCGCCACAACATTTCTGCAGCCACAGATTTGCTCACCCGCACCCTCATCTCCACAACTGATGTACTTGTTCCCAATGAAGCCAATACAGTCTCTCACCCTGTCCATTTCCCCTGGTATGTCCTCACCCTGTCCGTTTCCCCTGGTATGGTCCTCACTCTGTCCGTTTCCCCTGGTCTGGTCCTCACTCTGTCCGTTTCCCCTGGTATGGTCCTCACTCTGTCCGTTTCCCCTGGTATGGTCCTCACTCTGTCCGTTTCCCCTGGTATGGTCCTCAATCTGTCCGTTTCCCCTGGTATGGTCCTCACTCTGTCCGTTTCCCCTGGTATGGTCCTCACTCTGTCCGTTTCCCCTGGTATGGTCCTCACTCTGTCCGTTTCCCCTGGTATGGTCCTCACCCTGTCCGTTTCCCCTGGTATGGTCCTCACTCCGTCCATTTCCCCTGGTATTTCCTCACTCTGTCCGTTTCCCCTGGTATGTCTTCACCCTGTCCGTTTCCCCTGGTAAGTCCTCATTCTGTCCGTTTCCCCTGGTATGTCTTCACCCTGTCCGTTTCCCCTGGTATGTCTTCACCCTGTCCGTTTCCCCTGGTATGTCTTCACCCTGTCCGTTTCCCCTGGTATGTCCTCACCCTGTCCGTTTCCCCTGGTATGTCTTCACCCTGTCCGTTTCCCCTGGTATGTCCTCACCCTGTCCGTTTCCCCTGGTATGGTCCTCACTCTGTCCGTTTCCCCTGGTATGTCCTCACCCTGTCCATTTCCCCTGGTATGTCCTCACCCTGGCCATTTCCCCTGGTATGTCTTCACCCTGTCCGTTTTCCCATGGTATGGTCCCCACTCTGTCCGTTTCCCCTGGTATGTCTTCACCCTGTCCGTTTCCCCTGGTATGTCCTCACCCTGTCCATTTCCCCTGGTATGTCTTCACCCTGCCCATTTCCCCTGGTATGTCTTCACCCTGTCCATTTCCCCTGGTATGTCTTCACCCTGTCCATTTCCCCTGGTATGTCCTCACTCTGTCCGTTTCCCCTGGTATGTCTTCACCCTGTCCATTTCCCCTGGTATGTCCTCACTCTGTCCGTTTCCCCTGGTATGTCTTCACCCTGTCCATTTCCCCTGGTATGTCCTCACTCTGTCCGTTTCCCCTGGTATGTCTTCACCCTGTCCGTTTCCCCTGGTATGTCTTCACCCTGTCCGTTTCCCCTGGTTTTTCCTCACCCTGTCCGTTTCCCCTGGTATGTCCTCACCCTGTCCATTTCCCCTGGTATGTCTTCACCTTGTCCGTTTCCCCTAGTATGTCTTCACCCTGTCCGTTTCCCCTGGTATGTCTTCACCCTGTCCATTTCCCCTGGTATGGTCCTCACCCTGTCCATTTCCCCTGGTATGTCTTCACCCTGTCCGTTTCTCCTGGTATGTCCTCACTCGGTCCGTTTCCCCTGGTATGTCTTCACCCTGTCCGTTTCCCCTGGTATGTCCTCACCCTGTCCGTTTCCCCTGGTATGTCCTCACCCTGTCCGTTTCCCCTGGTATGTCTTCACCCTGTCCATTTCCCCTGGTATGTCTTCACCCTGCCCATTTCCCCTGGTATGTCTTCACCCTGTCCGTTTCCCCTGGTTTTTCCTCACCCTGTCCGTTTCCCCTGGTATGGTCCTCACCCTGTCCATTTCCCATGGTATGTCTTCACCCGTCCGTTTCCCCTGGTATGGTCCTCACCCTGTCCATTTCCCCTGGTATGTCTTCACCCTGTCCATTTCCCCTGGTATGTCTTCACCCTGTCCGTTTCCCCTGGTATGTCTTCACCCTGTCCATTTCCCCTGGTATGTCTTCACCCTGTCCGTTTCCCCTGGTATGTCTTCACCCTGTCCATTTCCCCTGGTATGTCTTCACCCTGTCCATTTCCCATGGTATGTCTTCACCCTGTCCGTTTCCCCTGGTATGTCTTCACCCTGTCCAGTTCCCCTGGTATGTCTTCACCCTGTCCGTTTCCCCTGGTATGGTCCTCACCCTGTCCGTTTACCCTGGTATGTCTTCACCCTGTCCGTTTCCCCTGGTATGTCCTCACCCTGTCCGTTTCCCCTGGTATGGTCCTCAGCCTGTCCATTTCCCATGGTATGGTCCTCACACTGTCCATTTCCCCTTGTATGGTCCTCGCCCTGGCCGTTTCCTCTGGTAGGTCCTCACCCTGTCTGTTTCCTCTGGTAGGTCCTCACCCTGTCCGTTTCCTCTGGTAGGTCCTCACCCTGTCCGTTTCCTCTGGTAGGTCCTCACCCTGTCCGTTTCCTCTGGTAGGTCCTCACCCTGTCTGTTTCCTCTGGTAGGTCCTCACCCTGTCCATTTCCCCTGGTAGGTCCTCACCCTGGCCGTTTCCCCTTGTATGGTCCTCGCCCTGGCCGTTTCCTCTGGTAGGTCCTCACCCTGTCTGTTTCCTCTGGTAGGTCCTCACCCTGTCTGTTTCCTCTGGTAGGTCCTCACCCTGTCTGTTTCCTCTGGTAGGTCCTCACCCTGTCCGTTTCCTCTGGTAGGTCCTCACCCTGGCCGTTTCCCCTGGTAGAGTCCTCATCTCCACTCCTTTAAGTCAAAGGGCGCAGACATGAAAGAATATGGCAGACAGTTGGTTTAATAATCCATCACCAGATCTGGCTGGACCACAAAGCACCATCAGGCCCTGCTATCCTCTGCTAAAACTGGATCATCCTGGAATGCAAAGATAACACCATAGCTTCTTTTCTCTACTGCAAACCATCTTCTTAAACCCCTCTCCCCTGTCCCCGCTACCCTCACCTGCAACCGTAAGTGCAGGGAGATCATGACTATGTCACTGAGATTGAGATCATCCAATCAGCTGCCTCTGCCACTTCCCTCCCTTCCACTCGCCCATCCTGCTAAACTTCCTCTAAAGCTCCCCCCACCCCGCCCCCCCCACCCCGCCCTTGCCCTGAACTCATGTCTTTCTCTCGTTTGTCTCCTATCTATCTTCATGCCCACTCTGAACTCATCTTGTCCATGATACACACTGCCTTCTCCTTCAAACCAATTCCCATTCAACTGCTGATCACCCAACTTCCCCTCCAGGTCCCCATGTTTGCCGATATAGTTAACAGTTCTCTCTCTTCAGGTTCTGTCCTTTTAATCTGCCTTCGTCACCTCTCTCCTCAAAAACAAACCCTGGACCCCACTGTCCTTGCAAACTACCACCCTATCTCCAGTCTTCCTTTCCCCCCGAAAGCCCTTGAACGTGGTGTCACCTCCCAAATCCATGCTCATCCTTCCTGGAACTCAATGTTTGAATCCCTCCAATCAGGTTTTCATCTCTGCCATCAAATCGGCTCTTATCAAAGTTACAAATGACATCCTGTGTGACTGTGACAAAGGTAAACTATCTGTCTTGTCCTTCTCGACCTGTCTGCAGCCTTTGACATGGTTGACCACGCCATCCTCTTCCCCCACCTCTCCACTGTCGTCCAGCTGGGTGGGACTGCCCTCATCTGGTTCCATTCCTATCTATCAAATTGGAGCCAGCCTTTCCCTTTCAATGGCTTCCCAACCCACTCCCGCACCGTTACCTCTGGTGTCCCCCAAGGATCTATCCTTGGCCCCCTTTCCATTTCTCATCTATATGCTGCCCCTTGGCAAGATCAGGTGAAGGCACAGTGTTAATTTTTGCATGTATGCTGACGTCACCCACCATCATCTCTCTCGACTCCTCCACTGTTGCTAAGTTATCAGACTGCATATCCGACATCCAGTACTGGATGAACAGAAATTTCCTCCAATTAAATGTTGGGAAGACTGAAGCCATTGCTTACAGTCCCTGCTCCAAACTACGTTCCCTAGCTACTGACTCCAGCCCCCTCTCTGTCGACTGTCTGAGACTAAACCAGACTGTTTGCAACCTTGGTGTCATTATTATGCCTCCTATCCCAGACCTGACTATTCCAATGCATTCCTGGCTGGTCTCCCACATTCTACCCTCTGTAAACTTGAGGTCATCCAAATCTGCTGCCCATGTCCTAACCCACGCCAAATCCAGTTCACCCATCACCCCTGTGCTCGCTGACCTACATTAGCTCCTGGTCAAGAACATTCTGATTTTAAAATTCTCATCCTTGTTTTCAAATCCCTCCGTGGCCTCACCCCACTGTCCAAGTTCCTTTGTGTCTCTGAGGCTGACTTACCATCAGCTTGTTGTTCAAAAAAAAAAGCTCATCATGCTGGTGATATATCTGTGAATTGCAAGCTGGCAATGGCCTGAACAATCTCGCAGTTAACATACATCAAGCTGAGAAATAATGAGTACTGGAAAAACAGGCTCCTGAACGTCCATTGAAAGCATCACACAGTCCAAGGGCAGGCAGGGCTGAGCCTCTTCAGGCGCTCTGGAGAGCTCGGGTTCAGCTTCCACACAATCAAGAAAGAAAGACGAACTTGCATTTATATAGCACCTTTCACGACCACCGGACGTCTCAAAGCACTTTAAAGCCAATGAATACTTTTGAAAAGTGTAATCACTGTTGTAGTGGAGGAAGTGCAGCCGATTTGCGCACAGCAAGCTCCCACAAACAGAAATGTGATAGTGACCGGATAATCTGTTGTTGTGATGTTGATGGGGAGACAAATAGTGGCTCCAAAACACCCGGGAGAACTTGCCCATTGTTCCTTGAAAAAGTGCCACGGTATCTTTTACATCCATCTCAGTTTAACATCTTATCTAAAAGACGGCACCTCTAGCAATGCACCCTCTCAGTATTGGCACTGGAGGGTCTGCTAGCTTTTTGTGCTCAAGTCCTGGAATAGGATTTGAACCAGGAACCTTCTGAACTCAGACGAGAGGGCCCCCAACTGAGCCACGGCTGACGCAAGTCACATCTTATTGTTCCAGAAATACCGGCATGATATCTACTCTTGTAATCGTGAGACAGCCTTGGAATGACCAGAGATAGACATCATAGGCCCAAGGAGTATCCATGTGCAGTGACCAGCTGGAGGGTCATTACTGACAGCTGTTCACATTCAACAACAAGCACTTGCATTTATATAGTGACTTTAACATAGTAAAATTTCCCAGCCTGTTTCACAGGAGTGATTACCAAACAAAATTTGACAGAGACAAGTTTGAAACGCCATAGCACACAAGGCTACAGGCCAAGTACTGGAAAATGGAATCAGAATAGTTAGGTGCTTGATGGCCAGCACAGACACGATGGGCCGAAGAGCCTGTTTCTGTGCTGTATAACTCTCTGACTCTAGAGTCACGTAAGGAGATATTAGGCCAGGTGACCAAAGCCTTGGTCAAAGAGATAGCTTTTAAGGAGTGTCTTAAAGGAGGAGGAGAAAGGTAGTGAGGGAGGGATGGCGATTTAGGGTGGGAATTCCAGAGCTCAGGGCCCAGGCAGCTGAAGGCACGGCCGCCAATGGTGGTGGAGTGATTAAAATAAGGGATGCACAAAAGGCCAGAGTTGGAGGAGCGCAGAGGTCTCAGAGGGTCGTGGGGCTGGAGGAGGTTACAGAGACAGAGAGAGGGGCGAGGCGAGGGGACTTGAAAACAAGGATGAGAATTATACAATCAAGGTGTTGCTTGACGGGGAGCCAATGAAGGTGAGCGAGCACAGGGGTGACGGGTGAATGGGACTTGGCCCATGTTAAGGTACACGTAGCAGAGTTTTGGATCGACTCAAGTTTACAGACAGTGCAGGAGAGTGTTGGAAAAGACGAGTCTGGAGGTAACAAAGGCACAGATGAGGGTTTCAGTCACTTCTCATCTGAGCCAAATGAGGCTAGCTACCATGAGGAAAAAGAGGGTATCATGGTGAATAGTTTCACTCCTGGTCATTCTTGGCAGAGAATGGAGGTGAAATCTGCTAATGATACCTCTCCCTCAGGGCTACAACCTCTCAAAGTTAACAGCCCCAATAGTTTTCACTGCTGCAAAACTGGTGCTTATAAAAAGGACTTATCCCCCACCACCCTCTCAACCCAGCTCAGGCCCAGTCCTCCGACACCGGTGTCTTTCCCACCCACCCCGGGGTATTTGGCAAGGGAGCTGAAGGTTTGATCATGCCCACTGACACTAGCCCCATAATCGGTCTCCAAGGGATCCCCTTATTAAAGGAGACTCTACGTTCCTCCCTCAACCCACCTCCTAACCCCACAGCCATTCCGACATCACTCTCAGAGCAGGAGCTGAGGGAGATCGGGAGAAATTAGGAAATCTTGTACCCTGGAAATCTGCGAAATAGGGAGCCTCCACAGCATTTCTTAGTTATTGTGTGTGTGTGCGTGCGTGTGCGTGCGTGTGCGTGCGTGCGTGCGTGTGTGTGCGTGTGTGTGTGCGTGCGCCTACAGTGTGCACATATTTGTGTCTGTGTGTCTACATGTCTGCATGTATTTAACATTCTTTTTGACATTCGAAGGAAGTTCCAGTATCCATAATGGGAATCTGCTCAGGATGTGTTGAATATGAACCCCTGGTTATTTCACCAGGTTCCTTGTCTTCCATCCTCATTCTTCCATAGACTTCAACTCAACTCTGCCGCTCAGATTCCTCACCTTCCCCCCCATCAGCCCCTCTCTCTTATTCTGTCTGTGCATGTCTCTACATCATTCTATCTTCCTATGTGTGTGTGTGTGTGTCTATCTCTACACGGTGGTATATTGTCACAGTGGTAATGTCACTGGACTAGTAATCCAGAGCCCAGGCTAATGCTCTGGGGACATGGGTTCGAATCCCACCACGGCAGATGGTGAAATTTGAATTCAATGAATAAATCTGGAATTAAAAGCTCGTCTAATGGTGACCATGAAACCACTTTCGATTGTTGCAAAAACCCATCTGGTTCACTAATGCCCTTTAGGGAAGGAAATCTGCCGTCCTTACCTGGTCTGGCCTACATGTGACTCCAGACCCACAGCAATGTGGTTAACTCTTCAATGCCCTCTGACATGGCCTACCAAGCCACTCAGTTCAGGGGCAATTAGGGATGGGCAATAAATGTTGGCCTAGCCAGCGACGCCCATATCCCATGAACGAATAAAAAAACCATTGTGAGTGGGTGTCTCTTAGTTATGAGTCTCTTTCCCATTCTTTCCTTCCCTCTCTTTATTTCTATCCCTTTCCCTCCATCTCTGTGTCTCTGTCTCCCTCCTGTCCAGTCTCACGCACACTTACGACAGTCTGTTGTTTCAGAAACCTGCAGGTAGCCTTGTGTTAACACAGTCCAGCATCAATACTATGGAGAAACTAGAGGTTAGGAACCTATTGATCAGTCTGACCGAAGGTTTAATGTGTTAGCAGATTGTGTAAGCATCATTGTACCATTAACTGTACAAACCAAATTTACACCAGACTGAATTGAATCACTCCCGGTAAAAGCACAGATCAGCAGCACACAATGAGTGGTGTACCAAAATGTATTAAACCAGGCCCACAGCAATACTGAGACAGTGCAGGGACTGTCGGAGGGACAGTGCTGAGGGAGCGCTGCACTGTCGGAGGGGCAGTACTGAGGGAGTGCTGCACTGTCGGAGGGGCAGTACTGAGGGAGTGCTGCACTGTTGGAGGGGCAGTACTTAGGGAGCGCTGCACTGTCAGAGGGGCAGTACTGAGGGAGTGCTGCACTGTTGGAGGGGCAGTACTTAGGGAGCGCTGCACTGTCAGAGGGGCAGTACTGAGGGAGTGCTGCACTGTTGGAGGGACAGTACTGAGGGAGTGCTGCACTGTTGGAGGGGCAGTACTTAGGGAGCGCTGCACTGTCAGAGGGGCAGTACTGAGGGAGCGCTGCACTGTCGAAGGGACAGTACTAAGGGAGCACTGCACTGTCGGAGGGACAGTACTAAGGGAGCGCTGCACTGTCGGAGGGGCAGTACTGAGGGAGTGCTGCACTGTCTGAGGGACATTAGTAAGGGAGCGCTGCACTGTCGGAGGGGCAATACTGAGGGAGTGCTGCAATGTCTGAGGGACAGTACTGAGGGAGCGCTGCACTGTCGGAGGGGCAGTACTGAGGGAGTGCCGCACTGTCGGAGGGACAGTACTAAGGGAGCGCTGCACTGTCTGAGGGACAGTACTGAGGGAGTGCTGCACTGTCTGAGGGACAGTACTAAGGGAACGCTGCACTGTCGGAGGGGCAGTACTGAGGGAGTGCTGCACTGTCTGAGGGACAGTACTAAGGGAGCGCTGCACTGTCGGAGGGGCAATACTGAGGGAGTGCTGCACTGTCTGGGGGACAGTACTAAGGGAGCGCTGCACTGTCGGAGGGACAGTACTGAGGGAGCGCTGCACTGTCGGAGGGTCAGTACTGAGGGAGCGCTGCACTGTTGGGGGGGGCAGTATTGAGGCAACCAATTAACATAATTAAAGGCTCAATTAGTGGCCATTCTATGGGACCGTCGGCTTTTTCCCAACAGTGGGGAGACCACGGCTCTGGGTGGCCCTGATGAAGCTTCAGAGCTGCCAGCCCGCTGATTGGGCCAGCAATTTCAGGAGCCCACCCACTGTCTTTAATTGGACAGCGCACCCACAGGCAGCCAATTAGGAAGCTGTCTGTGGTAAAATTGCCACGCAGGTCCCACCACAGGCAAGTGCAGACTCGGGACCCGCCTCTCACTGCCATCGGGGTTCCCGACATCCGCGGTAAAAGTCAGGCCTTTATCTTTGGCTGAGGAGACTGTCCCCAATCAATAATTTCTTGTCTTTCTTTTTAAATTGTATATCTCTTCGCTCTGGGGAATATAACTGCTGTTGCAGCTTCTCATGCTCTCCCCCTCCCCACTGTATAAAACGGTTCTACCACTTCATTGATGAGTTCCCTCCCCAAATGGGCCCAGACCCAGGGGAATGATCCTCACAGGAACAGGAGGAGGCCATTCAGCCCCTCAAGCCTGATCACTCAGCTCATGGCTGATCTACGCCTCAACTCAGTTTACTCTCGTTTGCCCCTATAACAGCCACTAACCAGAAAATATCCATTGATCTCTTTAATGAATGCTCCAATTTCCCCCCAACCTCAGCAGCTTTTTTTTGCGGGGGTTGGGGGGGGTGGGGAACAGAGTTCCAGATTTCCATTCCCCTTTGTGTGAAGAGGTGCTTCCTGACATCAGCCCTGAACAGGCCGGCACTAATTTTAAGGCTATGTTCCCTTGTTCTAGATTCTGCCCATCCCCCGCCCCCAGAGGAAATAGTTTTCATCAACCCGATCAAATCGTTTAATCATATTATGGAGCTTGATCAGAGCAACTCTCCACTTTCTGTACTTAGAGAATACAAGCTAAGCCTTTTCAAACTGTCCTCATATAATTTAACACTTTGTTTTATTATTGAAGTACGGAAGTGGTTTGGCATCTTGACCTGATGCTCCAGTCCAGGTTGGGATGGTTCAAAGGAGTAGCCCACAGAGCCAAGACCTGCAACTGCTGCTCCATCTCCTTTTGCTATTTTAAGCTGTCATTAGTATTGATTCAAAATCACATCAGAAGTTGTAATCAGTCATATTGCTGCTGTACATCTGCATCTCTCTCTCTCTCGTTCTGTCTCCATCACTCTCTCTGTCTCCCCTTCTCACTCTACCTCTGTCTCTTGCTCTGCCTCTCACTCTCTATCACCCGCCCCCTCCCCATCCCTGTTCTCTCTTTCTCTACTCTTTCCCCGTCACTGTGTCTGTTTGTCTCTCTCCCTCACCCATTCTCTCCTCTCTCTCTCTCTCTGTCTGTCTCTATCTCTCTGCCCATCTCTCTTTCTTTGATTGTCTCCCCCTCTCTCTCTCTTTGTCTCTCTCAGTCTCCCTCTCTCTCACTCTCTGCCCATCTCTCTTTCTTTGACTGTCTCCCCCTCTCTCTCTATTTGTCTCTCTCAATCTCCCTCTCTCTCTCTCTCTCTCATTATCTCATTTATCAGCCTACCCTCATTTCCAGTAAATACTGCACCAACATTGGAATTGAGACAATAAAGTTATTGATTGCTGCTTTCACTCTGTAGTCTTCCAGCTTACAGTGAGGTGTAAATCTCAGCACATTAACCTCTTCTTTCGGAGTGGGTGTTAGTTTCTGCAAGTGGTGCCCTGTATCGCAGTTTTGTTATGTAACATTACTTGCGACGGACTCACCTCAGGGGATTCTGGTGCAATTAAACCACACATTTGAACAATAAATCGGTAGTAGCTGGAACCCAGTTTCTCAGTGAGCATAATGGGGCTGGTGAGAGGGAGTCTAAGGACACCAGCCGTTTGTATTCTATTGTTAGAGCTAAGCTATTGGCACATTTCAGGGATTAATACCTGTTTAATTCTGGCAACTCAGACACTTTTAAACAGCATCTAAGCGTACCTGAAAGTTGCCCAATCAGGACAACTGTGAACACTGCCCATTATTTTAGTTCCCTGGTTTTGTCAGACACACTACGATGATCTATGGTTATGTCAATGCTCGTGTAACAGGTCAACAGAGAGGCTAAACCCAGCTGTCAATTACCGGCAGGCATCTGAAAGAGCAATTTCTGAAAAATAAAATCGAGATCTCATTATACCATTAGAAAGCATCATATAGAAGGGTGCGTGCAGAATCACTCCTGACTGTAATATATTCACCATGCACTGGTTTCCAGGGAAACCGGTGTTTTTTTTTTATTTAACTAAGGTTTCTAAAATCTGGAAATAACAGGAAGAATGACTGGAAATAAAATGCTGTGAAGTGACTGGATTTGAACATTAGAAAGAATTTGCATTCCTACAGCACCTTTCACAACTTCAGGATCTCCCAAAGCGCTTGAGGGCCAACACAGTACTTTTGAAGTGTAGTCACTCTTGTAATGTAGGAGAAGCTGCAGCTAATTTGTACAGAGCAGTCTCCCACAAACAGCAATGTGATAATGTCAGGATAATCTGGGGGGTTTTTTCAGTGATGTTGGTTGAGGGATTAATGTTGCCAGGGAGAACCCCACTGCTCTTCCTCGCAAGAGTGGCCGTGCGATCTTTTATGTCCACCTGAGAGGGCTGGCGACACCTCGGTTAACGTCTCCTCCGAACAATGGTCCATCCCGACACTGCAGCGCTCCCTCAGTACTGAACCACTGATAGTGCAGCATTCCTTCAGTACTGACCCTCCAACAGTGCAGCATTCTCTCAGTACTGCCCCTCCGACAGTGCAGTGCTCCATCAGTACTGACCCTCCAACAGTGCAGCATTCCCTCAGTACTGACCCTCCAACAGTGCAGCATTCCCTCAGTACTGACCCTCCAACAGTGCTCCGAACTGTGATGACTAGTATAAGATATGAGGCAGAGACTGCAGGCTGCTGAACATAAAGGCATCTTCTTTATTCTGTTTTACTTTCACTTTCCCTTTTGCTAGCATGTGTGTTCTACAACCCAAGTGTACACAAAGCACAATGCAATTGCAACATTACATCCCTCCCCTTCTTCGTAAATGAGAAACATAACATGTTACAATGGTTTGTTTCCAAAAATGTAGACAATAAACTTAAATAGTTTACTTCATAACATTGGGCTGTTTTCTGTCACGAGTAGACTATCGTCTGACATCGGGTGTAGTCTCATTTGAATCGTGTTCTTCATCTGAGTTGTCGACGTCTTACGGTTGGTGTTTTCAGTGCCTTGAAGATTGGCACATTTCTTGTGATGATTTGTGAACCGTGTTTATGAATAATCATTGATCCCTTTGTGTTGGTCACAACAAATGGTTGAATGTCATAAGGTTTGTTTTCCAGCAGGACCATCCATTCCACAAGTACTTTATCTGCTGGCTTTAATGGGGTCACTCTAAATTTCATGTTTCGCTCTGTATTTTCTTTCATTCGATCTTCCTGTTCTCGATCGCGTTCGCGTACATATTGATCATTAATTCCGTGGGGTAGCTCGGGTAGACGTCTGTTTATAGGATGTGTAAAGATGAGCGTAGCTGGAGGTTTTCCGGTAGTCAAGTGAGGATAAATACAGATTGGGGAGATCATTCAGAACATCTACCTTACCCTTGCATAGCAGCTTACATCCCTCTCCAATCATGTGCCTCCAGAGACCTTCCCTCTGTTACTCCAGGAATTAAACTCCAGTATGTGGGATCTGCTGCCTCTTATTTGTTTTGATCGCTTTTGCGTACATATTGATCATTAATTCCGTGGGGTAGCTCGGGTAGACGTCTGTTTATAGGATGTGGAAAGATGAGCGTAGCTGGAGGTTTTCCAGTAGTCGAGTGAGGAGTTGCTCTGTAATTACGAAGAAAGTGATATAGCTGTTGCTTTCATGACTTGTTCTCGGCTATAGCTGTACGTATGCCTTTTTTCTAGGTTCACATAAATCTCTCGTAAACTCTTGGCCAACAGGATGTGATCTTCCTATGCCTGAACCCTAGGTAGTTTGCGAATTTGCTGAACTCATCACTGTTGAATGGGGGTCCATTGTCACTTCTTACCTTTTGAGGGATTTCAAACAAGGCAAAGATCTGGTTAAGCTTTGGGATGACCGCTTTTGTTGAAGTTGACATAACTAATTGGGAATCTCTTGTAGTCGTCAGTGACAACAAGTAGATGTTCACCTGCGAGCAAATCTGTGAAGTCAACACTGACTTCAATCCATGGTCCTGGAGGTAGTTCAGACATCATGAGGGATCATGACGATTTGGCATTGTGGTTGCGTGACATGGCAAACACAGATTGATTTTGTGCTCTACCATACGGTCAATTCCCGGGAACCATACCTTCTCCCGAAGAATTGTTTAGTCTTGACTATTCCCTGGTATCCTTCATGTGCTATATCGCCAACATATTCCCTCAGTGACTGTGGAATAACAGTACAGTTGTCGAGACCAGATGTAACGGTGAGCTCATTTCGAATACTGTGAATACGTAGTGTGTGAACGATTTCGTTTGTTGATGCTTTCTTGATCACGTCTTTCCAGTTTCATTGTTTCATAGCCTTCATACATAATTGCGAAGCTACATTTTTTTTTGTTGTTGCTTTGATGTCAGACAGTGACTTTGGCGCCACATTTATGCTTACATAGTTAAAATGTTGTTCATCAACCTTTTCCTCACAACTAGTAGGACCAACTGTTGGCAACGGATGTCACAAAAGGTAATCCGCTGGGTTGAGCTTGCCCGGCTGATACTCAACACGATACCTGTACTCTTGTAGTTTGAGTATCCAACGTTCTATTCGAGTCGGTGGTTTGCAATGTGGATTGTTGAACAAGCTCACCAGTGGTCTATGATCAGTTATTACTTTAAACTCATTTCCATATAGGTCGAGATGAAAGTGTAAGATGCCCCTTGTGATTGAGAGCGCTTCTCTCTCTGCAAATAATGTTGCTGTTTGGGTGTTGGCAATCTGCTTGCCATTGCAACGATTGATGGATTACCTGACTTGTCTTTCTGAATAAGAACTGCATCTGCGCCAACCGGGCTTGCATTCATGACTAGCTGGGTGGTCTTCTCAGGGTCATTTGTGCAATTTTCTGACAAATGTCGTTTATTTTCTCGTGTGTTCTCTCTCGCCGGTTTGTGTGATTTAGTTGATTCCCAGTTGGTGGTCTCTTTCGTCAGATCGCGTAGGGGAGCAGATAGCGTAGCGAGGCGAGGAATGAAGTGACCGCAGTACGCGACGAGTCCTAGCAGTCTCCTGTATTCTTGAACGTTTGTAGGATCCGCTGTGTTTGAAATGGCTTCACCTTTCCGTGGATCGGTTGATAATCCTTCACCATTAAACACATGACCAAAGAATTCAATTTTGCTTTCATTGAATAAGCACTTGTCTTTGTTCAAAGTGAGGTTACATTCTCTGAGATATTGTAGCCAAGCATGTAGGCATGTCTCGAGTTCCCTTTCAGTGCAGCCGTATATGAGAATGTCATGACTGATGTTCAGCCTGCCTTCAAGTCCTTGAAGTGCAGATTGAATGAAGTGCTGAAATACCTCAGCTGCAGGAGCTGACTCCAACGTTGAACCTCTTGTATCGGAAAAGTCCGATGTGAATAGAAAATACAGGAAGATATCTTGATTCTTCTGCAAGCTCGATTTGATAGTCACCTGCATTCAGATCAAGTTTAGCACCATTCACTTTCTCTATGATATCATTGATTGTCGGTGTCAAGTGTCTTTCTCGTTGTATGGCTTGATTTGGTGATCGCACATAAATGCAGATTGTAATCTGGTTCTCACTCTTGGGTTTCTTGATGACTTGTATGGTTGAGACCCAAGGGATAGGCTCATCCCCAACATTCTCCAGATGTGACATAGAATAGAGCATTCGTTGTAGTGTCTGTGAATGAGACTGGCGTTTCAAACGTTCCGAGAACTTTCAGCGGTTTGTCACTGTTGTAAGGGAAAATTTTCATATTCCCTGGTTTGCAGAGAATGGGGCAGTCCTGAAGTTGGTTGAATGTTTTATCTCCGGTGTCTATGAGAGCGTCTGCATCCAAGCAGTCAATGGTCACTGTCACACGTGGCTGTTTGCTGCGTCTGAGAGAGAGGACAAAAGAATGTTCAGGATCATCTGCCTCTACGTTGGCTACGTTCTTCCGCCATTTTGCTGTGGTATGCATATGTGGCACCCTTTTGTTGGGATTGGTCTTAGTAGTTGATTTTGCTGACGGGCGACAAACAGGAGCAAAGTGGTTGGGTTTCCACAGGCTGTTTATCAGTAACAGGACACTCTGCTCAGTGTGGGTAGGCACTGCCACAGTGGAAACATTCTTTGGACAAGTCTAAGCTTTGTTTGGGACACGGCTGTTGTTGCTCTGGTTTCCTGGCACATGAGCGATGAATAGTATTCACAGGACTTGAACTTGGAGTGTGGTAGTTACTGTTAACAGCCTCAACTTTAGTAGCTCTGGACTCTGAAAACAATAGTGATCTTGCTAATTCCAGCAGCTTTGACAGCTTTCTGTCTTTCTCAAGTGATCGCGCCTTCGAAATGTCGCAGCCACTTCTCCCAATGTGGGGATATAGATGTTGGCTCTGAATACACATCAGAAGGTAGTAGGTTGGGCATAGATAAGGCCATGTTGATCAGCAATGCGTTTCCTTTCAGAGGAAACTTCTCTGCAGTGATACGAGATTAAAAAGCTTTTTTTGAATGGGTGGGTACTTTTGAGAGATCAGTGCGTGAGTGTACACTGTACAAGCTTCCTGTATGTGCCTAACACAGTATCCAACTTCAAATGCTGTCTGTAAGAGTAGAAAAAAAGCTTCCAAGATATTCATATCTGAAAATGATGTTTTCGGTTTTTTTTACCATCCTTTTTGTTTTTACCTGGTTGCCATTGGGATATCCTCGGGACTGGAGTGAGGTTTAGCCGAGTCTAGTAAAAGGTATGAGGCAGAGACAGAGACTGCAGCCTGCTGAACATAAAGGCTTCTTCTTTATTCTGTTTCACTTTCACTTTCCTTTTGCTAGCATGTGTGTCCTACAGCTGCCCCAATTGTACATAAAGCGCAATGCAATTGCAATTTCAAAACGCTCCAACGTTGAAAAAAATGCAAATGAAGCAGGCCCTGAAAGAGAGATATTAGGTACTGAGTAATGTAGAGAAATGTAATTCTGTGCACTATTAAATAATGAGAAGAACAGTTTGGGACAAACTGGGAAAAGGTAAATTCATTGCTAATCCAAGTTAAACCGTAACCCAAGTAATGGAAAAGTCATGCTTCCGTCACAAAACAAAGATTAGAAGTGTTATGCATGGTCAGATATGGTTTAGTGGTGTTGTGCTTTGGGCATGTTTGATGTAGTTACCCATTAAATACTCAATCTGTTTTTTTGTGCTGACCATGTATTTGACAATGTCGATTAATGTTGATGCCCTCTTGCCACAGGCGCCACCTTTGACGTGGCGATGCGCTTCCTCTACGAGTGCCCCTGGAAACGCCTGCAGGAGATGCGAGCACTCATCCCCAACATCCCTTTCCAGATGCTGCTGCGAGGTGCCAATGCTGTGGGTTACACCAACTACCCCGACAACACAGTGTACAAGTAAGACCTCTCCTTGGCCCTAGGCCGTCTATTACCCTTTGCAATCCCCTCTGACCCATTAATTCCATGTATCCACAGAGTTTGGGAATTGGCAGGACAAGTTGATAAAGCTGCTAAAAAAAAAAATCAGGCGCAATCTTTGTCTTTATTAATAGAGGAACAGAGTATAAAAGCAAGGAGCTTGATAAATCACTGCAGTATTGTGGCCATGTCTGAGCACCACATTTTAGGAAGGATGTCAAGGCCTTAGGGAGGGTGCAGAAGAGACTTAATAGAATGGTCCCAGGGATGAGGGACTTCAGTTATGTTGAAAGACCAGAGAAGTTGGGATTGTTCTGCTTAGAGCAGAGCCAGTTAAGGGGAGAGTTAATAGAGGTTCAAAATCATGAAGGGTTCTGTTAGAGTAAGTAATGAGAAACTCTTTCCAATAACAGGAGGGTCGGTAACCAGAGGACTCAGATTTAAAATGATTGGCAAAAGAACCAGAGGTGACATGAGGAAGAATGTTTTTATGCAGCGAGTTGTTGTGATCTGGAACCCGCTGCCTGAAAGCAGATCCAATCGTAACTTTTCAAATGGGAATTAAATAAATACTTGAAAAGGAGAAATTTGCAGGGATGCGGGGCAAGAGCAGGGGGGTGGGACTGATTGGATAACTCTTCCAAACAGCCAGCACAGGCACAATGGGTCGAATGGCCTTCTTCTCTGTAAGATTCTATGATTCTAAGCCTTGCCAAGCACAATATGCTGCAGACTGGCATCACACAGACGCACTGTCTGGGCCCTACGTTGAGTGGAATACAAGATAGTTTTTCAAAGGGGCATTGGCAAGTTATTCCAATCAGAAATAATTATTTAGAAGATAATTTCAGACACCTTATCTTTTGAACAGAGACTCAGATTGGCATGAGGTGCAGCTGGTGCATCAGGGCACCAGTAAGACAGTGGCCGCAGTAATACCCCGAGCACCAACAGTCCATCGGTAATACCAACTGACCACCCGCAACACCTTGGGCAGCAGTCATACCCAAGGTGCTGATAATACTTTGTACACCAGTAACCCCAAGGGCAGGAATGTCACACTGTTATGGTACCCAAGGTGTTGCTGGTGCTCTGGGTGTTGCAGGTACAATGTACTTGCTACCTGTGAGGATAAGGATGCATGCTGTGGGGTGAACAGCCAGAATACTAATCACAGCACTGTGGAGGCAGCCAAGGCATTGTAGAGTGGAATAGAAAGCTTGTGGTCTTAGGGAATTTGAAATTAGAGGGGTAGATAGTGCCCCCTACAGTCGCAACTGAGAGCCCAGAGGGTGTGTTGCCTACCTGGTGCAAAGGTAAAGGATATCTCGGAGCAACTGGAGAGGAACTTGGAAAGGGAGAGGGAAAATTTAGTTGTCATGGGTCCCTGTTGGAACAATGACATGGGGAAGAACAGGAAGGGAATATCAGAATCGAGGAAAAAACTGGACCTCACGGGTGGTAATCTCGGGATCACTACGTGCACCACATTCTAGTTGGTATAGATCAGAAAGGTGAATGCATGGCTCACATGGGAAGGAAGGGATTCCATTTTACTGGTGTCAATACTGGGTCAGGAAGGAGCACTACTGCTGGGACGGGCTTCACCTGAACTCAATTGGGACCAGTGTCACAGCGGAAAGGATAAATTGAACTGTCAATAGGATTTTAAACTAGCAAAATGAAGTGAGGCGTATACTGAGAAAGACATAAGTCTGAAGATAAAATGGGAGACAAGAGTCAAGGTCAGACCAAGCTAAGGAACAAGGGTAACATAAATGGTCAGTGAACAAATACATTTATACAACAGAAGCAAAAATCAAGTAAAATGAACAACTATTAAAGATGAATTAAACCAGCTGCATAGCAATTTGCACAACATCCAAAATACAACGGGGGGAATTGGAGACGATAATTCGTAGCGAGGAGCCAGGTATAGTAGGAATAACTGAAACATAAAGAACAGGATTGGCAACTAAATATTGCAGATTATAGCATAATCAGAAGGGACAGAACTAACAGAAGGTTAGAAACAGAATCCGTGTTGATTGAAACAAAAAGATAGAAAGGATTCGTCATGTTTATAGGATTATGCTACAGATCACCTGATATTGGCAAGGAAGTGGAGGAAGAAATATGTAAACAAATATATGAAATGAGTAAAGGGATAGAATAATAATCATGGGAGATTTTAACTACACCTAAATAAACTGGCAGAAAGAGGCAGTGAAAGGGCTGCATGGACTGGAGTTCTTCCAATGTGTTCAGCTGGATCTAGTAATGAACAGCTAACAGAAGTAGTCGTAAGGGGACATCTAGGCAATAGCGATCACAACATAATGAGATTAATGCGACAACATAATGAGTTTAAGATGAAGATTCAGAAGGACATACGTAAGACAAAGATCAAAGTAATAAATTGATTTTAAAGCTGATTTTACGGGCATGAGAATAGAACTGGAGAAAATAAATTGGAAAAATTTACTGACAAACTTAGATAGAACAGCAGTGGGAAATATTTAAAATAATACAGTTCAGGAGAAATATATCCCACGAAAAACAAGAACATAATAGCCAATAATGAGACACCATGGATGAATAAAGAGGTAAAGGGCAGAACTGAAAATAAAGAGAAAGGCACACACTCAGCACACAGACAACAATAGATAGAATGAGAAAAGGGAATACAAAAAGGTTAGGAAATACACCAAAGGTGCATTTGGAAAAGCAAAGAGAAACTCCGAAATTAACCTATGAAGGAATATAAAAAAAAGGGTATTCTACAGACACACAAATAATAAAAGACAGATCAGGATAGGGCCACTGAAGGATGCACAATGTAAACTCACAGGCAATGACAGTGATATTACTTTGTCTCAGCATTTACCAGGGAGATCAATAAGGTGGACGTAGCATGAGGAGAAGACATGAAAAAGATATAAAGACATTTAAGAGAGAAGATCTACAATGACACCAAATTGGAGATTGTAGTAAATACAGAGGTGGATGGCAGCAAAATACAGGAAGACATTAAATAAACCTGCAGAACGGGCATGTGATTGACAAATGAACTTCAATATACATTAAGTGTGAGGTATTACATTTTGGCAGGAAAAATAAGGCTATTTTTCCTTGGAAATTAAGTGTCTAAATGGAGTAGAGGAACAGAGGGATCTGGCGGTACAGATACACAAATCACTAAAAGTAGTGACACAGGTTAATCAGGTCATAAAGAAAGCAAACAAAAAATCTCTAGAGAGATAGAATTCAAAAGCAGAGCAGCTATGTTAAACCTATATAGAAACTTAGTGAGGCTACACTTGGATTATGGTGTAGAGTCCTGATCTCCATTTTATAAAAGGGACAAAATGCCACCAGGGTAGGTGCGAAAATGTTTACTAGAATGATACCAAAACTGAGATGTACCTATCGGGAAAGGCAGAATGGACTTGGGTCTCTTTTCCCTAGAAAAGAGAAGGCTGAGAGGTGACCCGATAGAGGTCTTTAAGATTATGAAAGGGATTTGATAGGGTAAATGTAAAGAAGATGTTTCCAACTGTGGGCAAGATCAGAACTCGGGGTCATAGATGTAAGATAGTCAGTAATAAATCCAGTAGGGAATTCAGGAGAAACTTCTTCACCCAGAGAGTGATTAGAATGTGGAACTTGCTACCACATGGAATAGTTAAGGTGTGTGGCATAAATGCATATAAGGGGAAACTAGATAAACAGGTAAGAAAGAACAGAAGAGAGGATTATAATGAGGTTTAGGTGAATAACTTCATGTGGACCCGAAGTACTGGCACAGACCAGCTGGACAGAATGGCCTGTTTCTGTGTTGTAAATACTTAGTCATTTTTAACAATTCATTCAAAGGATGTGACCGTCGCTGGCAAGGCCAGCATTTATTGCTCATCCCTAATTACCCTTGAGAAGGCGGTAGTGAGCTGCCTTCTTGACAACTGAGTGGCTTGTTAGGCTATTTCAGAGGGCAGTTAAGAGTCAACCCCACATTGCTGTGGGCCTGGAGTAACGTGCAGGCCAGACCGTGTAAGGATGGCAGATTTCCTTCCCTAAAGAGCATTACGGAACCAGGTGGGTTTTAATGACAATCCGGTAATTTCATGGGCACAATAAGTGATATAAGCTTTTTATTGCAGATTTATTTAATTAACTGAATTTAAATTCTCGAGCTGCCGCAGTGGGATTTGAACTCATGCCTTTGGATCATTCGTCCAGACCTCTGGATTACTAGTCCAGTTAAATAACCACAATAATAAGTCGCCAATCAGACTTTGTTAATACTCTGGGCATCAGTAACCCATTGGACAGCTGTAACACCCTGTCTCTGTGTGAAATCCTCCCTGTCTGGGTGGTGAGCATGGGGTCTTTATCGTGTGCTGTTTCTGATCAATGAATGTGTCTCAATTCCTTCTCCCTTCATACTCGTCCCTTTTGAAATGGAAACTTTGGACCAAACAGATGCGAGTGGAATTTTTCGTGTTCGGATTTGTCCTCAGCAGAGAGCTTCTTAAGTGTTCGTAATACCAGTTACATGTAAATTAGACTTGAATTAAATTACGCGTAATGTCTTTATTCTAAATGTTGGCCGTACATGATGAGCTTAAGCTGCACAATTCAGAATCCATCTGCCACTGGGATCAATTAGTAACCAGGAGCAGCCTCGGTGGGAACGAGATTCAAGCAGCCAGTATCTTCCTCCGGAAATCAATTCCATGACTTGATCTCATTCAATACTCTGCTGCCCATATCCCACCTCGCTGTTCACCCATCACCCCTGTGCTCACTGATCTGCATGGACTCATGGTATGGCAATGCCTTGATTTTAAAATGCACATCTTTGTGTTCAAATTCCTCCATGGCTTTGCCCCTCCCTATGTCTGTGACTTCCTCCAGCCCGACGACCCTGCACAATCTCTGCACTCCACCAATTCTGACTTTTTGATCTTCCCAATCTCCATTGCACCACCTTCGGCAGCCATGCCTTCAGCTGCCTGGGGCCCTAAGCTCTGGAATTCCCTCCCGAAACCTCTCCGCCTCTCTCTCTCTTTCTCTCTCCTTTCAGACACTCCTTCAAACCAACCTCTTTGACCAAGCTTTTGGTCACCTGCCCGAATATCTCCTGATGTGGCTGATTTTTTGTGAGGCACTTCTGGATATTTTACTGCATTAAAGGTGCTTACATTTACAGGCAATTTGTTAATTTAGAGGGAAATCTCCACATCAGTACAGGAAATCAAACGGAGGCTGTTCTGGGTTCAGAGAAGTGGAACTGTCACGTTCAGGGAGAAAGGTGGCCAAATCAGGGAGACATGGCATTAACGAAACACAATGGACTTACAGAATGCAGGAAGAAGGGGAATCATCCACTGATCACACCTTTGGGACATCACTAAACATTAACTTCCATCATTACAGGACCCCGAGGCACCCTGTCTGCAATCTGGGCAGCGTCTGTACTCTCCCTGTCTGGAGTCTGGGCAGCGTCTGTACTGTCCCTGGCTGCAGTCTGGGCAGCGTCTGTACTCTCCCTGTCTGGAGTCTGGGCAGCGTCTGTACTCTCCCTGTCTGCAGTCTGGGCAGCGTCTGTACTCTCCCTGTCTGCAGTCTGGGCAGAGGCTGTACTCTCCCTGTCTGGAGTCTGAGCAGCGTCTGTACTCTCCCTGTCTGGAGTCTGGGCAGCGTCTGTACTCTCCCTGTCTGCAGTCTGGGCAGAGGCTGTACTCACCATGTCTGGAGTCTGGGCAGGTTCTGTACTCACCCTGTCTGGAGTCTGGGCAGGTTCTGTACTCATCCTGTCTGGAGTCTGGGCAGGTTCTGTACTCACGCTGTCTGGAATCTGGGCAGGTTCTGTACTCACGCTGTCTGGAATCTGGGCAGGTTCTGTACGATCCTGTCTGGAATCTGGGCAGGTTCTGTACTCACCCTGTCTGGAATCTGGGCAGGTTCTGTACTCACCCTGTCTGGAGTCTGGGCAGGTTCTGTACTCGCCCTCCATGCACTTCCTTCAAGTAAAAGGTGTTGCTATGGGTACCCGCATGGGTCCTAGTTATGCCTGTCTTTTTGTGGGATATGTCAAGCATTCTTTGTTCCATTCCTACTCAGGCCCCCTCCCCCAACTCTTTTTCCGGTACATTGATGACTGTATCGGTGCCGTTTCCTGCTCCCGCCCCGAACTAGAAAACTTTATCAACTTTGCTTCCAATTTCCACCCTTCTCTCACCTTTACATGGTCCATCTCTGACACTTCCCTTCCCTTCCTCGACTTCTCTGTCTCCATCTCTGGGGATAGGTTGTCTACCAATATCCATTATAAGCCCACTGACTCCCACAGCTACCTCGACGACACTTCTTCACACCCTACCTCCTGTAAGGACTCCATTCCATTCTCCCAGTTTCTCCGTCTCCGACGCATCTGCTCTGATGATGCTACCTTCCATGACGGTGCTTCTGATATGACCTCCTTTTTCCTCAACCGAGGATTTCCCCCCACTGTGGTTGACAGGGCCCTCAACCGTGTCCGACCCATTTCCCGCACCTCTACCCTCACCCCTTCCCCTCCCTCCCAGAACCGTGACAGGGTTCCCCTTGTCCTCACTTTTCATCCCACCAGCCTCCATATCCAAAGGATCATCCTCTGCCATTTTCGCCACCTCCAGCGTGATGCCACTACCAGTCGCATCTTCCCCTCCCTTCCCCTGTCAGCATTCCGAAGGGATCGTTCCCTCCGCGACACCCTGGTCCACTCCTCCATTACTCCCACCACCTCGTCCCCGTCCCAGGGCACCTTCCCTTGCAATCGCAGGAGGTGTAATACCTGCCCATTTACCTCCTCTCTCCTCACTATCCCAGGCCCCAAACACTCCTTTCAGGTGAAGCAGCGATTTACTTGTACTTCTTTCAATGTAGTATACTGTATTCGCTGCTCACAGTGTGGTCTCCTCTACATTGGGGAGACCAAGCGCAGACTGGGTGACCGCTTTGCGGAACATCTCCACTCAGTCCGCAAGCAGGACCCTGAGCTTCCGGTTGCTTGCCATTTCAACACTCCCCCCTGCTCTCATGCTCACATCTCTATACTGGGATTGCTGCAGTGTTCCAGTGAACATCAACGCAAGCTCGAGGAACAGCATCTCATCTACTGATTAGGCACACTACAGCCTGCCGGACTGAACATTGAGTTCAATAATTTCAGAGCATGACAGCCCCCCACTTTACTTTCATTTTTAGTCATTTTTAGTTATTTTTTCTTCCTTTTTTTTTTACATTCCTTTTTACATTTTTTACAATCTTTTTTTGCATTTATTTCATTTCATCTTAGTTTGTTCAGTTTGCTTACCCACTGTTTTTTTCAGGTTGTTTTTCTTCAGGTTTGCACTTGCTGCTGTTCAATATTCAGTGTATTAACAGCTAATCTGTACTAATGCTTTGTCTTTCAACACACCATTAACATATTGTTTGCCTTTGCTCCATGACCTTTTGGTCAGCTATGTGGCCTGGTCCAATCTGCACCTTCTCCTTTGTTATCTCTTGCCCCACCCCCACCTCACTTGCTTATAATCTGTGACTTTTCTAATATTTGTCAGTTCCGAAGAAGGGTCACTGACCCGAAACGTTAACTCTGCTTCTCTTTCCACAGATGCTGCCAGACCTGCAGAGTGAATCCAGCATTTCTTGTTTTTGTTTCAGATTTCCAGCATCCGCAGTATTTTGCTTTTATTATCTGTACTCACCCTGTCTGGAGTCTGGGCAGGGTCTGTACTCACCCTGTCTGGTTTCTGGGCAGGTTCTGTACTCACCCTGTCTGGAGTCTGGGCAGGTTCTGTACTCACCCTGTCTGGAGTCTGGGCAGGTTCTGTACTCACCCTGTCTGGAGTCTGGGCAGGTTCTGTACTCACCCTGTCTGCAGTCTGAGCAGAGGCTGTACTCTCCCTGTCTGGAGTCTGGGCAGAGGCCGTACTCTCCCTGTCTGGAGTCTGGGCAGCGTCTGTACTCTCCCTGTCTGGAGTCTGGGCAGCGTCTGTACTCTCCCTGTCTGCAGTCTGGGCAGAGGCTGTACTCTCCCTGTCTGGTGTCTGGGCAGCGTCTGTACTCTCCCTGTCTGGTGTCTGGGCAGCGTCTGTACTCTCCCTGTCTGCAGTCTGGGCAGAGGCTGTACTCTCCCTGTCTGGAGTCTGGGCAGCGTCTGTACTCTCCCTGTCTGCAGTCTGGGCAGAGGCTGTACTCTCCCTGTCTGGAGTCTGGGCAGTGTCTGTACTCTCCCTGTCTGCAGTCTGGGCAGAGGCAGTACTCTCCCTGTCTGGAGTCTGGGCAGCGTCTGTACGTACCCTGTCTGGAGTCTGGGCAGGTTCTGTACGTACCCTGTCTGGAGTCTGGGCAGGTTCTGTACTCACCCTGTCTGGAGTCTGGGCAGGTTCTGTACTCACCCTGTCTGGAGTCTGGGCAGGTTCTGTACTCACCCTGTCTGGAGTCTGGGCAGGTTCTGTACTCACCCTGTCTGGAGTCTGGGCCGGTTCTGTACTCACCCTGTCTGGTTTCTGGGCAGGTTCTGTACTCACCCTGTCTGGAGTCTGGGCAGGTTCTATACTCACCCTGTCTGGAGTCTGGGCAGGTTCTGTACTCACCCTGTCTGGAGTCTGGGCCGGTTCTGTACTCAACCTGTCTGGAGTCTGGGCAGGTTCTGTACTCGCCCTGTCTGGTTTCTGGGCAGGTTCTGTACTCACCCTGTCTGGAGTCTGGGCAGCTTCTATACTCACCCTGTCTGGAGTCTGGGCAGGTTCTGTACTCATCCTGTCTGGAGTCTGGGCAGGTTCTGTACTCACCCTGTCTGGAGTCTGGGCAGCGTTTGTACTCCCCCTGTCTGCAGTCTGGGCAGAGGCTGTACTCTCCCTGTCTGCAGTCTGGGCAGAAGCTGTATTCTCCCTGTCTGGAGTCTGGGCAGCGTCTGTTCTCTCCCTGTCTGCAGTCTGGGCAGGTTCTGTACTCACCCTGTCTGGAGTCTGAGCAGGTTCTGGACTCACTCTGTCTGGAGTCTGGGCAGGTTCTGTACGTATCCTGTCTGGAGTCTGGGCAGGTTCTGTACTCACCCTGTCTGGAGTCTGGGCAGGTTCTGTACTCACCCTGTCTGGAGTCTGGGCAGGTTCTGTACTCACCCTGTCTGGAGTCTGGGCAGGTTCTGTACTCACGTTGTCTGGAGTCTGAGCAGGTTCTGTACTCACCCTGCCTGGAGTCTGGGCAGGTTCTGTACTCACCCTGTCTGGAGTCTGGGCAGGTTCTGTACTCACCCTGTCTGGAGTCTGGGCAGGTTCTGTGCTCACCCTGTCTGGAGTCTGGGGAGGTTCTGTACTCACCCTGTCTGGAGTCTGGGCAGGTTCTGTACTCACCCTGTCTGGAGTCTGGGCAGGTTCTGTACTCACCCTGTCTGGAATATGGGCAGGTTCTGTACTCACCCTGTCTGGAGTCTGAGCAGGTTCTGTACTCACCCTGTCTGGAGTCTGGGCAGGTTCTGTACTAACCCTGTCTGGAGTCTGAGCAGGTTCTGTACTCACCCTGTCTGGAGTCTGAGCAGGTTCTGTGCTCACCCTGTCTGGAGTCTGGGCAGGTTCTGTACTCACCCTGTCTGGAGTCTGGGCAGCGTCTGTACTCTCCCTGTCTGCCATCTGGGCAGAGGCTGTACTCTCCCTGTCTGCAGTCTGGGCAGAGGCTGTACTCTCCCTGTCTGGAGTCTGGGCAGCGTCTGTACGTACCCTGTCTGCCGTCTGGGCAGAGACTGTACTCTCCCTGTCTGCAGTCTGGGCAGCGTCTGTACTCTCCCTGTCTGCAGTCTGGGCAGAGGCTGTACTCACCCTGTCTGCAGTCTGGGCAGAGGCAGTACTCTCCCTGTCTGTAGTCTGGGCAGCGTCTGTACGTACCCTGTCTGGAGTCTGGGCACGTTCTGTACTCACCCTGTCTGGAGTCTGGGCAGGTTCTGTACTCACCCTGTCTGGAGTCTGGGCAGGTTCTGTACTCACCCTGTCTGGAGTCTGGGCAGGTTCTGTACTCACCCTGTCTGGAGTCTGGGCAGGTTCTGTACTCACCCTGTCTGGAGTCTGGGCAGGTTCTGTACTCACCCTGTCTGGAGTCTGGGCAGGTTCTGTACTCACCCTGTCTGGAATCTGGGCAGGTTCTGTACTCGCCCTGTCTGGAGTCTGGGTAGCGTCTGTTCTTGCCTTTCCTTTTTCTATAAGGACGGTTTTTGAGTAGTTAACTGGTCGCCGTGCTGCCTGGTCAGATAATAATCAGGTTAGAAAACCCAGACTTCAGTCCCAGGGGTTTGGGAGGAGGAAGAACTCTGTGCTCCAGATAGAATGAACATTAGACGGTGTGAGTTTTGAGCTATATAACATTTATCATGACCTCAGATTGTCCCAGAGCACTGTACAGCCAATTAAGCACTTTTGATGTGTGGTCGCTGTTGTACAGCAAGAGCCCAGCAATTAAATAAATGACCAGCTGATCTGCTTCAGTGGTGATGGTTGAGGGATAAATATTTCTTTAGTTAGTTTCTTCGGATCTTCAACACTCGCTTGAGAGGGCAATACCTCATCTGAAAGATGACAGTGCAGTCACAGTACTGTGCCAGTCTGAATTCTGGGCTTCATTCTCTGAAGTGAGGCTTGAACCTCTGACCTTCTGACTCCAAAACGAGAGAGAAAGAGAGATACTACCTGAGTCCAGGACTAGTTCTGCAGTGGACTTCCCTCTCAAAGTGCCCTATCTGGTCTCACAGGTGGGTAGCCGAGAGCACCCTATGCCCCTGGGACTGTCCCTCAGCAAGAAACAGCAACTGAAATACAGGAGAAAATTACTTCACTTCGATTATAATCTGTCAGGAAAGATCGAATAGACTTTTCTCTGGGAAAGAAGCATAAAAATCATGGAATCGTTCCTGCACAGACGGAGACCATTCGGCCCATCGCGTCTGTGCCAGCTCTCTGCAAGAGCATCTCACCTAGTCCCACTCCTCTGCCTTTTCCCCGTAGCCCTGCAAATTTTTTCTCTTCGGATAATTACCCAATTTCCTTTTGATGGCCAAGATTGAATCTGCCTCCACCACCATCTCAGGCAGTGCATTCCAGATCCGAGCCGCTCGCTGCGTTAAAAAAAATGTTTTCCCTCATGTCGCTTTTGGCTCTTTTGCCACTTCCCTTAAATGGGTGCCCTTTGCCTCCCAACCCTTCTGCCAGTGAGAACAGTTTCTCTCTCTCTACCCTGTCCAGACCTCTCATGATTTTGAACACCTCTATCCAATCTCTTCTCCAAGGAGAACAGCCCCAGCTTCTCCAATCTATTCATGCAATTGAAGTCCCTCATCCTGGGACTATTCTCGTAAATCTTTTCTACACTCACTCTAAAGCCTTCACATCCTTCCTGAAGTGTGGTGCCCACAGTTCTCCAGTTGAAGCTGAACCAGTGTTTTATAAAGGTTCACCATAACTTCCTTGCTTTTGTACTCTGTGCCTCTATCTATAAAGCCCTGGATCCCATCAACCTTTAAAACTGCATCCTCAACCTTCCCTGCCACCTTCAACAATTTGTATACCTATACCCCAAGTCCCTATGCTTCTGTGCACCCCCTTTCGAATTGTAATCTTTATTTTGTCTTGCCTCTCCTTATTCTTCCGACCAAAATCTATCACTTCACACTACTCTGCATTAAATTTCATCTGCCATGTGTCTGCCCATTCTCCCAGCCTGTCCATGCCCTCTTGACGTCTATCACTATCCTCCTCACAGTTTTGTGTCATCTGCAAATCTTGAAATTGTGCCCTGCATGCTCAAGTCAAGGTCATTAATATAGATCAAGAAAAGTAGTGGTCCTAATACTGACCCCTAAGGAACCCCACTGTATACCTTCCTCCAGTCTGAAAAAACAACCATTCACCACTACTCTGTTTCCCGTCACTCAGTCAGCTTTGTATCCCTGCTGCCCCTGTCCCTTTTATTCCATGGGCTTTAACTTTACCGATACCTTTTGTAAGTCTATGTACATATCATCAACCTCATTACCCTCATCAACCCGGTCTGTGAGGCGTGACCTGATAGAGGTCTTTAAAATTATGAAGGGGTTCGATACGGTCAACTTGGAGAAGATGTTTCCAGTTATGAGGGCGACCAGACTTGGGGGCCATAAATATAAAACAGTCACATATAAATTCAACGGGGAATTCAGGAGAAGCTTCTTTACCCAGAGAGTGGTTAGAATGTGGAACTCGCCACCACAGGGAGTGGTCGAGGTGAATAGTATGGATGCATTTAAGGGGAAGCTGGATAAACACATGAGGGTGAAAGGAATAGAAGGAGATGGTGATGGGGGTGAGATGAAGAGGGGGTGGGAGGAGGCTCGTGTGGATCAGAAACACCTAGCATGGAGCAGATGGGGCGAATGGCCTGTTTCTGTGCTACAGACTTAATGTAATTCTAAGTAAATTTTAGGGGTTGTGAGAGGTAGTTTAGTCAAAAATAAAATAACATTGAAGAATGGAGCCATGACAGCTAGTGGAAGTATTGAAAGCAGAATGTGAGAGAGGGATCTAACATCCTCACTGGTTGTGTCCGTTAGGTTCTGTGAAGTAGCGAAGGAGAATGGGATGGACATCTTTCGAGTGTTTGACTCCCTCAACTACCTGCCAAACATGATCCTGGGCATGGAGGCAGCGGGCAGCGCTGGCGGAGTGGTGGAGGCTGCCATCTCCTACACCGGGGACGTCTGTGACCCAGAGAGGACCAAGTACTCCCTGGACTACTACCTGAAGCTTGCTGATGAGCTGGTGAAGGCCGGGACCCACATCCTCAGCATCAAGGTAAGCTGGGGGAAGCTAAGACAAGGAGACATAACCTTACAATCAAAGTCAGGCTATTCAGGAGAGAAGTTAGGAAACAGTTCTTCGTGCAAAGGTTGGTAGAAGCGTGGAACTCTCTCCCGGGAAAAGTTATCGTTTCTGGGGCTCTATTAATAATGTTACATTTGCAATCAATAGACTGTTGCTAGCCAAGAGTATTAAGAGATATGGAGGCAAGGCAAGTGGATGGAGTTAGGATACTGATCAGTCATGATCTCAGTGAATGGAGAAACAGGCTCGAGGGGCTGAATGGTGAACTCCCGTTCCTAAGTTACTGAGAGTGACCTCTCAGTGAAAGTCAGGGGAACCTTTACCCCAGCTCCCGCAATGGCAAAACCTCACGTCTTCTGAACTGTGGGGTTAAAGATAGCAATTTAAATTCTTGGCTTGTTATTCTCCCTTCACGAGAAAGAAGAGAGGGAGAAAGGAAGGAAAAGAAGAAAAAAAGAAAACAGGCATGCTATAGCACACATTTCGCGAAGGTGGAGCGGTGTCCCTTTAAGGCCACGATACCTACTTGCTAAGTAAGGACATCTTCATTGTTTGGTGTGGGAATGCTGTAGATTGCTGAGTGTTTGTCAGTTTCAGGCTGCGGTTCAGGAACACTCAGCTTTCGCTGACTGGCTTTGGTTACGTTTTTTTTAAATGAGTGATTACTAAGCTCCTTCAGAATTCAGACCCCCCGCCTCCTGTGTGGTAAAAGATTTTCATAGTTCGGTAAAGGATTGCTTGTCTTTTTAAAACTCAAGCTCACTCCTGTCCTTCCATCTCACTTGCATTTATATAGCGTCTTCCATAACCTCAGGACATCCTAAAGTGCTTCACAGCCAATGAAGTACTCTTGAAGTGTAATGTAGGAAACGCGTCAGCTAATTTGCGCACAGCAAGATCCAACAGGAATGAGATAATCGCCAGATTATTTAGTGATGTTGGTCGACGGATAAATATTGTCCCAGGACACCAGAGAGAACTCCTCTTCCAATAGTGTCCATGAGATCTTTTACACCCATCTGAGAGGACAGACACAGCCTAAGGTTATCGTCTCATCTGGAGACGGCACCTCCGACAGTGCAGCACTCCCTCATACTGCACTGGGAGTGTCGGCCTGGATTACATGCTCTGGAGCAGGGCTCACGTCCACGGCCTTCTGACTCAGAGGCGACAGCTGTAATGCTGCATGTAGTGGAATACCCTGACTGTGTGCAATGTCTGAGTGGACGCATGAAGCAGGGGAGAAACACTCTCAAAGAAACCAGTGAATGTCTGTCTCCCAGCCCCAGTAGCTGTTTCCTCCCTCCCTGTCAGCGCCCACTGGTTGAGATGCTTGAAAGTTTGCGTGGTGGGGAACAAAGGATTGATTGATAGCGCTGTTATATTATTTAAACTGTGTTTTCTCAAAGGGACACATGCATCAATATGACATTAGGGTAGTTAGTATGAAAAATTCATCATTGTATGCAAGCAACCCCATGAAGAATGCCAGTATATTAAAACAAATCAGACACATTTGCGACCCTGTGCTCAGGGAAGAAATTCCTGCATTTTTCATTCATGCTATAACCCCAGGCCCAGATAATAAATTTTGGGCGGTGGTGGGCGGTTGGGGTACTTCATTTACTGCGAATGCAGAATAGCACTTAACAAAGCAGAACAGACGACCAGAATGCTATGTTATACATACTTTCTCCTCCACGTTTGGCCAAGGCTGCATTTATTGTCCATCCCCTAATTTATGAGCTGCTGCAGCCCTTGCGGTGATGCGCTGCACACTTAGTGTTAGGGAACGCTAGGGTTCTTGACCCAGGGTTGGTGATGAAGCAAGTCAAGATGATGTGTGACTCAGAGCAAATGATGTTCCAGTCTTCAAAAGTAGCAGAACATCGCATCAAATCTCAGTTTAGGTTTATAATATCAAACTACTTTTTTATTTTCCAAAACGTTGAACAAGAAAATTAAGAACAGTCAACAACAACAACTTTCATTTATATAGTTCTTTTAATGTAATAAAACAACAATGGTCGTTACACAGGCTACACAAAATTAGAACCAAGCTACATATTGGGCTGGTAAGTGGCAAGTTACTTTCGCACCACACAATGACCATCTCCAACAAGAGAGAATCAAACAATTTCCTCTTGAGATTCAATTGCATTACCATTGCTGAATCCTCCACTATCAACATCCTGGGGGTTACCATTGACCAGAAACGCGAGTTAAGCCACAGCTGGAGTACTGTGTACAGTTCTGGGCACCACACTATCGGAAAGATGTGATTGCACTGGAGAGGATGCAGAGGAGATTCACCAGGATGTTGCCTGGGCTGGAGCATTTCAGCTATGAAGAGAGGCTGGATAGGTTAGGGTTATTTTCCTTAGAGCAGAGAAGGCTGAGGGGGGACCTGATTGAGGTATACAAAATTATGATGAGGTAGATAGGAAGAAACGTTTTCACTTAGCAGAGGTGTCAATAACAGGGGGCATAGATTTAAGGTAAGGGGCAGGAGGTTTAGAGGGGATTTGAGGAAAAATCTGATCACCCAGAGGGTGGTTGGAATCTGGAACACACTGCCTGAAGGGGTGGTAGAGGCACGAACCCTCACAACATTTAAATAGTATTTAGATGAGCACCTGAAATGCCAAGCATACAAGGGTACGGGCCTAGTGGTGGAAAATGGGATTAGAATAGACAGGCTTGGTGGCCGGCACGGACACGGTGGGCCGAAGGGTCTGTTTCTGTGCTGTATAACTCTATGACTCTATAAACTGAACTGGACCAATCATATAAATACTGTGGCTACAAGAGCTGGTCAGAGGCTGGGAATTCTGCGGTGAGTAACTCACCACCTGTCTCCCCAATGCCAGTCCATCATCTACAAGGCACAAATTGTGATGGAATACTCTCCACTTGGCTGGATGGGTGCAGCTCCAACAACACGCGGGAAGCTCGACACCATCCAAGGCAAAGCAGCCCATTTGATTGGCACCCCATCTACAAACATTCCCTCCCTCCACCACCGACGCACAGTGGCAGCAGTGTGTACCATCTACAAGATGCACTGCAGCAACTCACCAAGTTTCCTACGACAGCACCTTCCAAACCCGCGACCACTACCACCTAGACGGACAGGGGCAACAGATGCATGGGAACACCACCACCTGAAAGTTCCCCTCAAAGCCACACACCATCCTGACTTGGAACTATATCGGCCGTTCATTCATTGTCGCTGGGTCAAAATCCTGGAACTCCCTTCCTAACAGCAGTGTGGGTGTACCTACACCCCAAGGACTGCAGTGGGTCAAGAAGGCAGCTCACCACCACCTTCTCAAGGGCAAGTAGGGATGGGCAATAAATTCTGAACTAGCCAGTGAAAAATTAAAAAAAAAGGCAGGTGAGCAAAACCTGGTCAAAGAGGTAGATTTTAAGGAGTGACTTAAAGGAGAAGAGAGAGCTAGAGTGATGGAGAGGTTTTAGGAGGCAATTCCAGAGCTAAGGGCCCAGGCATGGCCACCAATAGTGGAGCAATTAAAATTGAGGATGCACAAAAGGCTAAAATCAGAGAAGCGCAGAGACCTCGGAGTATTGTTGGGCTGGAGGAGATTACAGAGATAGGGAGGAGGTGAGTCAATGGAGGGATTTTAACACAAGGATGAAAGTGAGAATCTGAATATCTCCAGATGTGGCTTGTCGCCAATTTTGTGTCTGATTAATCTCCAGAGAAGTGCCTTGGGACGATTTACTGTGTTAAGGGCACTGTATCATGAAGCATTTTGATAGAGTAAATAAGGAGAAACTGCTTCCAGTGGCAGGAGGGTCAGTAAGCAGAGGAGACAGATTGATAGTGATTACCAATAAAACCAGAGGGGAGATGAGAATTTATTTTATGGTATGAGGTGTTGTGATGTGGAAAGCACTGCCTAAAAAGGTGCTGCAAACAGATTCAATAATAACTTTCAAAAGGTAATGAGGTAAAATACTTGAAAAGGAAAAGAAATTGCAGGGAGATGGGGAAAGTGCAGGGGAAAGGGGCTAATTGGATAGCCGTTTCAAAGAGCTAGCGTAGGCATGGTGGGCCGAATGGCCTCTTTCTGTGCTGTTAGATTCCATGACACTCTGATTTAAATGCAGATTGTTGTGTGAGGTTGAAGGTGAGAGTTAAGTACGGAACGGGAGGATCTGGCACAGGAGGCGGAGCCCTTCCCGCTGGTGCGGGAGGCGGAGTCTTTCCCGCTGGTGCGGGAGGCGAAGCCTTTCCCGCTGGTTCGGGAGGCGGAGCCCTTCCCGCTGGCAGGGGAGGTGGACTGGCTCCTGCTGGTGCAGGAGGGTGAGGGCCATGTCGGGTGGCACCGGGCATTGGGAACCAGCCTGACGACACTGTGGAGGATGAGCAGTGTTTGGATCCAGAGTAGTGTCTAACACCCCTCTCACACGGGGAACAGCGGGGTATGGGGAGGGAGACCACCACAGATGAGATTCTGTGGCACTGTCTGTTTAAACTGGGGTGCTGCCCGTAGAGAGTCCTGGAAAAGGGGTGCTTGCCAGGAGAGGATGGGATTGAGCCCAGCTGTGAAGGTCCAGCTGACTCTCACTGTCCAGACGTGACTAGAGAGTGTTTGTTCTCTGTGGGACCCGTGTCGGAGGAAGAGACAGTGAAAAAGGGAGGGGATTTTCCATCGTATTATATTCCCTTTTTGTTCCATGGGTTTCTGTTCAGCAATTTTGCATCTCCCAGGAGATTCTATGGGCAGGATTTTCAGGCCCCACCGAGATCGGGAATGGAGGCCGAAGGAGCCTGAAAATACTGATGCCGGCCAGTGTGCCCATTTCCCAATCCTGTTCCCAGCACCAGCAATTTTTGCCAAGGCGGGTTTGGGACCCAGCCGGGACATCCACCCACTCTGAGGCAGGTAACCAGTTAGGCTCATTAAGAGCCTTGTTAACTAGGGGTAAAGGAGACTGACTGGGATTTTCCAGCCGGCCTCCAGTTTCCTGACGCATCAGACGGCATTTCAGCTGCCTGGAGTTGGGCAGCCCAGCGGCAGACTGGTGTGCCAGCACTCCTGGCAGGTCTACAGACCCTCCTTGCCTGCCTGGCTGGGGTTGCAGCCAAAGCTGTTGTCTGTGGGACCCGTGTCGGAGAATCCCTGTAGAGGGATTCCCTCCATTCCACACGCCCCCTCCCCCTCCAGTGGTGTCCCGGCTGCCTTTTCATGTTGAAGAGCCCACTCAGTTACTTAACCTTTTACTGCTGCCCCTCTCAGGCTGGAAGACCTTTGATTGACCCTCCAGCTTCAAGAACCTGTCTGCTGCCCTTAATTGGACAGGGAACCTGTCTCCATGCCAGTGAAGGGGGCACTGCCATGAAAATCTCAGTTCAGCGACCGTTTCCCGCTGGGGGCAGGTTCGGGACTTAGAAGCAGTCCCGATTCTAGTTTCCTGCCTCCGCAGTGCAAATTCACCCCCAAGTCTGCACGGCTAGGCAAGGTCAAAAGTGTCTAGACCATCGTGAGTGTGAGGCAGGCGCGACGGGTCAGCTGACGTTTCCTGCCTGTCACTCCTGTGTCGTACTGAACGGAGACGGAGAATAAATTCTGCCCCCAAAAAATTCACCAGCATGTTCCTGCTAATCCTCCTGCACCACCCGTGTGTTAGAGTTAATCTAGATGTCCTGCTGCTCAGTGCATTGTCTCTCACTGAGCCCATGCCTTTGTAATAGGCAACATGTCAGTAAATGGAGCAGGATTGCAAAGAGGGAGCAACACAGAGAAACAGCAGCTGAGCAGATTAATATTTATACCGCTGCGATGTTGGAATCTGAAGCGATGTTTTGTCAGGTTGGCTGGTCGCATGTGTTTTTTTTCCCAAAACAGTGAAACAGAATGTGAGAGCAGACCTCTCACCCTTTCCAATACCGATCTGTGCAGCGCTCAGTGTGACCACTCATTCACACCCAAGGTACTGGCAGTATGGTTTCCTGTTTCAATCGACTGCCAACACCCCCACCCTTCCCGGTTTCGTGGCCACAGTACCTAGTCTCTCCACATAACGAATCCCACTGCCCCACTCTCTCCCCATAGCCCTCTATCAATCCCAAACTAATCCATAAACTAATTACAGCCTGATGTGTGGCAGCAATAAGGAATTCTCATAAAATATTGGGATGTCCATCGGAGAGACAGTTGAAATCTCGGGAAATAGGAGAGTCTGTACAAGGTCTCAAGGTACTCTGGGAGTACTGGGTACAGCTCTGGATCCTGGCATGGTCACTCCGGGAGAACTGGGTACAGCTCTGGATCCTGGTATGGTCACTGCGGGAGTACTGGGTACAGCTCTGGATCCTGGTATGGTCACTCCGGGAGTACTGGGTACAGCTCCGGATCCTGGTATGGTCACTCCGGGAGTACTGGGTACAGCTCCGGATCCTGGCATGGTGACTCCGGGAGTACTGGGTACAGCTCCGGATCCTGGCATAGTGACTCCGGGAGTACTGGGTACAGCTCCGGATCCTGGCATGGTCACTCCGGGAGTACTGGGTACAGCTCTGGGCACTGCGGATGTCCAGGTATTGGGACAGGGCAGAAAAGAGGAGCTAAACTGAGCTCTGAGGAACGGGTAAATAGAGTCATAGAGTTATACAGGCCCTTTGGCCCATCGTGTCTGTGCCAGCCATCAAGCACCTAACTATTCTAATCCCATTTTCCAGCACTTGGCCCATAACCTTGTATGCTATGGTGTTGGTAAGGAGCCTGGAGAGGAAGAGGCTCAGGGGAGAGAAACTATTTGCTATTCTTAAAGGACAAGATAAATTGAACCCCATTAACATCACCACAAAACAAGAGCCTGAAATAAAGCAGTACAGAGGGTTTAGATTGAACTCATCTCCACAAAGGGTGGCAAGTGTGTGGACCATCAGACTGATGGTGGCGTGTGGTATTGTGGGAAGATTTAGGGGAGATCGGAATAAATCTGTGAAGAGGAGGGTTGTTTAAAGGGTTTGTTTCTTGGGTGCATCCTGATGGTCAAGAGAGTCTTTCCCACATGTCCCGAGGTGGAATGTGTTATCTGGAATGGCGAGGGTTGTGCTGGTATCTTAATACCAAAAATAAGCAGCCAGCTTTTCTCTCTCCCTATTTCTCTCTCTAGGGTTTCACAGCTCAAAGAGGATGAAACGTCCTCACTAAAATTGGGAGTCCTGGCTTTATGGGGGTTGAGCTGCACTTTCAAAGTGTTAGTTTTAACCACGATTTTTTGAGAACAGAGCTGTTACTGTAAATGTCAAAGTATTCACGGGTTTGGAGCTGTCGTCTCCAGCATTTTCTTGCTATAAATACGTGTGTAAATGTTAAAAAATGCAGCAGGCACTGAGTGATACGTGGCCAATAACCTGCACCAAACACAATGAAAGAGCTCCTGGGGGTCGGTAGCAATGACTCAAAGCATTTATCTTCGGAATAAAATTTCCCATACTCCAGTCAGCTGACTATGGCAGAACGGCATTACGTGTTAATAAGTCCAGTTCATCTCCTTGTCAAGAGACTCCCAGAGACTTTGTTCAGTGATTTATTTTTGAAACGCTTTTGGAACAGGCTGATCGAGGGCAGGACTGACAATGGCCCTTAAAATCATGGGTCACCACCCACACCCTCACCCCCTCGCCTCACTGAGCACTGATAATGATCGTGGGGGGGTTTATGATGCGACAAGGCTTGAAGCAACATTTCTAGCTCTGAGCTTCTGGCTTTATTTCATGCAATCATAAAATCACACAGCACAGACAGAAGCTATTCCATGCATCGTGCCTGTGCTGGTTCTCTGACAGAGCAATCCGAATAATCCTACTCTCCCCTGCTCCTTCCCCATAGCCATGCAAATCCCTCCCCCTCAGGTATTTATTGAGCATTCCACATCACAGTAACTCACTGCGCCTAAAGAAAGGTTCTCCTCGTGGCCCCTCTGGTTCTTTTGCCAGTTCTCTCGCATAATATATAAAATAAAAACAGAAAGTGCTGGAAATACCCAGCAGGTCTTGCAGCATCTGCGGTGAGAGAAGCAGAGTTGGCGTTTCAGGTCAGTGACCCTTCATCAGTATTCTCTCTGTGGAAACAGTTTCTCTCCATCTCCTTCATCAAAACCCCTCATGATTGTGAACGCCTCTATTAAACCTCCTCCTAACCTTCTCTGCTCTTAGGGAGAACAATCCCAGCTTCTCCAGTCTCTCCACATAACAAAAACATAATTTTGTGTGAATTTCAGCTGTTTCCATTACGTACTTTTAACTGAATTTTTGGGGTTCTTGGAAAGGGCGGTGGAAGCAGATTCAGTGATAACTTTCAAAAGGGATTTGGATAAAAGCTGCAACGGGAAACTCTTGCAGAGCTCTGAGGAGTGGGTCTAATTGGATGTCTCTTTCAAAGAGCCAGCACAGACATGATGGGGCTGAATGGCCTCCTGTGCTGAACCAGTCTATGATTTTTTTTTTTTCCTCCTCTTGAGCAGAGGGGAACTGAGCTAAGTTGCAGCTCCCCGATCGCCACTCAGGCTGAGCGTGAACCCTCCTGCGTTCATTCCTTTTGAGTTCTTTAACAACATATTTGTTTAAACAACCACTGGTTTGGTAACCAGGAAATGCAAGGAGTAACTAACGGAGATTTTGAAGGAACATCACTGACCCAAGAGTTACAAGAGATGTGTTAAGATAGTGGGCCGTGCTGTCATGGTAACAGGACTGGGCATTTGACTTGAGTCAGCTGATCCATGGTTTATAAGAACATAACAAATAGGAGCTGGCGTAAGCAATACATCGAGCCTGCTCTACCATTCAGTAAGTTCACGTCTGATCTTAGACCTTAACTCCACATTCCTGTATGGTCCCCTGCCCATAGAGTCCAAAAATCCATCTCTCTCAGCTTTGAACGGACTCAATGACTGAACATTCACAGCCCTTGGAGTAAAGAATTCCAAAGCTTCACAACCCTCTTGAGTGAAGAAATCTCTCCTCATCTCAGTCCTAAATGGCCGACCCCTTATTCTGACTGTGACCCCTAGTTCTAGACTCTTCACCCAGGGAGGGAACCATCTTCTCAGTGTCTATCCTAGCAAGCCCCCTCAGAATCATATATGTTTCAATGAGATCACCTCTCATTCTTCTAAACTCCAGAGGATATAGGCCTATTCTACGCAACCTCATCATAGAACAACCCTCTCATCCCAGGAACCATTCCAGTGAATCTTCACTGTGCCGCCTCCAAAGAAAATAAAAAACTAGCTCTGGGTCTCACCAAAGTCCTATGCAATTGCAGCAAGATTTCCTTACTCTTGTACTCCAACCCCCTTGCCAACATGCCATTTGCCGCCTTAATTGCTTGTTGTACTGTATGCTAACTTTCTGTGTTCCTCATACGAGGACACCCAAATCTCTCTCAACACCAAAATGTAAAAGTTTCTGATGAAAGGTCACAGACCTGAAATGTTAACTCTGCTTCTTTCTCCACAGATGCTGCCTGACCTGCTGCGTATTTCCAGCGCTTTCTATTTTCATCTGAGTTTCTTATTCTGATTTTTCTATTCTTCCTGCCAAACTGAATAACCTCACATTTTCCCTTATAATATTCCATCTGCCACCTTGCTTCCCACCCACTTAACCTGTCTGTATCCCTTTGCAGCCTCTTTTTGTCCTCCTCACAGCTTACATTCCCACTTGGCTTTGTATCATCAGTAAACTTGGATACATTACTCTCGGTCTCTTCACCTCAGTCATTAATATAGTGTGTAAATAGCTGAGGGCCCAACGTTGATCCTTGCGGCTTGCCACTCATCACAGTCTGCCAACTTGAAAATGTCCTGTTTATCCCTACTCTGCTTTCTGTTCTTTAACCAATCCTCTATCCAAGCTAATATATTAACCCTGCCCCATGAGCCCTTATTTTGTGTATCAACCTATTATGTGTTACTTATCAAATGCCTTTTGGAAATCCAGGTATACTACATCTACTGGTTCCCCTTTATCTACCCTCCTAGTTACATCTTGAAAAACTCTAATAAATTTGTCAAACACGATTTCCTTTCTGTAAAACCATGTTGATGTTGTCTGATCATACTGTGATTTTCTAAGTGCCTTGTTACCAGGTCCCTAATAATAGATTCTTGCATTTTCCCTATGAATGTCAGGCTAACTGGCCGATAGTTTCCTGTTTTCTCTATCCTCCCTTTCTCGAATAGCTTTTCCATATTTGTTACTTTCTAATCCAATCGGGCTGTGCTGGAACTTAAGGAATCCTCAAAGATCAAATCCAATGCATCCACCATCTCTGCAACTACCTAAAACCATAGGCTGTAAGCCATCAGGTCCAGTGGATTTGTCACCCATTAAATTAATCCCATTAATTTCTCTCAGTATGATTTCTTTACTAATAATAATATCCCTAAGTTCCTCATTCTCACTAAACCCTTGGTTCCTTGCTAGTTCCTGAATGTTTTTGTGTCTTCTAATGTGAAGACAGATCCAGATGTGGGGTGGCACAGTGGTTAGCACCGCAGTCTCACAGCTCCAGCGACCTGGGTTCGATTCTGGGTACTGCCTGTGCGGAGTTTGCAGGTTCTCCCTCTGACTGTGTGGGTTTCTGCCGGGTACTCCGGTTTCCTCCCACAGCCAAAGACTTGCAGGTTGATAGGTAAATTGGCCATTGTAACTTGCCCCTAGTATAGGTAGGTGGTATGGGAATTGAGGGAAGGTGGGGATGTGGTAGGGATATGGGATTAATGTAGGATTAGTACAAATGGGTGGTTGATGGTCGGCACAGACTTGGTGGGCCGAAGGGCCTGTTCCAGTGCTGTATCTCTAAAAAAACAAAATTTGTTTAATGTCTCTTCAATTTTCTCATTCCCCATTATAATTTATCCTATCTCAACCTCAAAAGGAACAACATTTACTTTTGCTACTCTCTTCCTTTTTACATGCTTGAAGAAGCTCTTACAATCTGTTTTCATATTTCTTGCTGGTTTACTCTCATATTCTGTTATTTCCCTTTTTGTCACTTTTTTTCAACCAGTCTGTGAAGGTGGTCCTGCTACCAAGTGTTGAAGCTTTACCAGGGTCGCCTATCTCATGGTATCCTTCGACCTTCACAGTGGAGCTGTGCCAACTCAGGAATCTGACAGTGCAGCCAGAATTACACAGAGTATACAGCACAGAAACAGCCCATTACGCCCAACTGGTCTATGCCAGGGTTTATACACCACACTCTCATTCGCCCTTAGGAACAAGCGGACACCATTCAGGCCCTCCAGCCTGTTGCTGCCATTCAATTAAGATCATGGCTCGTAACTCTAATTGCCATGTCCCCAGTATCCCTCAATTCCCTTCTCCCTTATACGAACATACAAATTCAGAGCAGGAGTAGGCCACTCAGCCCCTCGAGCCTGCTCCGCCATTCAATAAGATCATGGCTGATCTGATTGTAACCTCAACTCCACATTCCTGCCTGCCCCCAATAACCTTCCACCCCCTTGCTTATCAAGAATCTATCTACCTCTGCCTTAAAAATATTCAAAGACTCTGCTTCCACCACCCTTTGAGGAAGAGAATTCCAAAGACTCACGACCCTCTGAGAGAACATATTTCTCCTCATCTCTGTCTTAAATGGGCGACCCCTTATTTTTAAACAGTGACCCCTAGTTCTAGATTCTCCCACAAGAGGAAACATCCTTTCCACATCTACCCTGTCAAGACTGATCAGGATCTTATATATTTCAATAATGTCACCTCTTACTCTTCTAAACTCCAGCGGATACAAGTCTAGCATGTTCAACCTTTCCTCATAAGACAACCCGCCCAGTCCAGTTATGAGTTGAATAAACCTTCTCTGAACTGCTTCCAACGCATTTACATCCTGCCTTGAATAAGGAGACCAGTACTGTACACAGTATTCCAGATGTGGTCTCACCAATGCCCTTTATAGCTGAAGCATAACCTCCCTACTTTTCCATTCAATTCCCTTTGCAATAAATTATATTCCATTAGTTTGCCTAATTACTTGCTGTACCTGCATACTAACCTTTTTCAATTCATGCACCAGGACACCCAGATCCCTTTGTATCTCAGAGCTCTGCAATCTCTCACCATTTAGATCGTATGCTTATTTCTTTATTCTTCCTGCCAAAATGGACAATTTTCCACTTTCCCAAATTGTACTCCATTTGCCAGATCTTTGCCCACTCACTTAACCTATCTCTATCCCTTTGTAGCCTCCTTATGTCCTCTTCACAACTTACTTTCCTACCTATCTTTGTGTCATCAGCAAATTTAGCAACCATCTAATTGAGGCTCCAGCACAGATCCCTGTGGCACACCATGCCAACCAGAAAATGACCCATTTATGCCTACTCTCTGTTTCCTGTTAGCTAGCCAATCTTCTATCCATGCCAAAATGTTACCCCTACGCTTTTATTTTCCGCAATAACCTTTGATGTGGCACCTTATCAAATGCCTTCTGGAAATCTAAGTACAGTACATCCACCTTTATCCACAGCATATTTACTTCTTCAGAGAACTCCCCTTAGAATACAGCAATGCTGTCTGCTTCAACCCCTCCATATGATATTGAGTTCCATGTTCAGAACACTCAGTGTCAAGAATTCCTCCTAACTTCTTCATTAGATCTGTTAGTGATTATCTTATATTTATGGCCCCTTGTTCAGGATTCCTACACAAGTGGAAGCAGCTTCTGTGCATCCACCCGATCGAACCGCTTTCTAAATTTAAAAGCCTTTACAAGGCCTCCTCTTGGTCTTCTATTTAACCAGAGAAAAGAACCTCGGCCTGTTCAGTCTGTCCTGACAGTTGCAGCCTCTCAATTCTGTTAACATACATCGTAAATCTTTTCTCGACTTTCTGCAGTGCTTCAATCCTGTGTAGTGTATTGGTCACGTTACTGGTCTAGTAATCCTGCAAACGGGAGGGAGTTCATGGCCGTTTGAGAATTTGAATACAGATTATAAATCTGGTGTCCATAAGAGTGGCCATGAAGCTGTCAGATTGTTGTAAACCGCTTCATTAATGTCCTTCAAGGAAAGAAACCTGACATCTTTATCCGCCCTGGCCGATATGTGACTTCAGTTCCACAGCAACGTGGTTGACTCTTAATGGTCCTCTGAAGCGGCCCAAGCAAACCACTTAATTGCATGAAACCCCCTACAAAAAAAAAACCAGACGGACTACCTGGCAACAGCCTAGACCGAACGCGACAAAGACACACACTGGCCAGTCGGCTCTGTAAAGTCCCCCTTGCTAACATTTGGGGATTTGTGCCAAAATTGGGAGAGCTGTCCCATAGGATAGTCAAGCAACAGTCTGACATAGTCATAATCACAGAATCATATGCTTCAGCCAATGTCACAGACTCCTCAATCACTATCCCTGGGTATGTCCTGTCCCACCGGCAAGACAGACCCACCAGAGGCGGCGGGCAGTACAGTGATACAGTTGAAAGGGAGCAGCTCTGCGAGTCTTCCAACATTGCCTGTGGACCCCATGAAGTCTCATGGCATCAGATGGGCAAGGAAACCTCCTACTGATGTCCACCTGCCACCCTCCCTCAGCTGATGCATCAAATGTGACAAATGGCCCCAACATGAACCCAGTATTTCAGTCCAGTGGAGGATGAGATGGAAGGTGTTGTGCAGTGTCCTGGTTGGGTCACATCTCAAGTACTGTGCTCAGGTTTGGTCACCAAGAGCTAGGGAAGTATTTGACCCCAGGAGGGGTTGGAGAGAGGAGCCTCCAGGCCGAGAGACTGAGGTTCGAGGATCAGCCAGAGAGACTGGGATAGGTTTCTTTATTAATTCAATCTCAGGATATGGGCACCACTGACAAAGCCAGCAATTATTGCCCATCCCTGGTTACCCTGAGCTGAGTGTGCTAGGCCATTTCAGAGGTCAGTTAAGAGTCAACTATGCTGGCGTGGTACTGGAGTCACACATTCACCAGACTGGCTAAAACTGGCATGTTTTCTTCCCTATTAGTTGGATTTTTCCCAACAATCCGGCAGCTTGTTAACGATACCACCCTTTTAAAATCCGGATTTCTTTTTCGACTGATTTCAAATTCTCAAACTGCCCGTGGTGGGATTTGAACTCACATTCTCGGGATTATTAGTCCAAGAATGACAGGGAGATTTTGTGGAATTATTCAAGAGCTTAAAATCAAGAGCAGGGTTTAATGAGCAGCAACACTTCCAAGTTACACTGGAATACGGCAATCAGGCTAGGATGGATGAAGCGGCCTTCACACAAAGCCTGGTCTTGCTCGTGAAATAATGGAAGCAAATTCCTTAGGTTTATTCACAATCCATTTAGATTGAGTTGGGGATGTAATGTACATTTAGCTATTGTAAGTGAATGACGTGAACTGGTCCATGCACAGAAATCACTAAAAGCTGATGGACAAGTACAAAAAATAATTTAAAAGGTTAATACAAATTTCACAGTCGTAGCATTTTAAGAATCATGAATTTCACGATTTCATGTACTTAAATCATAAATATGACAGCGTCGCAACAAGCCATAAAAATGATCTATTTAAAACAAAAAAAAATGAGGGAGGGTTCTGGTTTCAAATGGCATTTATTGTATCTCTATTGTAAAAAACTGAAGATAAAAGACAGGTCACATTCTTTACTCACTGAAGTCAGTGGTTGAATGTGAGCATGGAGCAATCTGCAACTGTCTGCTCATTCCCTGTCTCTGCACCTGTGAACACGTCTGTGTTTAGACACAGCTCTCTCCGTGTCCATAGAGTTTGTTGGAGTTGTCAGACAGCGCCGTGCTATCCTTGCAAGGTGGGAGATTCTGCCTTCCACAGCATTCCAAAGCTGCAGCACAGGCAAAGTACGATCTTCTTCTACAATGCTTTTATAGACAGGAACCTCCAGCCTGCAGTTCTTGTCAAAGCCAGAAATCGCATCAAATGAGTTTAAATTCACCATCAACAGGCACATTTGTGCAGGGTCAGAGGTGTACACAGCTTTCAGGTTGTTGAAACCTCTGAGCCGCTTTTTCTTCACCACTTGACCCTTCCCTGCAGCAGTAATGTTGTTTGAGCTTCTTTGCCATGCAAGAAAACACCTGTTGAGCACAGGCATTTAATTCAGCTGTGCTTCAGCCCAGAACAGTACATCCATTACTTTATTGTGGATTGTGACATGTTGAGATTCAAAGCAGGTGATCAAATCCATCAGTCGTGTTGCATTCTTGGCAACAAACTGAACCTCTTCATTAAGCTGAGCATCATTTAGAAGGTTTACAATGTCTGTTAAAACCTGTGTTTTCAGTGTCAGTGTGAGCTCTTCTGAGACTAAGACTGAGTAGGATTTCAGGTGAGCTGCATGATACTCTACTGCCAGAAACAAAGAATTCTAACTTGTAATGACTGGCTCTGGAGGAAGGGCGATGTTTTGTTCCCCAACTTCAGCCACTTCAGCCACATTTTCACTGTTCTTTCTGTATCAAAGCTTGTGGCTTCGGGCAGTGTTTGAAGATCTTTTAAATGTAGCTGACCAGTTTGTCGACTTTACCAGACTCGCTTTTCCACAGCTCACTGACAAGAAAGTATATGTGCTTACATGTAATATGGACGACATTAGGCATTATACCTTGGAGCAGAGATTTGAAACATTTTGTCACGTAAGTTGCATTGTCACTAATGAATGCAGCCATTTTGTTGAAATCTGCACCATTTTTGAAACGGTTTTGATTATCGCTTGAGAAACTATAGTGTAATTAACAGCTTCGAAGTGGACGCAGACTGCGAGCACTCCTGTTGGCATTCATGACTGTACGTCTTCAGTCTTACCAGACATAAAATCAAACAAAACATGCAGCACATAGTTGTCTTGCTCATCGGTTGACTCATCACAAATAATTGCACAAGACTCACTTGCATTAATCTGAGACTTCATCTCCACACAACGTTTAGCAAAAATCTTCAGTAGGTAGTCCTGTCTTAGTTTATTTGCACTTGGCAAGCAACCACCATTTTGCACATTACATTGAATAAATACCTGCAGCTTTGGGTGATCAGGTTTTTTCCAATGGTATGTTGGTGCTTGCACAAGCATCCACACGTTCCACTGTAACCAACAGACGATCTCCTGAGCGCTCTGTCGACTTCTTAAAAAGAGATGAAATCGTTGCTTTTTTTTTTTGTGTTTTTTTTTTCATTTTCCAGCAGTGCAGTGTTGGATGCTCTCTTTCTGCTGCGAAGCCTTTCAGACTCTAAGTGGCACTGAACCATTGCCCACCGTGTGTGATCCAACAAAATATTGCAGCTTGTACAAAACAGTATTCCACCATCGGCACGCAGAAATTGGCTTCCAATTTTTTTCACTCAGTGTGCTGTAGAAATGATTGTGGTCATTTTTGATTTCCTCACTCTCACTTGTCTGCTAATATTTGAGACTGCTCTCAAAACTGCACCGGAAGCCATCCCTCATCTAACAATTAGTGAGCTGAGCCTTGTGTCGGTCACTAAAATGCGCAATGTTCACAACATTCCCTGCAAATAGCAAGTTGAGCCTTGTGACAATTGTCATGCACACCGCAAGTACAACGATACAGCAAACATGGACTAACTGCAAAGAGTTATGAAAAACAGACTTTCTCTTTAAAAAAAAATGAACCTGGTCAAGAAAACCCTATGTGCCAAATGAGAAATATTAATTTTGTCAGTTGGAAACTTACATTAGACTTTTAATGGAACAAATCTTGCAGTTAACTTTATAAAAAAACTGGCAGCCAAGATGGCCACTGCAATTTGCATCTGAAACACCTTTGCACATTACAAGGACCCAACCAGAGCCAGAAGTGTAACAAGAAGCCCAGCCAGAACAATGCTTTGGCTAACTGAATAGATTACCCAGTCCATCCTCGTTACGGGACAGTCAAAGCCATCTCGAAGCATTCATAAATGGAGACATCCCTCCAAGGGGTAAACACTGACAATACCACCTGAGAGAGGTTTTTGGGTCTTAGACTTTGGACCTCATTAAAAACAAAGGGGATTGAGAGAACCATATGACCATCCGTCCATTTCTGAAAACTGGGAGTTTTGTTATACTCATGAGACATAAACAGTACCTGAGTGTGCAGCAGCAGAGAAAGCTGTGTGCCTCCCTTTCTCTCTCTCTCTCTCTCCAAAAAACATCAAGTTTGAAAACCGTCTGTGACTGTGGACCCTCCAAGCCTACAGACTGCTACAGCCAGAGACCAGGGGAAGAGAACCACCTACCAGTCTGCCTTCAAGAAAATCCTGAGCAAAGCAAGCCAGCCACAAAGTGCACTTTGGTCAATCAAAAAATTCAAGGGTACAACTCTAGCCAGACAACCACCGAATCATCCAACCTCAAACTGTGTATTTAACTTTTATTTATTCTGGACTTTAATCCAACCAAAAACCTACTTTCCACTTTGTAATCTAGTTGTGTGTGTATGATTCTCGTGTGAATGTGTGCATGAATGTGTAATGTATTTTTCATTATTTTTAAATTGCGGTTAGATTATTAAGCACATGGTGAGGAGACCATAGCGTCTCCTAACAGGAGGTGAGAGACAACAGCTTTGCCTTTAAAAAAAAAGATAGCCAGAAAGAGAGAGCACAAGAAGGAACATCCTAACAGCCTGGGTTCCGGCCAAGCCAGAAAAGGCATGTGCCCTGCTGCGGAAACCGACATCAAAATATTACAGAAGTGAGAGTTAGAAGTAGCCCGCCATCTTCAATTGAACCTTCAATCAAGAGAGAAATCTACACTCATCTCAGGCCTGCATCCATCGAGAACTTGATTTCCAAAAGAATTCAACAGGTTTATCATAACCTTTCCCCCCACTAAAAGTGAGCTTCCTTTTTCCCTTCACTCTCTCTTGTGTTTGTGTGTGCGCGAGCGAATGTGTAAGTGAATGAGGTTGCGTCAGTTTCGGGTTAAGGCGTATTGATCGATAAACAATTGACTTTCTGTTTTTCAAACCTACAAGAAAACCTGTCACTGTCTGGTTATTTGAAAAGTAAAACACCAAGGGGCTAAACTCCAATACAAATACACTTGCTGCGATCAGGTGAGGAGTTGAACAGTGGGAACCACCCATGTCACACCACGTGGTCATAACACAGTGAATAAAACGTGCAAACTGGTCGCTTTCACGGAGAACCCACGTTTCACGGCCTGCGATGCATTTTTCACGGCCGTGAATTTGGTAGGGTGCTAATTATTAGGCAAGGGTATTAAGGGTTGTGGAACCAAGCTGGGTAGATGGTTCAGCCATGATCGAATTGAACGGTGGAACAGGCTTGAGTGCCTGGATGGCCTCCTCCTGTTCCGATTAAAGGAACATTTTCATCTGGATTCGCTAGTCAGTGAGTAGGCTTGAAATGGCCCAGATCAGATTGTGGTGGGTTTAAAAATCAGAATTCTTCACTACAATGCACTGCACACATACGGGATTCGGAGGAGGCACATGAGCTGTTTTAAGCTTGCGGTGAATAAGTTGTTCCTCATAATCAGCATGTGCTGTACACAAAGCACGTCTACCAGCTCCTTAACCCTCTGATAAGATGGACATTGCTTATTGTGCACTGAAAAATGCTGCTGTGCTCAGGGGAAATTTTCTGATTTAAGAGCTGAAGTTTGTTTTGGATGCAGCAGTTCCTTTACAATAATATCATCACAGAATGCTGAACATGGCAGGAATTAACCAATTTAGCTGAATCAGGGACCTGTTCAATATCCCAGAACGCAGGCAGCGGATGGGAGAATGTTCTCAGACTGCCCATTAATGTCACTGTAATGGGGAGGGTGTTTGTCTGGAATTCGGGTTCAAATTAATCTTTATTTGTATTGGTTAGAGTGAGAGGAGGAGGCCCTCCCACACTGAGTGAGGGCGGGACAAGATGAGCCCCTCTCACACCGAGTGAGTGAGGGACAGGAGGAGCCCTTCTCACACTGAGTGAGTGAGGGACAGGAGCATCCCCTCTCACACTGAATGAGTGAGGGACAGGAGGAGCCCCTCTCACACCGAGTGAGTGAGGGACAGGACGAGCCCCTCTCACACAGAGTGAGTGAGGGACAGGAGGAGCCCCTCTCACACCGAGTGAGTGAGGGACAGGAGGAGCCCCTCTCACACCGAGTGAGTGAGGGACAGGACGAGCAGCTGCCACACTGAGTGAGTGACAGGAGGAGCCCCTCTCACACTGAGTGAGTGAGGGACAGGAGGAGCCCCTCCCACACTGAGTGAGTGAGTGACAGGAGGAGCCCCCCCCCACACTGTGTGAGTGACAGGAGGAGCCCCTCTCACACTGAGTGAGTGACGGGAGGAGCCCCCACCACACTGAGTGAGTGACAGGAGGAGCCCCTCTCACACTGAGTGAGTGACGGGAGGAGCCCCCACCACACTGAGTGAGTGACAGGAGGAGCCCCTCCCACACTGTGAGTGACAGGAGGAGCCCCCCCCCACACTGAGTGAGTGACAGGAGGAGCACCTCCCACACTGAGTGAGTGACAGGAGGAGCCCCCCCCACACTGAGTGAGTGACAGGAGGAGCCCCTCTCACATCGAGTGAGTGAGGGACAGGAGGAGCCCCTCTCACACCGAGTGAGTGAGGGACAGGACGAGCAGCTGCCACACTGAGTGAGTGACAGGAGGAGCCCCTCTCACACTGAGTGAGTGAGGGACAGGAGGAGCCCCTCCCACACTGAGTGAGTGAGTGACAGGAGGAGCCCCCCCCCCACACTGTGTGAGTGACAGGAGGAGCCCCCACCACACTGAGTGAGTGACAGGAGGAGCCCCTCTCACACTGAGTGAGTGACGGGAGGAGCCCCCACCACACTGAGTGAGTGACAGGAGGAGCCCCTCCCACACTGTGAGTGACAGGAGGAGCCCCCCCCCACACTGAGTGAGTGACAGGAGGAGCACCTCCCACACTCAGTGAGTGACAGGAGGAGCCCCCCCCGCACTGAGTGAGTGACAGGAGGAGCCCCTCTCACATCGAGTGAGTGAGGGACCGGAGGAGCCCCTCTCACATCGAGTGAGTGAGGGACAGGAGGAGCCCCTCTCACACTGAGTGAGTGACAGGAGGAGCCCCTCTCACATCGAGTGAGTGAGTGACAGGAGGAGCCCCTCTCACATCGAGTGAGTGAGTGACAGGAGGAGCCCCTCTCACATCGAGTGAGTGAGGGACAGGAGGAGCCCCTCTCACATCGAGTGAGTGAGGGACAGGAGGAGCCCCTCTCACACTGAGTGAGGGCGGGACAGGAGGAGCCTCTCTCACACTGAGTGAGGGCGGGACAGGAGGAGCCTCTCTCACACTGAGTGAGTGAGGGACAGGAGGAGCACCTCCCACACCGAGTGAGTGACAGGAGGAGCCCCTCCCACACTGTGAGTGACAGGAGGAGCCCCTCCCACACAAAGTGAGTGACAGGCGCCCATCCCACACTGAGTATGTGACAGGAGGAGCACCTCTCACACTGAGTGAGTGACAGGAGGAGCACCTCCCACACTGAGTGAATGACAGGAGGAGCACCTCCCACACTGAGTGAGTGACAGGAGGAGCACCGCCCACACTGAGTGAGTGACAGGAGGAGCCCCTCCCACACTGAGTGAGTGACAGGAGGTGCACCTCCCACACTGAGTGAGTGACCAGAGGAGCACCTCCCACACTGAGTGAGTGACAGCAGGAGCACCTCCCACACTGAGTGAGTGACAGGAGGAGCACCTCCCACACTGAGTGAGTGACAGGAGGAGCACCTCCCACACTGAGTGAGTGACAGGAGGAGCCTCTCCCACGCTGAGTGAGTGACAGGAGGAGCACCTCCCACACTGAGTGAGTGACAGGAGGAGCACCTCCCACACTGAGTGAGTGACAGGAGGAGCACCTCCCTCACTGAGTGAGTGACAGGAGGAGCACCTCCCACACTGAGTGAGTGACAGGAGGAGCCCCTCCCACACTGAGTGTGTGACAGGAGGAGCTCCTCCCACGCTGAGTGTGTGACAGGAGGAGCACCTCCCACACTGAGTGAGTGACGGGGAGCCCCTCCCACGCTGAGTGACAGGAGGAGCACCTCCCACGCTGAGTGAGTGACAGGAGAAGCACCTCCCACACTGAGTGAGTGACCGGAAGAGCCCCTCCCACACTGAGTGAGTGACAGGAGGAGCCCCTCCCACACTGAGTGTGTGACCGGAGGAGCCCCTCCCACGCTGAGTGAGTGACAGGAGGAGCACCTCCCACACTGAGTGACAGGAGGAGCACCTCCCACACTGAGTGAGTGACAGGAGGCGCACCTCCCACACTGAGTGTGTGACCGGAGGAGCCCCTCCCACACTGAGTGTGTGACCGGAGGAGCCCCTCCCACACTGAGTGGGCCAAGAATCATCCCTCAATCAACATCACTAAAACAGATTTTCTGGTCATTATCACATTGCAGTTTGTGGGAGCTTGCTGTGCAGAAATTTGCTACTGTGTTTCTTACATTACAACAGTAACTCCGTTGGCTGTGAAGCGCTCTGTGATGTCCTGAGGCCGTGAAAGGCACTAAACAAATACACATCTTTCATCCGAAGTGCTTGAACACGTTCATCGTGCTGTGGCTTTAAATAGTTTTGAGACTGAACAACAGCAGAGATGATCTTTCTCGGGCAAAGTTAATTACGGTCAGAGGTTTAGCTCCGAGCAGCCAATTCCCTCCCCCAACCCACCCCCGACTCCCCGAGCTCTTCACTACCATCTGTGACTGCTTACCTTCTGCCTCAGCGCTGGTCTGGCGTTAATGAGAACGCAAGAGCCCTTGACATTCGACCTGGGCACTTTGCCACCATACGCTGTTTGACATTGTGCTCAGGGCTTCTTAGGTGTGAGGCCAAACCATGACAATTCTAATTAATATCTGCTTTTGTCTTCTGTCGAGGAGTCTCAGAGGTGAAGAGGAAAGTGATTCACCTTCCGAGAGTATTGGAATCCGAGGAGTCAGCCGCCACTCAAATCCACAGGGTGGTGGGCACGAGCTTTCAATGCGGGAAAGAATCCTGGAATCTTCGTACACAGAAGGAGGCCATTCGGCCCATTGTACCTGTGCTTGCTCTTTGAAGGAGCTATCCAAATAGTTCCACTCACCACCCCCCCCCCTCCCCCAGCTCTTTCCCCAAAGCCCTGCAATTCTTTTTTTTTTCCTTTTTAATTACTTATCCAGTTCCCTTTAGAAAGTTACTGCTTCCACCATCAGATCACTCAACAACTCGCTGCATAAAAACCTTTCTCCTCATCTTTCCCTCTTGTTCTTTTGCCAATCATTTTAAATCCTTCCCCCCCCCCACCATTTACACTTATTCACAGTGGGAGATCACAGTCTGATGGAAATCTATCCTAGTGGACCTCTATTACGACCTCAGTGAGATTGTTAACACGAAAAATAGGAGATATGAACCCCACCCCCAGACCAATTTAAAGAATTACACGACAAGATTTCACGTTTAAGACTTTGATTATAACAACTAAATGGAAAGAAATCCCTATTAACTAAATAGTACTTTGTAAGTAGTTGACACCCTACATTACAAATATAGGTATTTACTTATTAAAATGCTTGAAAACCTCTCACCACACTTATATGTCACGCTGTCCTTTTTGATGGCGAGATCCTTTGTGGTTAAAAGCCCCAAACTCCTCCCAGTAGCAATGGGTTGGACCTCCCAGACCTTTTCAGGAATCAATGTTCTCTTCACTGACTTCTCTAAGATCTTCTGACCCGGATGTCCTTGAATAAGGCGATTCCTGGTGATCCTGCCGGTCTGCTACTTCTCCGCAAGCTTCAATTCTCAAAACAGGTTGAAGTCTTCTCATTGCTTTTGCTGTATCAGGTGTCCGAGAGTAGGTGTCCCCTCTCTCTCTCTCTCTCTCTCTCTCTCTCGAGGCTGCAATCGCTGGTTTCTTCTCTTCCAGCATGTCTGCCTTCAGAAAGTCTGTTAAATTTATCTGGACTCAAAAGTCAACAGCTTATTATCCTGTTCCAAGATGCAAAGTCCAGAAGCCTGGTTTCATAGAGCCACCTGAGCCTTTCATTGTTCCCAAGTGTTAACAGCTGTCTGGTACATTTGCATCCTCAAAATCACTGACTCCTTGGACGGAATTTTATGCTCCCCCCCCCAGCCCCAAAGTGCAGGGAGGTGGCAGGAGGGGGGTAAAATGGAGCTGGAGGCTCGGGGGACACTTCCTGACCCGCTCCCGCCTCCACCGTCACTTTACCTTGGGCGGCAGTGGCGAAAAACAGCCCACCCGCCCCAGGCCAATGAAGGCCCTTAAATGGCCACTTAAGGGCCTCCGCCTGCCGCCACGGGGATTTTACAAAAGCAGGCGGCTCTCCGACGGCCTGTGGGTGGGGAGGGGTCCCTCATGATCAGGCACCCTGTGCCTGAAGGAGGGCTGCACCCGCTACCCCGACCAGCCCCAATCCCCAACACGCCCCCCTCTCCCCCCAATCGACCACCCTTGCCTCGCCGGGGCCCAACCAATCACCCCTGGAGAGGCACCAAAAACTTACCTTCATTCTCTGGGTTCCCCGACATCTTCTTTGCAAAGCTGGGCTGCAGTCCCAGCAGTGGCCACCACTCCCGGGGGCGCTGCTGGGACCAAGAGCTGCCAGCCCGCTGATTGGCCGGCAGCTCCATGAGGCGGGACTTCCTGCCTCGAGCGGGTGGAAGTCCCACCTCCGAACAATTAAAGGCCGGGGAACCGCAAAATGCAGGTTGGATCCCCAGACCAGGCGGAAACGGGTTCACCACCAACTTTTCAGTTGGTGGACGGGTCCCATCCCCCTAGGGAAAAATCCAGTCCCTTGTTTACGTTCTGAAAGTCTAGGAGGCCGAAGTCTATTGTACTTCAGGTGTTACCCCTGCAGTCTCTGTTTTTTTTCAAAAAATTCTTTGATGTGTGTTCTCTGCTGTCTTGGTAATCAAGACTTCTGTCTTGTCCTTTCACAGAGTGGATGTGAGGTCTCCTAACCTTCCGGACTCCGTCTTAAACTTTTAGGAATCTCAATTGTTAAAAGATAATCATGTTACAAAGTCCAGCGTTCGTAACAGCCCCGCTGTGTGTGTATATTTGTGTTAAGCAGTCACAGTGTGATAAATTGAGTGCAGGAGACACACACACACACACACAAATCATAGAATTATAAAAACATACAGCACAAAAGGAGGCCATTTGGCCTATCGTACCTGTGCTGGCTCTTTGAAGGAGCAGTCGTGCTTAGCCCTTATCCTCAAGCACCCATCCAACTCCCTTGTAAAATGATCTGTGGAATCAGCTTCGACCACCTTTTCAGGTCAATCCCTCCAGAACTTGACAACCCTTCTCCTCATCTCCCCTCTAGATCCATTGCCAGTGTTAAATCTCTGACCCGCGGTTACTGACCCAGAGGGAATAGCTTTTCTCTCTCCACTCTATCAAAACTTCTCATCATCTTACAAAACCTCTATTCGGTCACCTCTTAACCTTCTTGCTTCCCAGCAGAACAGTCTGAACTTTTTCAACCTCTCCTCATAACTGAAGTCCCTCATTCCTGGTAACATCCTGATAACCCTCCTCTGTATCCTTGTTAAGGCCTTTACATCTTTCCTGAAGTGCAGAACCGAGAATAGTCCGCAATATTCCAGCTGAGGCCTAACCAGTGATTTTTAAAGGTCTGGCATGATCTCTTTGGCATCCTATGTGACTATGACAAAGATAAACTATCCCTCCTCCTTTGACACAATTGACTACACCATCCTCCTCCAACGCCCCTCCACTGTCATCCAGCCTGCATTCGCCTCGTTCCATTCTTATATATCCAGTTATAGCCAGAGAATCACTTGCAATGGCTTCTCTTCCTGCTCCCGCACTGTTACCTCAGATGGCCCTCGGGGATCTGTCATTGGCACCCCCCTTTCCTATTTCTAAACTACATGCTGCCCCTCATTCACATCATCCAAATGCACGGTAAAAACATATATTCCTAACTTTTAAGATACAAACTTTATTCAATGGGGACTCTTTGAAATTGTCTGTTCCTTTAAAAAGTGGACAATGTACTGCAAAGATGGCCGTCGCAGGTCAGATGACCTGTCCTGTGTATTCAAAAACTGCCTCACTATCTCAAAAGGACAAAAGGAGACATTCCAGGCGAAGAGGTGTTAACTGCACCCATCCTGCTTCTGAGACAAAGAAGGTGATAGTCTTAACCACCGCCGCACCTCCCAACAAGGATGAATGTCTTACAACAATAAAACAGTATGTGGCTAATCAACCTAAAGCCACCACCAAGAAGCAAGGGAAGACAAGGCAGTACCGTCTCTGCCATGAAAGAACCGGAGGCTGTAACATCGCATGGTCTCCAAGCCTGTTCCATTTCAGGTCCACCAAATCGGCAAACTGACCTCCTGCTAATGAGAGATCAAGTCAACACCTTCAGAAAGCAGGCCAGCCAGAGGATGTGGAAAGAGATCCAGCCTAAACAAGGAAGAAGCCCTGCTGCTAATTCTACACTTTAACTTGCTGCATCAGAGAAGTAAAAGTGACCACCACCTCCAATCTTAACCACCAGAAATCTACAACACCTCAACAAGTGCAAGACTACAAACACCCAGGCCTGCACCTTTAAAAGAGACTATCCTCCTTAGAAGATTCAACAGGTTTACCATAAACCACAAACACCTACTTCACTTTGAACTACATCCTACCCTTTTCTCCCTATCTATCTGTCATGTATCTGTGTACAAAATCATGAGAGGTATAGACAGGGTGGATAGCAAAAAGCTTTTTCCCAGAGTGGGGGATTCAATTACTAGGGGTCACGAGTTCAAAGTGAGAGGGGAAAAGTTTAGGGGGGATATGTGTGGAAAGTTCTTTACGCAGAGGGTGGTGGGTGCCTGGAACGCATTGCCAGCGGAGGTGGTAGACGCGGGCACAATAGCATCTTTTAAGATGTATCTAGACAGATACATGAATGGGCAGGAAGCAAAGAGATACAGACCCTTAGAAAATAGGCGACAGGTTTAGATAGAGGATCTGGATCGGCGCAGGCTTGGAGGGCCGAAGGGCCTGTTCCTGTGCTGTAATTTTCTTTGTTCTTTGTGTGTCAATGAATGTGTGTGTGTGTGTAAGGTTGCCACCATTTCGGGAATTGTGCGAAAATAAATAGTTATCTTGTTTAAACCTATGAGAAAACCTATCAGTTGTCTGTTTATTTGATCCTAAAAACACTCTGGGACTAAAACATCATTTTTAACAAAACACGATTGCGGTCAGTGGGACTCACCCACACCCCTTACCACCTGTCTGCAACAACGGCATCAGTTTTCACATGTACACTGACGACACCCAGCTCTACTTCACTGCCACCTCTCTTGATCCTCCACTGTCTCTAGATTATCAGACTGTTTGTTCTTCATCCAGCGCTGGATAAGCTGACGTTTCCTCCAGCTAAACATTGGGAAGACTGAAGCCGTTGTTTTCGGTCCCCTCCACAAACTCCATTCCCTATCCACCGACTCCATCCCTCTCCCTGGCAACTGCCTGAGGCTGAGCAGACTGTTCACTATCTTGGCATCATATTTGACAGTGAGATGCGTTTCCAACCACGCATCCGCTCCATCATTAAGGCCGCCTCTTTCTACCTCTGCAACATCATCCAACTCAGCCCCTGCCTCAGCTCATCTGCTACTGAAGCTTACAAAGAACAAAGAACAGCACAGGAACAGGCTGTTCGGCCCTCCGAGCCTGTGCCGATCATGATGCCTGCTAAACTAAAACCTTCTGCACTTCCGGGGACCGTATCCCTCTATTCCCTTCCTATTCATGTGTTTGTCAAGATGCCTCTTAAACGTCGCTATCGTACCTGCTTCCACCACCTTCCCCGGCAGCAAGTTCCAGGCACTCACCGCCCTCTGTGTCAAAAACTTGCCTCACACATCCCCTCTAAACTTTGCCCCTCGCACCTTAAACCTATGTCCCCTAGTAACTGACTCTTCCACCCTGGGAAAAAGCTTCTAACTATCCACTCTGTCCATGCCTTTGTAAACCTCTATCATGTCACCCCTCCACCTCCGTCGTTCCAGTGAAAACAATCCGAGTTTATCCAACCTCTCCTCATAGCTAATGCCCTCCAGACCAGGCAACGTTCTGGTAAACCTCTTCTGTACCCTCTTCAAAGCCTCCACGTCCTTCTGGTAGTGTGGCGACCAGAATTGCACGCAATATTCTAAGTGTGGCCTAACTAAGGTTCTGTACAGCTGCAGCATGACTTGTCAATTTTTATACTCTATGCCCCGACCGATGAAGGCAAGCATGCCGTATGCCTTCTTGACTACCTTATCCACCTGCGTTGTCACTTTCAGTGATCTGTGGACCTGTACGCCCAGATCTCTTTGCCTGTTTATATCATCAATGCCTTTTTTAAGCTCTGGACTTGATTATTCCAATGCACTCCTGGACAGCCTCCCACCTTCTACCCTCCCGTAAGCTTGAGAGTTTTGCATTCCAGATCATCAGAAACTCACTGCATAAAAAGAAATTCCACTCTGGTTCTTTTGACAACTACCTTAAATCTGTGCTCTCTGGATACCAATCCTTCTGCCAGTGGAAACAGTTTCTCCTTATTTACTCTATCAAAACCCCCACATACTTTCGAATACCTCTGTTAAATCTCACTTTAACCTTCGCTGCCCGAGAACAATCCCAGCTTCTCCAGCATCTCCACATGATTGAAGCCCTCATCCCTGGTAGTATTCTGATAAATCTCCTCTGTTCCCTCTCCAAGGCCATGACATCCTTCCTAAAGTGCTCAGAATTGGACACAATACTCCAGCTGATGTCTAACCAATGATTTATAAAGGTTTAGCAAGTACTGACATCTTTTGAAGGTGCTGGGTGACAGCCAACTTGCTCATTAGCATTGAATGCAAACATCTCCTACCAATTTGTCTCTGTACTTGATTGATTGACAGCTCTTTATTCCAAGGCCCCTTGGTTTGGAATATATCTTGCAGACTTTTCTCAATATCTATAGTTTAGTTTTTGGAACTTGGACTCTGTGGGCTGACAAGGGAATTGTGTCGCCCACATATAAACATTGTGTACCTGAAGGACTCAGAAAGACTGTTTCATCTAAAAGCCTGATTGCATAATGAATTGTGCAAGAAATATGTGCTGCAAAGAGAGTATTTCAGCCCTAAAGGCTGATTCCAGTTGTAATATTTTCTAAATATTTCTACCGTCAGTAATTTGCTCTGCCTGGCTGCTTCTGTGTAATTGTTTTACTTATAAATAAATCTCATTGATTAGTTTAACCTGTAGGAAGCTCAGCAGCCAGTTTGCATACAGCAAACTCCCACAAACAGCAATGCGATATATTTCCTACATCAGGACTTTGGCAATGTTTCAAAAGTATTTTTATGGCTGGAAAGCGATTCTGGATGTCCTGAGGTTATGAAAGACGCTATATAAATGCAAGACTTTCTTTAAATGACCAGCTTGTCTGTTTTTAATTGATGATGCTTGAGGAGTAAACATTGGCCAAAGACACCACTGAGAACGCTGCTGCTCTTCTACCAGTTATAGCCGTGGGATCTTTTATGTCCACCTCAGAGGGCAGATGAAGCCTCGGTTTAAAACTGCATCTGAAAGACAGCACCTTCGACATTGCAGCACTTTCTCGGTACTGCCCCTCAGAGTGCAGCGCTCCCTCAGTATTGCCCCTGAGAGTGCAGTGCTCCCTCAGTACTGCCCCTCAGAGTGCAGCGCTCCCTCAGTACTGCCCCTGAGAGTGCAGTGCTCCCTCAGTACTGCCCCTGAGAGTGCAGTGCTCCCTCAGTACTGCCCCTCAGAGTGCAGTGCTCCATCAGTACTGCCCCTCAGAGTGCAGTGCTCCATCAGTACTGCCCCTCAGAGTGCAGTGCTCCCTCAGTACTGCCCCTCAGAGCGCAGCGCTCCCTCAGTACTGCCCCTCAAAGTGCAGCGCTCCCGCAGTACTGCCCCTCAGAGTGCAGTGCTCCATCAGTACTGCCCCTCAGAGTGCAGCGCTCCCGCAGTACTGCCCCTCAGAGTGCAGCGCTCCCGCAGTACTGCCCCTCAGAGTGCAGCGCTCCCTCAGTACTGCTCCTCAGAGTGCAGCGCTGCCTCAGTACTGCCCCTCAGAGTGCAGCGCTCCCGCAGTACTGCCCCTCAGAGTGCAGCGCTCCCTCAGTATTGCCCCTGGGAGTGCAGCGCTCCCGCAGTACTGCCCCTCAGAGTGCAGCACTCCCTCAGTATTGCCCCTGGGAGTGCAGCGCTCCCTCAGTACTGCCCCTCAGAGTGCAGCGCTCCCGCAGTACTGCCCCTCAGTATTGCTCCTCAGAGTGTAGTGCTCTCTCAATAACACCCCTCCTACAGTGTAGCACTCCCTTAGTGCTGAACCTCTGACAGTGCAGTGCTCCCTCAGTGCTGCCCCTCCAGCACTGCAACACTCCCTCAGTATTGCATGGGGATTGTCTGACTCGGAAGAGAGGGAGAGAACATGCAAGGTACCGAGTCACAATTTAGTTGTCAGCATTTCTTCCTGTAATTGGAACTACATCCATTCTAACCTTTACCCTCACTTGTGCGTTGCAGGATATGGCTGGAGTGCTGAAGCCAAACTCAGCCAAGCTGCTGATCCAAGCGTTGCGCGACCGCTTCCCGGAGATCCCACTCCACATCCACACCCACGACACCGCAGGTGCCGGAGTAGCCTCCATGTTGGCTGCCGCTGAGGCTGGGGCAGATGTGGTGGACGTAGCCTCTGACTCTATGTCTGGAATGACTTCACAGCCCAGCATGGGCGCCGTCGTGGCCTGCGCTAAGGGCACGCAGCTCGACACAGGTACGGCACCGGGAGTTTTACACCATGGCTGCAGTGGCGGAGTGAGCTCATGATAGAACTTCCTTATGGCAATTGGAATGGGGAAGACCCAATAAAGTTCTTTAACATTATGGCGGTGTTTTCACAGCACAGAAAGAAGCAAAGCAAAAGCAGGTGAGATTAGGGCTGCATATTCCAGAGGGGCCGGGGTAACGCTATAGTGTGCAGACTTGCTAGGGGAGGGGACGTATGTCCGTGATTCCCAGAGTATGCAGGTAAATCCATGTGCAAGTAATGTGCAGTGGTGAGTCTGCATATCAGTGACAAGGAGCGCGTAGCCCTATGTAAATAATATGGGGGCTGTGTAAGTCTGTGTATCGGGGAGGTGTATGGGTCTGTGTATCAGTGAAACAGGATGTAGGTCTGCGTATCAATAACACGGGATGAGAGTCTGTGTATTAGTAATGAGGGATGTGGGTCTGGATATTGGTAATGGAGGACGTGGGTCTGTGTATCAGTAACGCAGGACGTAAGTCTAAGAATGTAAGAAATCAGAACTTACAGCCCCTCGATCCTGCTCCGCTGCTCAATACGATCATGGCTGATCTTCTACCTCAAGTCCACGTTCCCGTCCACTCCCCATATCCCTTGATTCCCTGAGAGATCAAAAATCTGTCGATCTCACTCTTAAATATACTCAACGATGGAGCAACCACAACCCTCTGGGGTAGAGAATTCCAAAGAGTCACAACCCTCTGAGTGAAGAAATTACTCATCTCACTCCTAAATGAACAGCCCCTTATCCTGAGACTGTACTCCTGTATTCTAGATTCCCCAGCCAGGGGAAACAAACTCTCCGTATCTACCCTGTCAAGCACATTCAGAACCTTGTATGTTTCAATGAGATCACCTCGCATTCTTCGAAACTCCAGAGTGTATAGGCCCAATTTACTCAGCCTCTCATCGTAGGACAACCCACTCATTAAAGACCAATCTAGTAAATCTTCAATGTACTGCCTCCAAGGCAAGTACATCCTTCCTGAGATAGGGAGACCAAAACTGTGCACAGGATTCCAGGTGCAGTCTCACTAAAGCCCTATACAATTGCAGCAAGACTTCCTTATTCTTGTACTCCAATCCCCTTGCAATAAAGGCCAACGTGCCTTTTGCCATCCTAATTGCTTGCTGTACCTGTATGCTAACTTTCTGTGGTCCTTATATGAGAATACTCAAGTATCCCTGAACATCAACATTTAGAGCTTTCATGCCTTTTAAAAAAATATTCTGCTTTTCTATTCTTACCATCAAAGTGAATAACCTCACACTTACCACATTATACTCCATCTATACTACTCATCTTTATCTGCCTGACAAAGAACAAAGAACAGTACAGCACAGGAACAGGCCATTCGGCCCTCCAAGCCTGCGCCGATTTTGATGCCTGCCTAAACTAAAACCTTCTGCACTTCCAGGGTCCGTATCTGTCTATTCCCATCCTATTCATGTATTTGTCAAGATGCCTCTTAAACGTCTCTTTGATACCTGCATCCACCACCTCCCCCGGCAACAAGTTCCAGGCACTCACCACCCTCTGTGTAAAGAACTTGCCTCGCACATCCCCTCTAAACTTTGCCCCTCTCACCTTAAACCTATGTCCCCTAGTTTCCACCCTGGGAAAAAGCTTCTGACCATCCACTCTGTCCATGCCGCTTATAACTTTGTAAACCTCTATCAGGTCGCCCCTCCACCAGTTGGAGTCAGCTCGTTCCAGTGAAAACAATCCGAGTTTATCCAACCTCTCCTCATAGCTAATGCCCTCCAGACCAGGCAACATCCTGGTAAACCTCTTCTGTACCCTCTTCAAAGCCTCCACGTCCTTCTGGTAGTGTGGCGACCAGAATTGCACGCAATATTCTAAGTGTGGCCTAACTAAGGTTCTGTACAGCTGCAGCATGACTTGCCAATTTTTATACTCTATGCCCCGACTGATGAAGGCAAGCATGCCGTATGCCTTCTTGACTACCTTATCCACCTGCGTTGCCACTTTCAGTGACCTGTGGACCTGTACGCCCAGATCTCTCTGCCTATCAATACTCCTCAGGGTTCTGCCATTTACTGCATACTTCCCACCTGTATTAGATCTTCCAAAATGCATTACCTCACATTTGTCCGAATTAAACTCCATCTGCCATTTCTCCGCCCAGGTCTCCAACCGATCTATATCCTGCTGTATCCTCGGACAATCTTCATCACTGTCCGCAACTCCACCAACCTTTGTGTCGTCCGCAAACTTACGAATCAGACCAGCTACATTTTCCTCCAAATCATTTATATATACTACAAAGAGCAAAGGTCCCAGCACTGATCCCTGCGGAACACCACTAGTCACATCCCTCCATTCAGAAAAGCACCCTTCCAATGCTACCCTCTGTCTTCTATGACCGAGCCAGTTCTGTATCCATCTTGCCAGCTCCCCTCTGATCCCATGTGACTTCACCTTTTGTATCAGTCTGCCATGAGGGACCTTGTCAAAGGCTTTACTGAAGTCCATATAGATAACATCCACTGCCCTTCCTTCATCAATCATCTTTGTCACTTCCTCAAAAAACTCAATCAAATTAGTGAGGCACGACCTCCCCTTCACAAAACCATGCTGCCTCTCGCTAATAAGTCCGTTTGTTTCCAAATGGGAGTAAATCCTGTCCCGAAGAATCCTCTCCAATAATTTCCCTACCACTGACGTAAGGCTCACCGGCCTATAATTTCCTGGATTATCCTTGATACCCTTATTAAACAAAGGAACAACATTGGCTATTCTCCAGTCCTCTGTGACCTCACCTGTAACCAATGAGGATGCAAAGATTTCTGTCAAGGCCCCAGCAATTTCTTCCCTTGCCTCCCTCAGTATTCTGGGGTAGATCCCATCAGGCCCTGGGAACTTATCTACCTTAATGCTTTGCAAGACACCCAACACCTCCTCCTTTTTGATAATGAGATGACTGAGACTATCTACACTCCCTTCCCTAGGCTCATCATCCACCAAGTCCTTCTCCTTGGTGAATACTGATGCAAAGTACTCATTTGGTACCTCGCCCATTTCCTCTGGCTCCACACATAGATTCCCTTCTCTGTCCTTGAGTGGGCCAACCCTTTCCCTGGTTACCCTCTTGCTCTTTATATACGTATAAAAAGCCTTGGGATTCTCTTTAATCCTGTTTGTCAATGACTTTTCATGACCCCTTTTAGCCCTCCTAACTCCTTGCTTAACTTCCTTCCTACTGTCTTTATGTTCCTCAAGGGATTCGTCTGTTCCTAGCCTTCCAGCCCTTACGAATGCTTCCTTTTTCTTTTTGACGAGGCTCACAATATCCCGCGTTATCCAAGGTTCCTGAAACTTGCCAAACCTGTCTATCCTCCTCACAGGAACATGCTGGTCCTGGATTCTAATCAACTGACGTTTGAAAGACTCCCATATGTCAGATGTTGATTTACCCTCAAACAACCGCCCCCAATCTAAATTCTTCAGTTCCTGCCTAATATTGTTATAATTAGCCTTCCCCAATTTAGCACCTTCACCCGAGGACTACTCTTATCCTTATCCACAAGTACCTTAAAACTTATGGAATTATGGTCACTGTTCCTGAAATGCTCCCCTACTGAGACTTCGACCACCTGGCCGAATTACTAATTACCACCTTACTAATTACATCCTGAAGAAGGAATTTTCCTCCACACAAGATCAGGGGGCAGGTTGTTCAACCTTGCCCGTCTAAGAGCGAAGTCCAAAGTACGGAAAGTCCTCATCAGAGAACTCCTCTTTGCTGACGATGCTGCTTTAACATCTCACACTGAAGAATGCCTGCAGAGTCTCATCGACAGGTTTGCGTCTGCCTGCAATGAATTTGGCCTAACCATCAGCCTCAAGAAAACGAACATCATGGGGCAGGATGTCAGAAATGCTCCATCCATCAATATTGGCGACCACGCTCTGGAAGTGGTTCAAGAGTTCACCTACCTAGGCTCAACTATCACCAGTAACCTGTCTCTAGATGCAGAAATCAACAAGCGCATGGGTAAGGCTTCCACTGCTATGTTCAGACTGGCCAAGAGAGTGTGGGAAAATGGCGCACTGACACGGAACACAAAAGTCCGAGTGTATCAGGCCTGTGTCCTCAGTACCTTGCTCTACGGCAGCGAGGCCTGGACAGCGTATGCCAGCCAAGAGCGACGTCTCAATTCATTCCATCTTCGCTGCCTTCGGAGAATACTTGGCATCAGGTGGCAGGACTATATCTCCAACACAGAAGTCCTTGAAGCGGCCAACATCCCCAGCTTATACACACTACTGAGTCAGCGGCGCTTGAGATGGCTTGGCCATGTGAGCCGCATGGAAGATGGCAGGATCCCCAAAGACACATTGTACAGCGAGCTCGCCACTGGTATCAGACCCACCGGCCGTCCATGTCTCCGTTATAAAGACGTCTGCAAACGCGACATGAAATCGTGTGACATTGATCACAAGTCGTGGGAGTCAGTTGCCAGCATTCGCCAGAGCTGGCGGGCAGCCATAAAGACAGGGCTAAATTGTGGCGAGTCGAAGAGACTTAGTAGTTGGCAGGAAAAAAGACAGAGGCGCAAGGGGAGAGCCAACTGTGCAACAGCCCCAACAAACAAATTTCTCTGCAGCACCTGTGGAAGAGCCTGTCACTCCAGAATTGGCCTTTATAGCCACTCCAGGCGCTGCTTCACAAACCACTGACCACCTCCAGGCGCGTATCCATTGTCTCTCGAGATAAGGAGGCCCAAAAGAAGAAGAAAATTACATCCTGAAAAAACTAATAAATTTGTCAAACATGATTTCCCTTTTGTAAAACCTTGTTGACTTTGATCATACTGTGATTTTCCAAGTGCATTATTAAGACTTCCTTAATAATAGATTCCAGCATTTTCCCAACGACTGATGTCAGGCTAACTGGTCTATAGTTCCCTGTTCCTGCTTTGCCTCCTTTCTTGAATAGCGATTTTACATTTGCTAACTTCCAATCCACTGGGACCATTCCAGAATCTAGGGTATGTTGTAAAATCATAACCAGTGCATCCACTATCTCTACAGCTACCTCTTTTAGAACTGGAGAATGTCAGTCATCAGCTCCTGGGGATTTCTCTGCTGATATTAATTACCTTCAGTTCCTCATGCTTATTAGCCCCTAGGTTACCCTCTATTTCTGCCATGTAATCTGTATCTTCTACTGTGAAGACAGACACAAAATGTCTCTGCCATTTCCTCATTCCCCGTGATAATTTTTCCTGCCTCTGCCGCTAAGGGACCAACATTTACTTTAGCTACTCTCCTCCTTTTATGTATTTGTAAAAGCTCTTGCAATCTGTTTTTACATTCCTGGCTAGTTTCCTCTCATAATCTATGTTTTCCCTTTTTATCATCTTTTTGGTCACCCTTTACTGTTTTCTAAAGCACTTCCAATTATCAGAATTACATTTTGCAACATTATAAGCCTCTTCTTTTAATCTTAAACTATCCTTAACTTCACTAGTAAGCCAGGGATGGGTCTTTCTGGCTGAGTTTTTTTTTAATGGAATATATTTTTGTTGAACATTTTGAACTGTTTCTTGAAATGTTTCCCATTGTTTATTTGCCACCATGCCTTTTAGTCCATTTACCAATCAACCTTAGCTAGCTCTCCCCTCGTACCTATATAATTGACTTTGTTTAAGTTTAAGATTCTTGTTTGGGACAGGAGTATGTTGCTTTCAAATTTAATATGGAATTCAATTGTATTATGATTACTTTTTTCCCCAGAGAATCTATGTATTATTAACACGGGATGTAGTTCTGTGCGTCAGTAATGCAGGGTGCGTGTTTATCAGTGACGCAGAACGCGGGTCTATCAGTGATGTGGGTCCCGTGTGTCAGTATCGCGGGATGTGACTCCCGTGTGTCAGTAAAGCAGGTCCCATGTGTCTGTAATGCAGGACGTGTGTCCCGTGTGTCTGTAAAGCAGGACACGGATCCTGTGTAAATAATAATACAAACAGTCTGTCAAGGAGGTGTGTGGATGTTTAACTGAATTTCCAGCATTGAGTCAGCACTGTTTGCAGAGTGTGTGTTACTAAAGCTTCAAACTGTCGAGGTGCTCATGTCAGTTGACCTCAACCAGGAGCTGTTTGCCAAGTAGCTTCAGAGCAGACTGAAGTCTCTGTGTCTGCCAGCTCTCTGCGTCTCCCAGCTCTCTGCGTCTCCCAGCTCTCTGCGTCTCCCAGCTCTCTGCGTCTCCCAGCTCTCTGCGTCTCCCAGCTCCCTGTGTTACCCAGTTGGCTCTGCCTCCCAGCACTCCCGTCTGCCGCCCCGCACTCCCGTCTGCCTGTCTGTCGCCCCGCACTGTCCTCTGCCTGTCTGTCACTCCCACTCCCGTCTGCCTGTCTGTCGCCCCGCACTGCCGTCTGCAAGCTGCTCATACACAGCCTCAGTGTCTGAGCTCTATTGATGCCGGGGCACTGCCTCTGTCGCTGGCAGACAGCTAGCCTCGGGCACCTGATGGGGTTCATGATGTGTGGGTGCTTGTGCCCACAGAGCACTGGGTCAGCCTGCGCTGCAACAAGTACCTGTCTGCCCTGCTACACTGTGCCAAGCACAGCTGGTAATGATCCAAATATCAACACAACCAGGCATTGCCTCTCAATTTGAGCTTTCTACTAGTATCATAAACAAGGCAGCAAGCAATAGAATATTAAACTTGAAAGTTCCTGCAGCAGATTCAAAATTCTATCTCCCACACTGCGACTTTTCACTAAGGTTTCTACATGTGAGTGTATAGCAATGTCTACATGAAGCAGCCGAAGGATTTGAACAGCCCAAATCACGTCACATTCACTTCCATGAATATTCAAGAAAAAACAGACTCAAAAAATTATACTTGCCCGAGGCAGCAGTCTCCATGAGCAATCCAATAAAGTAATGAGGTACTTTATTAAAGTATTTTCCCTCCCTTGGTCTCAGTCGCGGCTCAGTTGGTATTGCTCCCTCTCTCTCACCTCTGAGTCAGAAGGTTGTGGGTTTAAGCCCCATTCCAGAGAATTGAGCCCATAATCCAGGCTGGCACTCCAAGTACAGTACTGAGGGAGTGCCGCACTGTCAGAGGGTCAGTACTGAGGGAGTGCCGCACTGTCACAGGGTCAGTACTGAGGGAGTGCCGCACTGTCAGAGGGTCAGTACTGAGGGAGTGCCGCACTGTCGGCGGGTCAGTACTGAGGGAGTGCCGCACTGTCGGAGGCTCAGTACTGAGGGAGTGCCGCACTGTCAGAGGGTCAGTACTGAGGGAGTGCCGCACTGTCACAGGGTCAGTACTGAGGGAATGCCGCACTGTCGGAGGGTCAGTACTGAGGGAGTGCTGCACTGTCGGAGGCTCAGTACTGAGGGAGTGCCGCACTGTCGGAGGGTCAGTACTGAGGGAGTACCGCACTGTCGGAGGGTCAGTACTGAGGGAGTGCTGCACTGTCGGAGGCTCAGTACTGAGGGAGTGCCGCACTGTCGGAGGGTCAGTACTGAGGGAGTGCCGCACTGTCGGAGGGTCAGTACTGAGGGAGTGCCGCACTGTCGGAGGCTCAGTACTGAGGGAGTGCCGCACTGTCAGCGGGTCAGTACTGAGGGAGTGCCGCACTGTCGGCGGGTCAATACTGAGGGAGTGCCGCACTGTCGGAGGCTCAGTACTGAGGGAGTGCCGCACTGTCAGAGGGTCAGTACTGAGGGAGTGCCGCACTGTCACAGGGTCAGTACTGAGGGAATGCCGCACTGTCGGAGGGTCAGTACTGAGGGAGTGCTGCACTGTCGGAGGCTCAGTACTGAGGGAGTGCCGCACTGTCGGAGGGTCAGTACTGAGGGAGTACCGCACTGTCGGAGGGTCAGTACTGAGGGAGTGCTGCACTGTCGGAGGCTCAGTACTGAGGGAGTGCCGCACTGTCGGAGGGTCAGTACTGAGGGAGTGCCGCACTGTCAGAGGGTCAGTACTGAGGGAGTGCCGCACTGTCGGAGGCTCAGTACTGAGGGAGTGCCGCACTGTCGGAGGGTCAGTACTGAGGGAGTTTCGGAGGGTCAGTACTGAGGGAGTGCCGCACTGTCGGAGGGTCAGTATTGAGGGAGTGCCGCACTGTCGGAGGGTCAGTACTGAGGGAGTGCCGCACTGTCAGAGGGTCAGTACTGAGGGAGTGCCGCACTGTCGGAGGGTCAGTACTGAGGGAGTGCCGCGTTGTCGGAGAGTCAGTACTGAGGGAGTGCTGCACTGTCGGAGGGTCAGTACTGAGGGAGTGCCGCGTTGTCGGAGAGTCAGTACTGAGGGAGTGCTGCACTGTCGGAGGGTCAGTACTGAGGGAGTGCCGCACTGTCAGAGGGTCAGTACTGAGGGAGTGCCGCACTGTCGGCGGGTCAGTACTGAGGGAGTGCCGCACTGTCGGAGGGTCAGTACTGAGGAAGTGCCGCACTGAAACTGAGAAACATAGAAAATTTACTGCTCTGAAGGAGGCCATTTGGCACATCGTGTCTGTGCCGGCCACGTTAGAGCTATCCAGCCCAAACCCTCTTTCCAGCTTTTGATCCGTAGCCCTGGAGGTTACAGCACCTCAAGTGCATGTTGTTTTCTAAATGCCTTTACCACCCTTTCAGGCAGTGAGTTCCCAACCACCCTCTGGGTGAAAAAGATTTCTCCTCTAATTCTTCCACCAAATACTTTCAATCTATGCCCTCTGGTTATTGACCTTTCTGCTAAGGGAAATAGGTCTTTCCTATCCACTCTATCCAGGACCCTCATAATTTTATACATTCAATTTCCCCTCAGCATCCTCTTTTCCAAAGAAAACAATCCCAGTCTGTCCAGTCTTTCCTGGCAACATCCTCATAAACCTCCTCTGTACTCGCTCTAGTGCAGTCACATCCTTTCTGTAATGCAGTGACCAGAATTGTATGCAATACTCCAGCTGTGGCCTAACTAGTGTTTTATATAGCTCTAGCATTACCTCCCAGCTCATATATTGTATGCCTCAGCTAATAAAGGCAAGTACCCCATTTGCCTTCTTAACCACCTTAACTACCTGTCCTCTTAACTTCAGGGATCTGTGGACATGCACTCCAAGGTCCCTCTGTTCCTCTGCACTCCTCGCTATCCTATTTATTGTGTATTCCCTTGCCATGTTTGCCCTCCCCAAAAGCATTACCGCACTGTTCTCCAGATTGAACTCAATTTGCAACCTGACTTGTCCAGTGATATCTTCCTGCAGTCTGCAGCTTTCTCCTTCTCTATCAATCACACAGCCAATTTTTGTATCATGTGCAAACCTCTTGATCATACCACCGACATTTAAGGTTAAATCATTGATGTAGATCATGAACAGCAAGGGACCTTGCACTGAGCCCAGCAGAACCCCACTGGAAACAGCCTTCCAGTCACAAAATCACCTATCAACAGTTACCCTTTGCCTCCTGCCACTGAGCCAATTTTGGATCCAATTTGCCTCTTCCCCTTGAGATCCAATGGGCTTTTAATTTTCTGACTAGTCTGCCATGTGGGACAAAAACCTTGCCAAAATCCATGTAGACTACATCAAACACACTACCTTCATCGACCCGCCATGTTCCTCCTCAAAATATTCAAACATATTAGTCAGACACTACCTTCCTATAACAAATTCAGGCTGACTGTCTTTGATTGTCCATGCCTTTCTAAATGACTATTTATACAGTCCCTCAGAATGTTTTCCAATAATTTTCCCACCGCCAAGGTTAGATGACTGGACTGTAATCACTTGGGCTTTCCCTACCTACCTTTTTGAACAACGGTGCTAAATTAGCAGTCCTCCGGCACCACGCCTATAGCCAGAGAGAATTGGAAAGTAATGGTCAAAGCCTGCGCTGTTTCCTCCCTTGCTTCGTTTAGCAGCCTGGGCTGCATTTCATCCGGGCCTCAGAATTTATCCACCTTCGGGTCCTATCGGGGCGGTGGGGGAGGGGAAGGGTGTGAAGGAGTGGAGTGGGGGAGGGGCAGAATATCAGGGTGCAGTTGCATTTGAGGGTGTATGTGAGGGGTGGGTAATTTAAGGGTGGGGATGGGATGTTCAGAACAGAATCACTCACGAGTCACTGGATGAGAAAATATGACTGAGGGGACGGTGCCAACACACAGTGGCACTGGGCCCTGTGGCAATCATGCTGTTTCTTGACACTGCAACCTATCAAACCTGCCCTACAACCCTGCCAAATCTCTGTGCTCCTCCAATTCTGGCCTCTTGCGCATCCCTGATTTTAATTGTTCTACCATTGGCGGTCGTGCCTTCAGTTGCCTAGGCCCTAAGCTCTGGAATTCCCTCCCTAAACCTCTCCAACGCTTTCTGCTCCTTTAAGACACTCCTTAAAACCTACATCTTTGACCAAGCTTTGGTCAATATCTCCTTATGTGGCTTAGCGTCGGATTTGATTTTAGAACACTCCTGTGAAGTGCCTTGGGACTTTTTATTACGTTACCGGCGCTATATGAATGCAAGTTGGGGTGGAACATCAACAGGAACTGCAAAGGAAGAGGCCAGTTGCTTAACATTGAGGTTCCACACATTGCAGCCACTGGTCACAGGGGGCGTTGGCAGATGCCAGGGTCTGCCTTCCCTCTCCAGCAAAGGTGCCCGGCATGGCATGTGGGTACAAGTTGATGTGGTTGGCCTGGTTTGACAGCAGACTGTGGGGAAATTAATCAGAGACGGCACTCTGAAATGACGGGTGGCAGAGGAGGCTGAAAGTGAAGGTGAGCTGGAGGCCTCTTTTTTTTCATTAACAGCGCCCACAGATCAGTTCCTGTTGCCATTACAGAAACGATTACAATAATAAATAGAACCTTTCTGCTGCAAAGCTTCAAATTACAATTGATTCTTCTGTCCCTATCTGCGAATCTCATTAGAAGCACATTAAAGGGCATCAGGCAGCAGATTAGGATGCTGCCAGTTGAGGTGTTTTATTTTTAGGCTCTGTGTTATCGCTGTAATGGGCATGTTTCTGCCCCTACAAATCCCAACATTTGGTGATACTTCAAACTTTCTTGAATTTTGCAAGGCTTCAACTCGATGTACACAGCAGGGAGCAGGGAGAGGGCGTGTCAGACTACAATATCGCTCCCTTTTCCAAGGGTGAGTGGCTGGATGACCTGTAGTCTGGGTGGTATGGCTATGCTGGCTAAGGGAAGTATGTAAGGGGAAGGGAAAGTGTGTAAAGGGAGTGAGTGTGCAAGGGGTGGCAAAAGTGTGTAAGGGATGGGGGATAGTGTAAGGGGTGGACAGGAAGTGTGCGAGGAGGTTTTATTCGTTCTTTCATGGGATCGAACAAAGTCAACATGGATTTTCGAAAGAGAAATCATGCTTGACAAATCGACTGAAATCTTTTGAGGATGTAACTAGTAGAATAGATAAGGGAGAACCAGTGGATGTGGTGTATTTGGACTCAGAGAAGGCTTTCAATAAGGTGTCACATAAGAGATTAGTACTGACACGGATAGAGAACTTGTTGGCAGACAGGAAACAAAGAGTAGGAATAAAAGGGTCTTCTTCCGAGTGGCAGGCAGTGACTAGTGGGGTACCGCAGGAATCAGTGCTAGGACCCCAGCTATTCACAATATATATTAATGATATAGATGAGGGAATTAAATGTAATATATCCAAGTTTGCAGACAACACAAAGGGGCGGCACAGTGGTGCAGTGGTTAGCACGGCAGCCTCACAGCTCCAGGGACCCGGGTTCGATTCCGGGTACTGCCTGTGTGGAGTTTGCAAGTTCTCCCTGTGTCTGCGTGGGTTTTCTCCGGGTGCTCCGGTTTCCTCCCACAAGCCAAAAGACTTGCAGGTTGATAGGTAAATTGGCCATTATAAATTGTCACTAGTATAGGTAGGTGGTAGGGAAATATAGGGATAGGTGGGGATGTTTGGTAGGAATATGGGATTAGTGTAGGATTAGTATAAATGGGTGGTTGATGTTCGGCACGGACTCGGTGGGCCGAAGGGCCTGTTTCAGTGCTGTATCTCTAAAAAAAAAAAAAAAAGCTGGGTGGGAGTATGAGCTGTGAAGAGGATGCAGAGAAGCTCCAGCGTGATTTGGACAGGTTTAGTGAGAGGGCAAATACATGGCAGATGCCGTATAATGTGGATAAATGTGAGGTTATCCACTTTGGTGGCAAAAACAACAAGGCAGATTATTATCTGAACACTGATAGATTGGGAAAGGGGGAGGTGCAGCGAGATCTGGGTGTCCTTGTGCACCAGTCGCTGAAAGTAAGCATGCAGGTGCAGCAGGCAGTTAAGAAGGCAAATGGTATGCTGGCCTTCATAGCGAGAGGATTCAAGTACAGGAGCAAGGATGTCTTGCTGCAATTATACAAGGCCTTGGTGAGACCACATCTGGAGTATTATGTGCAGTTTTAGTCTCCTTATCTGAGGAAGGATGTTCTTGCTATGGAGGGAGTGCAGCAAAGGTTCACCAGACTGATTCCTGGGATGAGAGGACTGATGTATGGAGTGAGATTGGGTCGATTAGGATTGTATTCGCTAGAGTTTAGAAGAATGAGAGGGGATCTCATAGAAACCTACAAAATTCTAACAGGACTGGACAGACTAGATGCAGGAAGGAAGATCCCGATGGCGGGGGAGTCCAAGACGAGGGGTTGCAATGTAAGGATAAGGGGTAAACCATTTAGAACTGAGATGAGGAGAGATTTCTTCACCCAGAGAGTGGTGAACCTGTGGAATTCTCTACCACGGAAAGCAGTTGAGGCCAAATCATTAAATACATTCAAGAAAGAGTTAGATATAGTTCTTAGGGCTAATGGGATCAAGGGATATTGGGAGAAAGCGGGAACAGGGTACTGAGTTTGGATGATCAGCCATGATCGTATTGAATGGCGGAGTAGGCTTGAAGGGCCGAATGTCCTACTCCTGCTCCTATTTTTCTGTGTTTCTATATGGGTGGCACTGGCAAGGCGAGCATTTGTTGCCCATCCCAAATTGCCCTTGAAAATTGAGTGGCTTGCCACAGGGCATTTAAGAGTCAGCCACCTTGCTGTGGTACAGGTAGGCCAGACCGGGTAAGGACGGCAGATTTCATTCCCTAAAGGACGTTAGTGAACCAGATGGGTTTTTACAACAATGGACAGTGGTTTCGTGGTCACCATTAGACTAGCTTTTTAATTCCAGATTTCACCTGCCGTGGTGGGATTCGAACCCGTGTCCCCAGAGCATTAACCTAGGCCTCTGGATTACTAGTCAGGTGACATGCAGTGATGTGGGGGTGGTGTGTAAAGGGGACAGTGTCTAAGGAGTGGCAGAGTGGTATAAAGGGTGTCGGGGAAGTATGTAAAGGGGGGATTGTGTAAGGGATTGGGGAAGTGTGTGGAAGTGGAGGAGAAGCCTGAGGGGTGACCAGATAGAGCTGTTTCAAATTATAAAGGCATTTGATACGGTCAACTTATGAGGGAGACCAGAACTTGGGGGGCATCAATATAAGATAGTCGCTAATAAATCCAATCGGGAGTTCGGGAGAAACTTCTTTCCCCAGAGAGTGGGGAGAATGTGGAACTCGTCACCACAGAGAGTGGTCAAGGTGAATAGTATCGAAGCTGGATAAACACATGAGGGAGAAAAGAATAGAATGAGATGCTGATAGGGTGAGAAGAGGAGCGGGAGAAGGCTTGTGTGGCCGAATAGCCTGTTTCTGTGCTGTAAATTCCGTGTAAAATCAGGGAGGCAGGAAAGGGATCTAACCACAGACTGTCTTTCAGTGGGGACAACTATGGTGAGAGATCCAGAAGGAGCCTAACTACAGACAAGCTTTGGCCTCCATTGCTAAGGAATTCTGCCTAAGGCCTGTTTCAGGTCGACGCCTTTGCTGGAGCCTCTACCAAAATGACGGACGGCATACATAACTGCACGCTGGGTGGCATCTTGCACCCTTAGGTGCCTGTGAAAAGTGCACGGTGCAATCTAATTTCCAAGTCCAGGAGTGGCTGATCCTGTAATGTGAAACACCTTGAGATAATGTGAAGGGATCGGGGTAATCGTCTCCTTCCTGCAGTTGGCAGTCTGCTCCTGGGGCAGCTATGCCAAGCTATCAGCCATTGTACTAACTCTTCTGGCCGAGTCAAGTGTCACCAGCCTGTGTGAGACAAGGGGCCAGCATGTTCAGTGTTACTGGGATAACACACAGAGAACACCGCATTCTGACAGCAGATTTCTTCATAATAACAGCTGTTGTCAAATGCCCAAAAACAGAAGTCCAGGTAAATCTGGCTAGTGAGGGATGTGGAGACTCTATCGAGGAACTTGAGTGACTTCTCAGCTCCAATCCACGGGATACCAGAATGGCCTGTATCAATCTACCCATCACTTCCCAATACCCAGCAACGCAAAACACTCCTGCTGTTAATTCTTTCACGCTCACACACGTTGCTCAAAGTCATTCCGTGAGTTACTGTCAGAGCTGGCACATCTGCAGAACGGCATGAAAGGTAAGGGGTTAAATTACAAGGACAGTTTGCACAAACGAGGCCTGTATTTTCTCGAGTATAGAAGAATAAGGAATGATCCCATCAAGGTGCTAAGATGATTAAAGGATTTGATTGGGTCGATAGAGAGAAACTATTACATCTGGTGGGGGAAGAAGTCCAGAACAAGGGGGCAGAACCTTAAAATGAGAGCCAGGCCGTTCAGGGGTGATGTCAGGAAGCACTTCTTCACACAAAGGGGAGTGGGAACCTGGAACTCTCCCCCCCAAAAAAGCTGGGTAGTTGAAAATTTTAAAACCAAGAACGATTTTTGTTAGACAGGGTATTCAAGGTTACGGAACAAAGGCGGGTCCACCTCAGTGTGTCCTGTACTGGAAAACCTCTGTCTAGTTTTCAATCTCAATGAGCTGGGGTTATACTGCAGTCAGTGTGTGGCAGTCTCCCGCAGGGGAATCTCACCTGGACTGGAGTTATACTGCAGTCAGTGTGTGGCAGTCTCCCGCAGGGGAATCTCACCTGGACTGGAGTTATACTGCAGTCAGTGCGTGGCAGTCTCCCACAGGGGAATCTCACCTGGACTGGAGTTATACTGCAGTCAGTGCGTGGCAGTCGCCCGCAGGGGAATCTCACCTGGACTGGAGTTATACTGCAGTCAGTGTGTGGCAGTCTCCCACAGGGGAATCTCACCTGGACTGGAGTTATACTGCAGTCAGCGCGTGGCAGTCTCCCGCAGGGGAATCTCACCTGGACTGGAGTTATACTGCAGTCAGCGCGTGGCAGTCTCCCGCAGGGGAATCTCACCTGGACTGGAGTTATACTGCAGTCAGTGTGTGGCAGTCTCCCGCAGGGGAATCTCACCTGGACTGGAGTTATACTGCAGTCAGTGTGTGGCAGTCGCCCGCAGGGGAATCTCACCTGGACTGGAGTTATACTGCAGTCAGTGCGTGGCAGTCGCCCGCAGGGGAATCTCACCTGGACTGGAGTTATACTGCAGTCAGTGTGTGGCAGTCTCCCGCAGGGGAATCTCACCTGGACTGGAGTTATACTGCAGTCAGTGTGTGGCAGTCTGCCGCAGAGGACTCTCACCTGGACTGGAGTTATACTGCAGTCAGTGCGTGGCAGTCTCCCACGGGGGAATCTCACCTGGACTGGAGTTATACTGCAGTCAGTGTGTGGCAGTCTGCCGCAGGGGAATCTCACCTGGACTGGAGTTATACTGCAGTCAGTGCGTGGCAGTCTCCCACAGGGGAATCTCACCTGGACTGGAGTTATACTGCAGTCAGTGCGTGGCAGTCTCCCACAGGGGAATCTCACCTGGACTGGAGTTATACTGCAGTCAGTGCGTGGCAGTCTCCCACAGGGGAATCTCACCTGGACTGGAGTTATACTGCAGTCAGTGCGTGGCAGTCTCCTGCAGGGGAATCTCACCTGGACTCGTTGTTCCTTGATACGAAGCTGGCATTTCGCTGAGTGTTATTCAGTATTGCACAAAGCGAGTGATTGATGAGTTAATGCTATTGGGCTAAGGGGGACTGTGTAGAATGGAACTAGGAAGGAGTGCAGGAGTTCTGGGATTGATAACTGGAGTTGCAGATTCTGAGAGGTCCAAATGGTCACAGGGGGAAGTCAACCAGGAAAGAAAGACAGACTTGCATTTCTGTAGCGCCTTTCACAATCTCGGGACATTCCAAAGTGCTTCACAGGCAGTGAAGTACTTTTAAAGTGTAGTCATTGCTGTGATGTAGGAAAACGCGGCAGCTACTTTGTGCACAGCAAGCTCCCACAAACAGCATTGTGATAATTTGATCACCTGCTTTTAGTGCTGTTGATTGAGGGGTAAGCATTGGTGCAGGACACTGTCGAGAACTCCCCTGCTCCTCTTCGAAACAGTGTCGTGGGATCTTTACGTCCACCTAAGAGGGAAGACGGGGCCTTAGTTTAACGTCTCATCTAAAAGATGGCATCTCCAACAGAGCAGCTCTCCCTCAGTACTGGCAGTAGGAATGCCAACCTGGATTATGAGCCTTTGAGGCTGGGTTTTAAACGCAGGGGCAGGTGAAAGAAATAGCTGCCTGCCGCAATCTCCCGCACGGTGGCTCATTTAAATACCCCGGTCGGCCACCCCCCCCCGAACCAATCACATGGAGGAGGCGGGCTCTCCGATGCTGGCAATGCCACCAGCTGCCTATACACAGGCGCTGGCGCCCTTTTGAAAGGGTAGCCAGCCCTGCTGACTAATTAAAATTTTTAAAAGGAACCCCCCCACCCCACCCCCAAACTGCTCAAATCAAAATTCTAATGCTCCTTTCTCACCCCCAATGATAATAAAATTAAATAACTGCCCTTTCCACCCCCAAAACCTGATAAATGTGACCTCCCCCCCCCCCCACCCCCACCCCCCCACACACCCCCATCCCCCCACAAACTGTACAAAGTTTACAGGTCACCCCTTCCCACTATCCCCTACACTAATGACGAGAGTTTGACCCCAATTTCCCCCCGCCTCCCCACGCTAAAAATCTCACGTTCCGTGCCCCCCCCCCCACCCCCCCTTCCCCACCATTGCGGCGCCTGGTTTTTCCAGACAGGGACTTTTGTTTCAATTTTTGCATTGTGCTCATTTCAATGTGGTACCCCGGGTCCCGTCACCCATCGGCAGGAGTGGCCGCCACGGAGCCTCGCTGCCGTCGGGAGGATCGGGCCCGGCCCGAACAATCTTCCGGCACCCCTCCCCCCCTCCCCCACCTCGGAGCCCGACATCAGGAACCCTGTAAAATCCCAGCCTTGGAATCGGACCCTAACTCGTGGGCTTCTGACTCAGAGGCAAGAGCCACAGCTGACAAGGCAGAGAAGCAGTAGGGGGCAGAGGGGGTGTGTCACTAGCCAGCAGGTTTAAAGTGTCGGCAAACAGATGGAAATCAGTGTGTCTAAACTCATTGCCAGAAGAGAGGAATAAAAATCTCCAGTGCGACTTCCCTCCGAATCAGCTGAGAACAGAGTGCTTTTGTCTGTAAATAACCAAAAATAATAACAACACACACTTACAAAACAGCGGGCTTGTCGTCTGCCATGAATAATGGGAAGAGTAATTGAAGCTGAGATAGGCCAGGTGAAAATAAAAAACACGCAACAAACAAACAGGGTGAGGAGGATTAAAATCCTGCGCTATAACAAGGCATCAATTAGAGCTGGGGCCCTCCTGTCAACATCCAGCCAGTGCTGCTTAGTCACGGAAGATTAATTCATTGTTAAGATTTCACTTGTTTATGGTGAGTGTTTCAGAGACAGCAGGATGGTGCATCTCACATGTTCAAAGCTCACAAGATAACAGCATAGCTCTGTATTGAAGGCAGAACAGTAAAAAGTACTGCATTATTTTACATAGAGTTACATACGATGTACAACACAGATTGAGGCCATTCGGCCCAACTGGTCTGTGCAGTGTTCAGGCTCCATACGAGCTTCCTTCCAGCCCCACTTTATCTCAACCTGCCAGTATATCCTATTCCTTTCTCCTTGGTGTCTTTATCGAGCTTTCCTTTCAATGCATCTGTACCATTCGGTCAATTCCCACATTCTCACCACTCTCTCGGTGAAGATGTTTCTCCTGAATTCCCTATCAGGTTTATTATTGACTGTCTTATATCTATGACCCCTAGATCTGGTCTCTCTCATAAGAGGAAACATCTTCTCTACCCTATTGAACCCTTTCATAATTTGAAAGACCTCGATCAGGATTCACTTTCTAGAGAAAAAAGCACCAGCCTTTCAAACTTCTGTTTAAGCTGCTGGGTGGTGGGGGGGGACTGTGGAGAGTGGGATGAGGTTTATGGGGAAGGCTGTGGACTGTGGAGAATGGGATGGGGTTTATGGGGAGGGGTATGGACTGTGGAGAGTGGGATGAGATTTATCGGGAGGGGTATGGACTGTGGAGAGTGGGATGGGGTTTATCAGGAAGGCTGCGGACTGTGGAGAATGGGATGGGGTTTATGGGGAGGGGTATGGACTGTGGAGAGTGGGATGAGGTTTATGGGGAGGGGTATGGACTGTGGAGATTGGGATGGGGTTTATCGGGAAGGCTGTGGACTGTGGAGAATGGGATGGGGTTTATGGGGAGGGGTATGGACTGTGGAGAGTGGGATGAGGTTTATGGGGAGGGGTATGGACTGTGGAGAGTGGGATGGGGTTTATGGGGAGGGGTATGGACTGTGGAGAGTGGGATGGGGTTTATGGGGAGGGGTATGGACTGTGAAGAGTGGGATGAGATTTATGGGGAAGGCTGTGGACTGTGGAGAATGGGATGGGGTTTATGGGGAGGGGTATGGACTGTGGAGAGTGGGATGAGGTTTATGGGGAGGGGTATGGACTGTGGAGAGTGGGATGAGGTTTATGGGGAAGGCTATGGACTGTGGAGAATGGGATGGGGTTTATGGGGAGGGGTATGGACTGTGGAGAGTGGGATGAGATTTATCGGGAGGGGTATGGACTGTGGAGAGTGGGATGGGGTTTATCAGGAAGGCTGTGGACTGTGGAGAATGGGATGGGGTTTATGGGGAGGGGTATGGACTGTGGAGAGTGGGATGAGGTTTATGGGGAGGGGTATGGACTGTGGAGAGTGGGATGAGGTTTATGGGGAGGGGTATGGACTGTGGAGATTGGGATGGGGTTTATCGGGAAGGCTGTGGACTGTGGAGAATGGGATGGGGTTTATGGGGAGGGGTATGGACTGTGGAGAGTGGGATGAGGTTTATGGGGAGGGGTATGGACTGTGGAGAGTGGGATGGGGTTTATGGGGAGGGGTATGGACTGTGGAGAGTGGGATGGGGTTTATGGGGAGGGGTATGGACTGTGAAGAGTGGGATGAGATTTATGGGGAGGGGTATGGACTGTTGAGAGTGGGATGGGGTTTATGGGGAGGGGTATGGACTGTGGAGAGTGGGATGAGGTTTATGGGGAGGGGTATGGACTGTGGAGAGTGGGATGAGGTTTATGGGGAGGGGTATGGACTGTGGAGAGTGGGATGGGGTTTATGGGGAGGGGTATGGACTGTGGAGAGTGGGATGAGATTTATGGGGAGGGGTATGGACTGTGGAGAGTGGGATGGGGTTTATGGGGAGGGGTGTGGACTGTGGAGAGTGGGATGGTGTTTATGGGAAGGGATATGGACTGTGAAGAGTGGGATGGGGTTTATGGGGAGGTGAATGGACTGTGGAGAGTGGGATGAGGTTTATAGGGAGGGGTGTGGGCTGTGGAGAGTGGATGGGGTTTATGGGGAGGTGAATGGACTGTGGAGAGTGGGATGAGGTTTATCGGGAGGGGTGTGGACTGTAGAGAGTGGGATGAGGTTTATCAGGAGGGGAATGGACTGTGGAGAGTGGGATGAGGTTTATAGGGAGGCGTGTGGGCTGTGGAGAGTGGGATGGGGTTTATCGGGAGGGGTATAGTTTTTTTTTAAATAGCTTCATAGGGGAGAACAAAGACTTTCAAACCATATTAAGGAAATAACTGGATACTTAGAAAATAATGGTAGGAGTGGGCAGAGTCAACATGGAATTATGAAAGAGAAATCATGTTTGACAAACCTGTTGGAGTTTTTTCAGGATGTAACTAGCAGAATAGATAAGGCAGAACCAGTGGCTCTGGTGTATTTGGATTTTCAGAAGTCTTTCAGTAAGGTCCCACACAGGAGTTTGTCAGAAAAATTAGAGCACATGGGATTGGGGGTAATATACTGGCATGGATTGAGAATTGGTTAACGGATAGAAAACAAAGAGTAGGAAATAACGGGTCATTGGCAGGTTGGCAGGCTGTGACTAGTGGGGTACTGCATGGATCAGTGCTTCAGCTCCAGCTATCACAATGTATATCAATTATTTAGATGTGGGGACCAAATGTAATATTTCCAATTTCCAATGATACAAAACTAGGTGGGAATGTGACTTGTGAGGAGGATGCAAAGAGGCTTCAAGGGATTTAGACAGGCAAAGTGAGTGGGCCTTTATTGCAAGGGATTTTGAGGACAGGAGTAAAGAAGTCTTGCTGCAATTGAATAGAGCCTTGGTGAGACCGCATCTCGTGTATTGTGTGCAGTTTTGGTCTCCTTACCTAATTACTTATGATAGAGGGAGAACAATGAAGGCTCACCAAACTAATCCCTGGAATGGTGGGATTATCTTTTGAGGAGAGATTGAGGAAACTGGGCCTGTATTGTTTTGAGTTTAGAAGAATGAAAGGTGATCTCATTGAAGCATACACAACAGGGTTGATGCAGGAAGGATGTTTCCCCTGGCATGGGGGAGTCCAGAACCAGGGGACACGGTCTCAGAATAAGAGGTAGGCCATTTAGGACTGAGATGAGGAGGAATTTCTTCACTCAGAGGGTGGTGAATCTGTGGAATTCTCTTCCCCAGAGGGCTGTGGAGGTTCTATCATTGAGTATGTTCAAGACAGAGATCGATAGATTTCTAGATATTAAAGATATCAAGGGATATGGGGATAGTGCGGGAAAATCTTCTCTTCTTCTTTGGCCTCCTTGTATCGAGCGACAGTGGGTAAGCGCCTGGAGGTGGTCAGTAGTTTGTGAAGCAGCACCTGGAGTGGCTATAAAGGCCAATTCCAGAGTGAAAGATTTTTCCACGGGTGCTCTAGATAAAATTGGTTGTCGGGGCTGTTACACAGTTGGCTCTCCCCTTGCGCTTCTGTCTTTTTTCCTGCCAACTGCTAAGTCTCTTCGACTCGCCACACTTTAGCCCCGCTTTAAGGCTGCCCGCCAGCTCTGGCAATCACTGGCAACTGACTCCCACGACTTGTGATCAATGTCACAGGATCTCATGTCGCGTTTGCAGACGTCTTTAAAGCGGAGACATGGTCTGATACCAGTGACAAGCTCGCTGTACAATGTGTCCTTGGGGATCCTGCCATCTTCCATGCGGCTCACATGGCCAAGCCATCTCAAGCGCCGCTGACTCAGTAGTGTGTACAAGCTGGGGATGTTGGCCGCCTCGAGGACTTCTGTGTTGGAGATACGGTCCTGCCACCTGATGCCAAGGATTCTCTGGAGGCAGCGAAGATGGAATGAATTGAGACGTCGCTCTTGGCTGACATACGTTGTCCAGACCTCGCTGCCGTAGAGCAAGGTACTGAGGACACGGGCCTGATACACTCGGACTTTTGTGTTCCGTGTCAGTGCGCCATTTTCCCACACTCTCTTGGCCAGTCTGGACAAAGCAGTGGAAGCCTTTCCCATGCGCTTGTTGATTTCTGCATCTAGAGACAGGTGACTGGTGATAGTTGAGCCTAGGTAGGTGAACTCTTGAACAACTTCCAGAGCGTGGTCGCCGATATTGATGGATGGAGCGTTTCTGACCTCCTGTCCCATGATGTTCGTTTTCTTGAGGCTGATGGTTAGGCCAAATTCGTTGCAGGCAGCCACAATCCTGTCGATGAGTCTCTGCAGACACTCTTCAGTGTGAGATGTTAATGCAGCATCGTCAGCAAAGAGGAGTTCCCTGATGAGGACTTTCCGTACTTTGGTCTTCGCTCTTAGACGAGCAAGGTTGAACAACCTGCCACCTGATCTTGCGTGGAGGAAAATTCCTTCTTCTGAAGACTTGAACGCATTGTGAGAGCAGCAGGGAGAAGAAGATCCCAAACAGTGTAGGTGCGAGAACACAGCCATGTTTCACGCCACTCAGGATAGGAAAGGGGTCTGATGAGGCTATGCTGAATTGTGCCTTTCATATTGTCATGGAATGAGGTGATGATACTTTGTAGCTTTGGTGGACATCTGATCTTTTCTTGTAGTCTGAAGAGACCACGTCTGCTGACGAGGTCAAAGGCTTTGGTGAGATCAATGAAAGCAACGTAGAGGGGCATCTGTTGTTCACAGCATTTCTCCTGTAGCTGGCGAAGGGAGAACAGCATGTCAATGGTTGATCTCTCTGCTCGAAAGCCACACTGTGCCTCAGGGTAGACACGCTCAGCCAGCTTCTGGAACCTGTTTAAAGCGACTCGAGTGAAGACTTTCCCCACTATGCTGAGCAGGGAGATTCCACGGTAGTTGTTGCAGTCACCTTGGTCACCCTTGTTCTTATAGAGGGTGATGATATTGGCATCGCGCATGTCCTGTGATACTGCTCCCTTGTCCCAGCGCAGGCAAAGCAGTTCATAGAGTGCTGAAAGTATAGCAGGCTTGGCACTCTTGATTATTTCAGGGGTAATGCCGTCCTTTCCAGGCCCTTTTCCGCTGGCTAGAGAATCAATGGCATCACTGAGTTCCGATTTGGTTGGCTGTACGTCCAGCTCATCCATGACTGGCAGAGACTGGGCTGCATTGAGGGCGGTCTCATTTTCATTGGAGTACAGTTCTAGGTAGTGCTCCACCCAGCGGTCCTTTTGCTTGCGTTGGTCAGTGATTGTGTTTAGATTTGAGGGGGGGCGATCCTCTTGATGGTTGGCCCAAAAACTCTCTTAATGCGATCGTACATTCCTCTGACGTTTCCGGTGTCAGAGGCCAGCTGAATATGACTGCATAGGTGTTGCCAGTAGTCATTTGCGCAGCGCCTGGCTGTTCTTTGTGCAGCGCTTCTGGCTGCTTTAAGTGCTCCGGATGTTAACTCGCTGGGGGATTTCTTGTAGTTCAACAGTGGGTAAAAGATCAGCCATGATCTGGTTGAATGGTAGAGCAGGCTCGAGGGGTACGAATGGCCTACTCCAGATCCTATTTCCTACGTTCCTTCCACTGACCCTCCTATTCAATGTGCCTCAGTTTTGTTAACCAGCCTTTTATGTGGTACTTTGTCTGACACTTTCTTAACATCCATATAGATAACATGCATTGCTTTCCCTTCATCCAGTTTCTCTGTTACTTCACTGAAAAATTCAATTAGATTTATCAAGCATGATCTGCCTTTTACAAATCCGTGCTGACTCTTCCTAATTAACTCAAACCTCTCCAAGTGCCTGTTGATTCTTTTTCCCTGATTATTGTTTGTAAAACTCTAGCCACCACTGATGTTAAACTGACCAGCCTGTAGTTACTAGTAATGTCCTTATACCTTTTCCTGAATAAGGGTGTCACTTTTGCCAATCTCCAATCCTCTGGCACCTCCCCTGTATCCAGGAAAGATTGGAAAATTATGGCACTACCACTTTCTTTAGCAACCTGGGATGCATCCGGACCAGGGGGACTCTAAGCATACCCAGCCTTTCCAGTGCATCCTTCCTGTCAGTTTTCACCCCATCCATTACATCTACCATCTCCACTTCTACCGATATTTTATCAGCATCTTCTTCCTTCGTAAACACTGATACTAAGTACTCATTAAGTATTCTAGCCTTGCCCTGCACCTCTAAGCATATATCACCCTCTCTGTCCCCAGCAGGCCCCACCCCGCCTCTTGCTACCCACTTACTATTTCCACGCCGGTAGTGGATTTTAGGATTCCCTTTTATGTTAAATGCTATTCTATTCTCATATTCTCTCTTTGACAGTCTTACTTTCTTCTACACTTCCCCTCTCAACTTATTGTATTTGGCCTGGTTCTCAGTGAAAGAATTCACATGACATGCATCAAAAACCCTTTCTTTTGTTTCATCGTATTCTTTACCTCCCTCGTCATCCAAGGAGTCCTGGCTTTAGTTCCTCTTCCTTTCACCCTTGTTGGAATGTACCTAGCCTGTACCCAAAACATCTCCTCCTTATAGATCAGCCATGGTTCCGATACAGTTTTTCCTGTTCATCTTTGACTCCATTTTACCCTGGCTGGATCCCCTCTGAAAACACTGAAATTAGCCCTCGTCCAGTTTAGAAATTCTACTTTAGATTGTTCCTTGCACTTCTCCATTGCTAATCTGAACAATATGATGCAATGATCACTCTTACCCAAATGTTCCCCACAGACACTTGGTCCACTTGGCCCACTTGGCCTACCTCATTCCCCAGTACCAGATCCAGCAATGCCTCTTTTCTAATTGGACCGAGAGTATTTTTTTAATTCATTTCATGGGATGTGGGTGCCGTTGGCTCGGCCAGCATTTGTCGCCCGTCCCTACTTGTCCTTGAGAAGGTGGTGGTGAGCTGCCTTCTTGAACCGCTGCAGTCCATCTGGTGCGGGTATACCCACAGTGCTGTTAGGGAGGGAGTGCCAGGATTTTGACCCAGTGACAGTGAAGGAATGGCAATATAGTTCCAAGTCAGGATGGTGTGTGGCTTGGAGGGGATCTTGGTGGTGTTCCTACACGTCTGCTGCCCTCGCCCGCTGCCCTCGCCCTTCTAGGTGGATGTCGTCGTGGGTTTGGAAGGTGCTCTCCAAGGAGGCTTGGTGAGTTGCTGCAGTGCCACTTATCAGCCCAAGCCTGGATATTGTCCGGGTTTAGCTGCATATAGACACGGACTACTTCAGTATCTGAGGAGTTGCGAATAGTACTGAAAATTCCCACTTCTGACCTTATGATGGTGGGAAGGACAATGATGAAGCAGCTGAAGATGGTTGGGTCTAGGACACTACCCTGAGGAACTCCTGCAGTGATGTCCCGGAGCTGAGATCATTGGCCTCCAACAACCACAGCCGTCTTCCTTTGTGCTAGGTATGAGTCCAACCAGCGGAGAGTCTTCCCCTGATTCCCATTGACTCCAGTTTTGCTCGGGCTCCTTGATGCCATACTCGGTCAAATGCTGCCTTGATGTCAAGGGCAGTCACTTTTACCTCACTGCTTGAGTTCAGCTCTTTTGTCCATAATTGGACCAAGGCCATAATGAGGTCAGGAGCTGAATGCCCCGGCGGAACCCAAACTGTACGTCACTGAGCAGGTTGTTGCTGTGTAAGTGCCGCTTGATGGCACTATTGATGACACCTTCCATCACTTTACTGATGATTGAGAGTACACTGATGGGGCGGTAATTGGCCGGGTTGGATTTGTCCTGCTTTTTGTGTACAGGATATCCCTGGGCAATTTTCCACATTGTCGGGTAGATGCCAGTGTTGTAGCTGTACTGGAACAGCTTGGCTACGGGCGCGTACGATGTTGCAGCACAAGTCTTCAGTACTACAACTGGTATGTTGTCAGGACCCATAGCCTTTGCAGTCTCCAGTGCCTTCAGCTGTTTCTTGGAGTGAATAGAATTGACTGAAGACTGGCATCTGTGATGCTAGGGATCTCAGGAGGAGGCCGAGATGGATCATCCACTCGGCACTTCTGGTTGAAGATGGTCACAAATGCTTCAGCCTTATCTTTTGCATCATTGAGGATGGGGATATTTATTGAGCCTCCTCCTCCTGTCAGTTAATTGTCCACCACTATTCACAGCTGGATGTGACAGGACTACAGAGCTTTGATCTGATCTGTTGGTTGTGGGATCACTTAGCCCTGTCTATCGCATGCTACTCCTGCTGTTTGGCACGCAATAGTCCTGGGTTGAAGCTTCACCTGGCTGACCCCTCATTTTTTAGGTATGCCTGGTGCTGCTCCTGGCATGCCCTCCTGCACTCTTCATTGAACCAGTGTCGGTCCTGGTTTGAGGTAATGGTAGAGTGGGGGATATGCCGGGCCATGAGGTTACAGATTGTGGTTGAGTACAATTCTGCTGCTGCTGATGGCCCACACCGCCTCATGGATGCCCAGTTTTGAGCTGCCAGATCAGTTCTGAATCTGTCCCATTTAATACAGCGGTAGAGCCAGACAACACGATGGAGGGTGTCGTCAATGTGAAGACGGGACTTCGTTTTCTCAAGGATTGTGCAGTGGTCACTCCTACCAGTACTCTTATAGACAGATATATCTGCAACAGGTAGATTGGTGAGGACAAGTTGTAGCAGGTTTTTCTCTCATGTTGGTTCCCTTACCACTTGCCGCAGGCCCAGTCTTGCAGATATATCCTTCAGGGCTCGGACAATAGTGGTGCTACTGAGCCACTCGGTGATGGACATTGTAGTTCCCCTCCCAGAGTACATTCTGTGCCCTTGCCACCCTTTTCCAAGTGCTGGTTGAGGAAGTTCTCCTGAACACATTTCAGAAGTTCCTCCCCCTTCTTACCCTTTACTCTAACAATATCCCAACTGATACTTCAGAAATTGAAGTCGCCAGAATCACCACTCTAAAGTTCTTGCACATCTCTGTGATTTCCCTGCAGATTTGCTCCTCTGTCTCTCTCTCTCTCTCTCTCTCTCTCTCTCTCATTATTTGGAGGCCTGTAGAATACCCCCAGAGGCATGATCATTCCGTTTTTGCTTCTCAACTCTAACCAAAGGACATCCTCCCTTTCCAACACTACAATATCTTCCCTAATCAGTACAGTCACCTCACTTCCCTTTTTTTCCCTTCCTCATTTTTTCTGACACTTTATATCCTTGTACATTAAGAGCCCAGTCCTCACCATTTTTAAGCCACGTTTCCGTTATTGCCACTACATCGTATTCCCACGTGATTATTTGTGCTTGTAGCTCATCGACCTTATTTACCACACTTTGTGCATTTACATACATGCATTCTAAACCTGTCTCTGTATTGCTCACAGTCCTTCTTGGTCTGCTTCCATCTAATATGGTACTATTTCCTTCTCTAATACTATCCAACACATTCACTTCTTTATGCACCTTATTACTGTTTTCTACTTCTGTGTGCTGTTGCCTGTTCTCCTGCCAATTTAGTTTAAACCCTCCCCGACCACTCTAGTGAATTTCCCCGTAAGTACATTGGTCCCAGTCCTGTTGAGGTGCAACCTGCCCCTTTTGAATAGGTACCACCTGCCCCAGAACTGGTCCCAAAGATCTGAAGCCCTCCCTCCTGCACCATGCCTCAAGCCTGGCATTAATTCTTCCTATGACATATCAGCCGCTGCTGCTGCCTCCAATGAGGAGATATTAGGACATAAAGTGATAGATTTTAAGGAACGAGAGAGGAAAGGAATTCCGGTTTCAGGGAGTTGAAGGTGGTGCCTCCAGCGGAGGAGTGATGATAATTGGGGTCAGAATTAGAGAAGCACACAGTGATCAAAGGGTTGTAGCGCTGGAGGAGGTTACAGAGACAGGGAGGGATGAGACCTTGCAGGGATTTGAAAACAAGTATGAGAATTTTAAAACTGACGCATTGCTCTGACTGGAACCCAGTGTAGGTCAGCGGGCACAGGAGTGATGGGTGAACGGGACTTGGTATGAGTTAGGACACAGAGATTGGACTGTTGGCAGGACCAGCAATCTGAATTGGAGGAGACAGTGGCATAGTGGTAATGTCACTGAACTAGTAACCCAGAGGCCCAGGCTAATGCCCCGGGGACACGGGTTCAAATCCCAACACGGCGGCTGGTGGAATTTAAATTCAGTGAATTAACAAAATCTGGAATTGAAAGGTAGCCTCAGTAATGGTGCCATGAAACTATCATCGATTGTCATAAAAACTCATCTGGTTCACTACTGTCCTTTAGGGAAGGAAATCTGCCATCCTTATCCGGTCTGGCCTACATGTGACTCCAGACCCACAGCAATGTGGGTGACTCTTAACTGCCCTCTAAAATGGCCCAGCAAGCCACTCAGTTGTCAAGGGCAGTTAAGGATGGGCAACAAATGCTGGCCTTGCCAGTGACACCCACATCCCATGAACGAATAAAAAGAATTATTTCTCCAATTTTTGAAACCAATGGGATCAAACTCTATCTTTCCTTTCGGGGGGCTACAAAATGCTGGTTGGTGGGTTGGCAGGGGGCTTGAATGGGACCCGGCTCTCCGAATGGGGGATCATCATATCAAAATGAGTTTTGGGGACCTGTGGGTTAGCTGGATGGAGATCAGCATTTACAAACTGGAACATGGCGTTGTTATTGTGAGATTTCACAATCTCCCCCCAGCCAAATCCCTCCAGCACTCTAACTGACATTTAAATTGCTCTCATGGAATTTTGGTACGAGCCACTTTCCACACACGTGCTGCTTAATTGCAGCATGTCCTTGATGTTCCTTTCACTGTTCAGAGTGACCTGAACACAGCCACGTGTTTGCATTGACTGAACAGCTCCAATTCCATCTTCTGCCACGCGGAATTTGGGATTTCTACGGGAGCCAAGTCTCGTTTCCAGTACATTACAACAGTAACTACACTTCTTAAAAAAAAAATTACTTAATTGGCCGGAAAGCGCTTTAGGACATCCTGAGGTGGTGAAAGGCATTATAGAAATGCAAGTTGTTGTTGTGTTCAGCACCTTCAACATAATGAAAGCATCCCAAGGGATAAGTGGGCTGAGGGATAGCGGAAGAGTTTGGGGTGGTCACTGAAAGGCGCAGACTAGTTACTTTACCCCTGCTTATTTCTACGAGTACCTGATATTTTCTCATTTTGGTCCATCTCACATTAGCAATTTCGGATTGCCCGCCTCACAGACAGCGGCCCCCGGAGAACAGTCGTTCAGGGGGGGAGGGTGGAGGTGGGCAAGGAGGGTGAACAATAGGAGGGGGGCCGATTGCGACCAGCAATGGCTGTTGGGAGCACTCCTGCTACCCCTCGCTCCACACGAATCTATGTTAAGCAGAGCTTCTCACTGGCTAGGCCACATGCACCTATAAAAAGCCTGAGCCAGAGTGGGCCTGATGCAGGCGCCGCTCAGGGTAGCTCAGTTCCCCCGAGGGACCCTGAAACAGGCGGTAAGCCGCTTGAATGTGCTAATAAGGGGCCTATTGCCTGTTTTCGGCAGCCACCCCGATGCCTGAATAATGGATTGACTCAATTTCGGATTGGGCATTTTTCCTAGGCCCCCTTGGTGCGCAGGACGATGGATCCTGAAATTGGGCCTCTTTGCGCCCATTTCATGCTCAACCAACAGGCACAATGAGGTCCAATTTGCACCTCAAATGTGTCTCGTCAAGGTCCTAAGTCGGGTTGCCAACTCTGGTTGGACATGTTCCTGGAGATTTCATCACATGATCTCCTGCCTCCAATTGCTTCATGCCCACCCTCCTGCCATTGGTCCCTCGACATGTCCATCTTCATGGTGTCCCACCTTCCCACCGCCAATTGGACAGCAAACAGACTCTTTGTTACCTGATTGGCTAGTTCCTGACTGTCAGTCAAACTGCCTGGTTACCAAGTCCACCTTTTTTAAAGCTAACACACAAAAGTGCTCAAAGATACTAAAAAAGAATGTTTTTAACGCCCCTGTGATTTTTCTCCTGGGTTTGCGTGAGCAGTGTCCTGAAGATTAATGTTTAATTCCTGGAGACTCCAGGGCAAACTGGAGGGTTGGCAACCCTACTCCTGAGCCCCCAGGCTTGGGTTAACAAAGTCTACGTTGCCTTGGAGGCACTGAGAGGGAGGGAGTGCCATGCAGTTTGCCCAGTTAGCTGATAACGAAACAGAGGTGCCGAAAAGCAAGTGTGAGGTACGTGTCCCATGTACCCATCAGCCCTCTGCTCAATGACCTACATTGGCTCCAGGTCTGGCAACATCTTCATTTTAAAATTCTCATCCTTGTTTTCAAATCCCTCCAATGGCCTCACCATTCCCTATCTCTGCAACCTGTCCCAGCCTCACAACCCTCCGAGATCTCTGCGCTCCTCTAAGTCTGACCTCTTGGTTTTAATCACTCCCATCGGCGGCTGTGTCTTTAGTTGCCTCGGCCCTAAGCTCAGGAATTCCCTCCCTGAACCTCTCCACCTCTCTCTCATACTTTAAGATGCTCCTCAAAACCTACCTCTTTGACCAAGCTTTTGTTATCTCATTATCTGGCTCAGTTCCAGATTTTGTTTGATAATCGCTCCCGTGAAGTGGCTTGGGGCATTGTACTGTGTTAAAAGTGCTGTTACGATTCCGACTGTCAGTCATTTCTCCCCCATGTCCGATATTTTTACCATTAATGGCCAAACCAAAAGTGTTCCAAGTAAGGGGAAAAAAGACAATGGGCTGGATTTTAAAGGGCCTCTGACGTCGGCCTCTGCGGCGGGGGAGGGGGAAGTGGTGCAATATCATTCCGGCAGCAGCCCACCACAGAGCCTGACACTGGGAGGGCCTGATCTTCCTGGCGGGGGGGGCGGGGGAGGCGAGGCTCTGTGGTAGCACCCCCCCCCCCCCCGCCGCTGGGCAATGGGACCTGGATAATGGTAATTCATTTAAAACACACAACTGCGATCGAAAGGTCGGGCCGCAATCTTCAGAGCGGCGGCTGGCACTGCCGCACGTTCACTTCCCCGTCTGGGGAAAGCAGTCGCTGCGGTGGTGGGGAAGGGGGGAGTGTGTGAGTGAGAGTGCGGTGGGAGGGGGGAATGGGGTCAAACTTTCATCATTCGTGTAGGGGATGGTGGGAAGGGGTGACCTGTAAACTTTGTTCAGTTTGTTGTGTGGTCCTTTCATATCACTGAAATAGCACTTTATATGGTGGGTGAGGTTGTCTAGACGAGGCTTGTATACCCTCAAGTATGGAAGATTAAGGGGTGAGCTGATCGAGGTGTTTCAGATGATTAAAGTTGATAGGGTTGATAGAGGGAAAATATTTCCTCTGGTTGGGAGAAACAAGGGGACATCACCTAAAAATGAGAGGCAGGTCACTTGTTCACACAAAGGGGAGCGGAAATCTGGAACTCTCTTCCCCCAAAAAGCTATTGAGGCTGGAGGTCAAGTGACAATCAACCAAGAGCTAACTGAATGGCAGAACAGACTCGAGGGGCTGAATGGCCTCCTCCTGTTCCTGGATAAATGTGCATATTGCCTGTGAGAAGCATTGTGGTAATGCATGAGTGAACATCAGATAGGACAGCACAGAACAGAATAAGACAGACTGTTACTACCTCTGATCTGTTACTGTGTTCATCGACACCATTTTACGAGTGCCAATCGGATGAAACATATCCCATTGTAAAACAGCCAGTTTAATCTCTTCAATATATCTCTGTGGCATTTTGAATTAATCTACTGGCACTTATTCCAGTGTAGTTAGTGAACTGTCTTTGTGTGTTAAAAGCCAGAGCTTGGGTCACCGTTATAAAGTAAGGAAACACGGCAGTCAATTTGTGCAACATCACACAAACAGCACTGTGATAATGACCAGGTGATATGTTTTTTAATGATGTCTGAGGGATAAATATTGGCCTGAACACTGGGGAGAACTCCCCCTGTTCTTCTTCCAGCAGTGGCCGTGGGATTGTTTACATCAGGGTTGTCCAACCTTTACGGGTGGAGGGCCGCATTGCGATTTTTGCTCAGCTTGAGGGGGCCAGTGAGCAAATTTCAGAAGATAAAGGCATTAAAAATTATTCTTGCTAATAAAAACAACAACAAATATGCATTTTTATGAAGAAGCTTTAAGTTTCGTTTAGTTGAGAGGTACAGCACTGAAACAGGCCCTTCAGCCCACCGAGTCTGTGCCGACCATCAACCACCCATTTATACTAATCCTACACTAATCCCATATTCCTACCAAACATCCCCACCTGTCCCTATATTTCCCTACCACCTACCTATACTAGGGGCAATTTATAATGGCCAATTTACCTACCAACCTGCAAGTCTTTTGGCTTGTGGGAGGAAACCGGAGCACCCGGAGAAAACCCACGCAGACACAGGGAGAATTTGCAAACTCCACACAGGTGAGAAGACTAATTTATTGACTTACTTTCTCGTCACTATATTGAAAACTGATTTAGTGAGATACCTGGCAGTGATTTTGCTTTAATAAGTAGTCCATCTCTATCCACACACCTGATGTAGCAATGCAGAGTATTCTGGATAAATGTCCACCTTTCAGGAGAGACCTTGATCTCTCTTCCCCCTCTCCCCGCGCTCTGTGTGTGTTTGTGTGTGTGTGTGTGTCTTGTTCTCTCTTACCTCCCCCCTCCCCTCTAGGACTAGGGGACACAGATTGAAAGTTTTGTGCAAAAGATGCAGGGGAAATATGAGGAAGAAATTTTTTATGCAGCGGGTGGTAATGACCTGGAACTCTCAGCCCACAAGGATGGTGGAAATGGAGACGATCAATGACTTCAAGAGGAAGTTGGACGGTCACCTGAGAGAAGTAGACTTGCAGGGCTATGGGGATTGAGCCAGGGAGTGGGACTGCCGGCATAGCTCCATGGAGAGCTGGTATGGGTTCGATGGACAGAATGGCCTCCTTCTGTGCCATAAGTAAATGACTCTTTGACTCTCTTCCCCCCTCTATCCCTGTCTCACTCTATCTCTCTCTCTCTGCCTCTCTCTCCCCCTCTCTGTCTGTCTGTCTCCCTCGCCCACTCTCTGTCTCCCTCCACCCCCCCCCCGTCCCTCTCCTCTCCTCCTCTCTATCTCTCCCTCCCTCTCTCTTTTTCTCTCTCCACCACACCGCCGTCCCCCCGCATGTCTCCAGTGTTCCCCACTCAGTGTTCCCCGAACTCTGTTCCCCACCCTCTGTTCCCCCCTTCTCTCTGTCTCTCCCCCTTTTTTTATTAATGGCTGGGATGTGGGCGTCGCTGGCCAGGCCAGCATTTATTGCCCATCCCTAATTGCCCTTGAGAAGATGGTGGTGAGCTGCCTTCTTGAACTGCTGCAATCCATGTGGGGTAGGTACACTCACAGTGCTGTTACGAAGGGAATTCCAGGATTTTGACCCAGCGACAGTGAAGGAACGGCAATATAGTTGCAAGTCAGGATGGTGTGTGACTTGGAGGGGAACTTGCGGGTAATGGTGTTCCCACACAAGTGCTGCCCTTGGTGGTAGAGGTCGCGGGTTTGGAAGGTGCTGTCTAAGGAGCCTTGGTGCATTGCTGCAGTGCATCTTGTAGATGGTACACACTGCTGCCACTGTGCATCGGTGGTGAAGGGAGTGAATGTTTGTAGATAGTGTGCCAATCAAGTGGGCTGCTTTGTCCTGGATGGTGTCGAGCTTCTTGAGTGTTGTTGGAGCTGCACCCATCCGGGCAAGTGGAGAGTATTCCATCACACTCCTGACTTGTGCCTTGTAGATGGTGGACAAGCTTTGGGGAGTAGGAGGTGAGTTACTCGCCGCAGGATTCCTAGCCTCTGACCTGCTCTTGTAGCCACGGTATTTATATGGCTACTCCAATTCAGTTTCTGGTCAATGGTAACCCCTAGGATGTTGATAGTGGGATATTCAGCGATGGTAATGCCATTGAATGTCAAGAAGAGATGGTTAGATTCTCTCTTGTTGGAGATGGTCATTGCCTGGCACTTGTGTGGTGCGAATGTTACTTGCCACTTATCAGCCCAAGCCTGGATATTGCCCAGGTCTTGTTGCATTTCTACACAGACTGCGTCAGTATCTGAGGAGTCACGAATGGTGCTGAACATTGTGTAATCATCAGCGAACATCCCCACTTCTGAGTATAATTGATGAAGCAGCTGAAGATGGTTGGGTCTAGGACACTACCCTGAGGAACTCCTGCAGTGATGTCCTGGAGCTGAGGTGATTGACCTCCAACAACCACAACCATATTCCTTTGCACTAGGTACGACTCCAACCAGCAGAGAGTTTTTCCCCTGATTCCCATTGACCTCAGTTTTGCTATGGCTCCTTGATGCCAAACTCGGTCAAATGCTCCCTTGATGTCAAGGGCAGTCACTCTCACCTCACCACTTGAGTTCAACTCTTTTGTCCATGTTTGAACCAAGACTGTAATAAGGTCTGGAGCTGAGTGGCTCTGGCAGAACCCAAACTGAGCGTCACTGAGCAGGCTATTGCTAAGCAAGTGCCGCTTGATAGCACTGTTGACGACACCTTCCATCACTTTACTGGTGATTGATAGGGCGGTAATTGGCCAGTTTGGATTTGTTCTGCTTTTTGCTGTCTCCCCGTTTTGCTCTCTCTCTCTGTCCCCCTTTCTCTCTCACTCTGTCCCCCGCCCTCATTCTCTCTGGCCCCCTCTCTCTCTCTGTCCCCCTTTCTCTCTCACTCTGCCCCCTTTCTCTCTCTCTGTCCCCCCCTCACTCACTCTGTCCCCCTTCTCTCTCTCCCCCTCTCTCTCTCTCTCCCTCTCTCTCTCTCTCTCTCTCCCTCTCTCTCTCTCTGTCTCTCCCTCTCTCTCTCTCTGTCCCCCTTTCTCTCTCTCTGTCCCCCCCTCTGTCTCTCTGCGCCCCCCCCCCCCATCTCTGCCCCGCCTCTCTCTCTCTCTCTGTCCCCTTCGACAGTGCAGCACTCCCTCCGACAGTGCAGCACTCCCTCGGTACTGACCCTCTGACAGTGCAGCACTCCTTTAGCTAGTTTCAAATTTTCCAAAATTTCCTAGATTCGGGGAAGATTCCACTGGACTGGAAAATAGCGAATGTAACTCCTTTATTCAAAAAGGGAAGGAGACAGAAAGCAGGAAACTACAGGCTAGTTAGCTTAACATCTGTCTTAGGGAGAATGTTAGGAACTATTATTAAAGATGTTATAGCGGAGCATTTAGAAAAATTCATGGTAATCAGGCAGAGTCAACATGGTTTTGTGAAATGAAAATCATGTTTAACCAATTTATTGGAGTTCTTTGAGGGAGTTACATGTGCTGTGGATAAAGGGGAACCAGTGGATATATTGCACTTAGATTTCCAGAAGGCATTTAGTAAGGTTTCACATCAAAGGTTATTGCAGAAAGTAAAAGCTCATGGTGTAGGGGGTAACATATTGGCATGGATAGAAGATTAGCTAGCTAACAGGAAACACAGAGTTGGCATAAATTTGTCATTTTTTGGTTGGTAAGATGTAACGAGTGGTGTGCCACAGGGATCTGTGCTGGGGCCTCAACTTTTTACAATTTATATTAATGACTTGGATGAAGGGACTGAAGGTATGGTTGCTAAATGCTGATGACACAAAGATAGGTAGGAAAGTAACTTGTGAAGAGGACAGAAGGGGGCTACAAAGGGATATAGGTAGGTTAAGTGAGTGGGCATAGATCTGGCCAATGGAGGATAATGTGGGAAAGTGGGAAATTGTCCATTTTGGCAGGAAGAATAAAAAGGAAGCATATTATTTGAACGGTGAGAGATTGCAGAGCTCTGAGATGCAGAGGGATCTGGGTGTCCTAGTGCATGAATCGCAAAAGGTTAGTATGCAGGTACAGCACGTAATTAGGAAAGCTAATAGAATGTTATTGTTTATCGCGAGGGGAATTGAATAGAAAAGTAGGGAGGTTATGCTGCAGCTATAGAGGGCATTGGTGAGAGCACATCTGGAGTACTGTGTAGAGTACTGGTCTCCTTATTTAAGGAAGGATGTAAATGCGTTGGAGGCAGTACAGAGAAGGTTTACGAGACTAATACCTGGAATGGGCGGGTTATCTTACAAGGAAAGATTGGACAGACTAGGCTTGTATCCGCTGGAATTTAGAAGAGTAAGAGGCGACTTGATTGAAACATATAAGATCCTGAGGGGTCCTGACAGGGTGGATGTGGAAAGGATGTTTCCCCTTGTGAGAGAATCTAGAACGAGGAGTCACTGTTTAAAAATAAGGGGTCACCCATTCAAGATAGAGATGAGGAGAAATTTTTTTCTCTGAGGGTTGGGAGCCTTTGGAATTCTCTTCCTCAAAAGGCGGTGGAAGCAGAGTCTTTGTATATTTTTAAGGCAGAGGTAGATAGATTCTTGATAAGCAAGGGGGTGAAACGTTATCGGGGGTACGTGGAAATGTGGAGTAATCAGTTCAGCCATGAACATACTGATTGGCGGAGCAGGCTTAAAGGGCCCAGTGACCTACTCTTGCTCTTAATTCGTATGTTCAGTACTGACCCTCCGACAGTGCAGCGCGCCCTCAGTACTGCAGCACTCCCTCAGTACTGACCCTCCGACCGTGCAGCACTCCCTCAGTACTGCAGCACTCCCTCAGTACTGACCCTCCGACAGTGCAGCGCTCCCTCAGTACTGCAGCACTCCCTCAGTACTGACCCTCCGACAGTGCAGCGCTCCCTCAGTACTGCAGCACTCCCTCAGTACTGACCCTCCGACAGTGCAGCGCTCCCTCAGTACTGCAGCACTCCCTCAGTACTGACCCTCCGACAGTGCAGCGCTCCCTCAGTACTGCAGCACTCCCTCAGTACTGACCCTCTGGCAGTGCAGCACTTCCTCAGTACTGACCCTCCGACAGTGCAGCGCTCCCTCGGTATTGCCCCTCTGATTGTGCAGCGATCCCTAAGTACTTCCCCTCCAACAGTGCAGCACTCCCTTAGTACTGACCCTCTGACAGTGCAGCGCTCCTACAGTACTGACCCTCCGACAGTGCAGCGCTCCCTCAGTACTGACCCTCCAACAGTGCAGCGCTCCCTCAGTACTGCCCCTCTGACAGTACAGCACTCCCTCAGTACTGACCCTCCGACAGTGCGGCACTCCCTCAGTGCTGACCCTCCGACAGTGCGGCACTCCTTCAGTACTGACCCTCCGACAGTGCAGCACTCCCTCAGTACTGACCCTCTGACCGTGCGGCACTCCTTCAGTACTGCCTCTCTGACAGTACAGCACTCCCTCAGTACTGACCCTCCGACAGTGCGGCACTCCCTCAGTGCTGACCCTCCGACAGTGCGGCACTCCTTCAGTACTGACCCTCCAACAGTGCGGCACTCCCTCAGTACTGACCCTCCGACAGTGCAGCACTCCCTCAATACTGACCCTCCGACAATGTTGCACTCCCTCAGTACTGACCCTCCAACAGTGCGGCCCTCCCTCAGTACTGACCCTCTGACAGTGCGGCACTCCCTCAATACTGACCCTCTGACAATGTTGCACTCCCTCAGTACTGACCCTCTGACAATATTGCACTCCCTCAGTACTGCCTCTCTCACACTGCAGCACTCCCTCAGTACTGCCTCTCTGACAGTGCAGCATACAGTATCGGATGTCCGAGTGCCAACTATGCATTGGCAGCTGATCCCAGACAGTACACAGGGTAAAGGAAGCTATAATTAGCCTCAGCACCACTGGGTTGGGAAGAAGATATAGTCAAGAAAGAGTTAGATATAGTTCTTCGGGCTAAAGGGATCAAGGGATACGGGGAGAAAGCGGGAACAGGGTACTGAGTTTGGATGATCAGCCATGATTGTATTGAATGACGGAGCAGGCTCGAAGGGCCGAATGTCCTACTCCTGCTCTTATTTTTGTATGTTTCTAAGATAAGTAGCCTTGGCTGGCCCTCCTGACTGATAGCCCTGACTCTTGTATGGCAAAAACAGCATGAGCACAGGATCAAGGCTGTCTGTGATGCCTTGTTTGGCCAAATAGCCTGTCCAAGGCTGTGTCCAGACTGACACCTGAAGAATGACTGGGACAGAGGAAATTGATTTTTGAATTATGAAGGGATTTGATATCGTGAACAGGGAAAGTTTGGACGCGGAGTCCATGATGAGGTCATCCGTTAAACATTGTCACAGAGAGAATGACTAGAGCTTTCTTTACACACGCATTTTTTGAACTTGAATTGATTTGCCACGGAGAGTGGTTGAGGCAGAGACCATCACATCATTTTTGGGAAAATTGGCTAAATATTTGCAGCAGAGGAAGATACAGGACTATGGGGAGAAAACGGGGCAGTGGGGTTCGTTTGGGATTGATACAGGGCTATGGGGAGAAAACGGGGCAGTGGGATTAGATTGGGATTGATACAGGGCTATGGGGAGAGAGTGGGGCAGTGGGATTAGTTTGGGATTGATACAGGGCTATGGGGAGAGAGCGGGGCAGTGGGATTAGTTTGGGATTGATACAGGGCTATGGGGAGAGAGCGGGGCAGTGGGATTAGTTTGGGATTGATACAGGGCGATGGGGAAAGAGCGGGGCAGTGGGATTAGTTTGGGATTGATACAGGGCTATGGGGAGAGAGTGGGGCAGTGGGATTAGTTTGGGATTGATACAGGGCTATGGGGAGAGAGCGGGGCAGTGGGATTAGTTTGTGATTGATACAGGGCTATGGGGAAAGAGCGGGGCAGTGGGATTAGTTTGGGATTGATACAGGGCTATGGGGAGAGAGTGGGGCAGTGGGATTAGTTTGGGATTGATACAGGGCTACGGGGAGAGAGTGGGGCAGTGGGATTAGTTTGGGATTGATACAGGGCCATGGGGAGAGAGTGAGGCAGTGGGATTAGTTTGGGATTGATACAGGGTCAATAGGAGAGTGTGAGGCAGTGGGATTAGATTGGGATTGATACAGGGCCATGGGGAGAGAGTGAGGCAGTGGGATTAGATTGGGATTGATACAGGGCTACGGGGAGAGAGTGGGGCAGTGGGATTAGTTTGGGATTGATACAGGGCTATGGGGAGAGAGTGGGGCAGTGGGATTAGTTTGGGATTGATACAGGGTCAATAGGAGAGAGTGAGGCAGTGGGATTAGTTTGGGATTGATACAGGGCCATGGGGAGAGAGTGAGGCAGTGGGATTAGATTGGGATTGATACAGGGCTACGGGAAAAAGCTGGGGAACGGGATTATGTTAAATTGTACGAGTAAAGAGCCATCATGGAAATCAGAATTATTGAGTCATTACGTCACAGCAGGAGGTTATTCGGACCATTGAGTCAGTGCCAACTCTCTGTCGAGCAATCCAATCAGTCCCATTCCCCAGCTCTATCCCCGTACTCCTGAAAGCTTATTTCCCTCAATCGCCCTTCCAATTTCCCTTTGATATCATTCATTGTCTCTGCTTCCACCAGTCTCAGAGGCAGCGAGTTCCAGGTCATTACCACTCGCTGCATAAAAAGTTCTTCCTCACATTCCGCCCCCCGCCCCCCACCCCGGCATCTCTTCCCCAAAACCTTCAATCTATGTCCCCAAGTCCTTGTACCATCAGCTAATGGGAATAGCTTTTCTTTGTCTACCCTATCTAAAGCTGTTATAAACTTGTACACCTCTATCGAATCTCTCCGAAGTCTTCTTTGCTCCAAGGAGAACAACCCCAGCTTCTCCAAACTAACCTTGTAACTAAAATCCTCCATCCCTGGAACCGTTCTGGTAAATCCCCTCTGCACCCTCTCAAGTACCCGCACACCCTTCCCAGAGTGTGGTGACCAGACCTGGCCCCAGTGCTTTAGTTGTGGCCTAACCAGAGGTTATTGGGCTGAATGCCCTTGTTTTTGTGCAGTAATCTCCTCTGGTCCAGTTGTTTGAATGCTGGCTGGCCTGGCGTTGGCGTTTGGCGTTGTGTTGATCGATTAAAACGTAGCAAATGGCAGCGTGAGCGCACAACTCCTTAGTGCCAGAAATTAAGATAATTAATGGGCAAAACACATTCCTGACTCCGGTAAATTGTCCCAGTTTGCTTGTTAGCATTTTAGTCTTGTCAGAACAAATTGCAGACGCTTGTGGAGCAGTGGGAGGCGAATGACGATGGTTGAGGAATTGAAACGGTTTAATGATATGGTAATTGGTATCTCTAGAGACATGTGGGACATGAAGATGCAGATTTTTGAAGGGAGGATGTGAGGAAGGCTCCCGAGGCACACAGCATCATCTTTTATGGGAAAACATTGGTTTCCAAAGCCTGCTGTGTGATCTGCTGATCAACCTTCGTGATGAATCCAGGGGCTGGGGTACTGCTTGGGTCTAGGTGGGGAAATAATCAACAAGAGTGCTTGAACATCAAATATTGAAACTCCTGCAGTATCCTGATCTGGGATCAGCATACATAAGAACAGGAGGAGGCCATTCAGCCCCTCGACCCCTGTTCTGCCAATCAACCAGATCACGGCCAATCTCGTTCTTGACTCCATCTACCTGCCTTCTTTCCATAACCCTTAACTCCCTTAACTAACTAAAATCTATCAATTTGGTTTTGAAATTTTCAGTTGACCCCCTGCCTCAACATTTTGTAGGGGGAGAGAGTTCCAGATTTCCACTCCCCTTTGTGTGAAGAAGTGCCTCCTGACATCACCGCTGAACGGCCTGGCTCTCATTTTAAGGTTCTGCCCCCTTGTTCTGGACTCTCTTCTCCCCCCCCCCCCCCCCGCCCCCCCACCAGAGGAAATAGTTTCTCTCTATCGACCCTATCAACCTGAATCATCTTAAACATCTAAATTAGATCACCCCTTAATCTTCTATACTTGACGGAATACAAGCCTAGTTCACACCACCTGTCCTCGTAATTTAACCCTTCTAGCCCCAGTAGACTGTGACAGCCAGTACTCTGCTCCTGCTCCTGACATCAGGGACCGATTATACGTCTACTCTGTCACTGCTGCATCAGGTCCAAGGGGGTCAAACCTCTGAGTGTCCCTCCGCGTGGAGAAGCTAACAACCAGGGTTCTCTGCAGAAAGCAGAAGGGTGGGATAGTTGCAAGACGTATGGGTCAAATGGGATGCTAGGCGTCACCCCAGCCTGCGTACTGGTGGAAAATGGTTAAGGGCAAAGTCCAACAGCCAGAATGCACAGGGAGCCTGTTGCCTGATGTTTCCTGACTGGACAGAGCTGGCGAATCAGAAACCTCATTCGAACTTTAAAAATTATTCAAAGGAGGGCGAGTTCCCTGCACCCACCCCCTCACCTATATCTTTCAATGGTTGGTTCAGCAAATGGATGGAGAAAAGCCCCCGGCCAATAGAAGGGACTTCCTGGTCGTCTTAACGCTGTACCACCACCCCCCCCCCCCAACCCCCTGGTTTGGTGACTGGGGTTTTGCCGTTTCAGTTTTTGCCTTCCTTCGCATTTTATTTAGGAAAATTGGTTTTGCTTCTTCGCACTTTACTTTCAATTTTGCAAAAGAGTTTCCCTTTTCAGACAGAGTTTCACTGTGATTTACTGTGGCCCTCAACACTGGGATGGACAATCCTCGGGGATTCCTCTTGTCCCCAGGAAGCCACGAGACAAGGAGTTAGAGAGGAATAAGTTGGAGCGAAATTAGCCAATGCCAGAGGTGGGCTGGCAAGGTCGTCTTTTTTTGCCTGTCCCTAATTGCCCCTTGTGAGCTGTCGTCTTGAATCTCTGCAGTCTGTGTGGTGAAGGTGCTCCCACTGTGCTGTTAGGGAGTTCCAGGATTTTGATCCAGCGCTGAGGAAGATGAGATATTCCTGACTGATGTATCTAAAGCAGTGGCTCACAAATAAGCTCCTGCCAATGCCACCGTTATTGGGAATCAGTAGAAACAGGAGTGGAGCTTGATACTGGAAGGCTACAACAAGGGATGATCCAGGAAACTACCAGGGCAACATGAAACCTCTCAAAAAGGATGGGATGGTGAGCAGGCGTCAGCACTGGTTTATAGGAGGTGTTGAGGGAATGACAGACTTTATGGATGCCTTATTAGATTTCAGCAAGGCTTGTCCAGACAGTTGTTTGGTCTACAATGTAGGAAGCCATGGACGTGGGGGCAGTTTGCTGTTCCTGTGCCACATGAGTGACGAGTTAGGGTTACAAGACATGGGCTAGGAGGTTGGCTTATGAGGCGAATTGACAATTGAGCAAAGCCAGAGAAGGCGAAGTGCGCTGGCGAATGGAACTGTGAGTTGTGCCCACGGGGTAAGTGGGGGCAGTAGCTAGGTATCAGAGATCAGAATAGAGAAATGAACTGGTGACTGAATCAAAGCTGTTTGCAACTGGCACTTCAATGGGGTGGGGAGAACCACGTTTCAACCAATTCTTTTGGGCCTCCTTATCTCCAGAGACAATGGATACGCGCCTGGAGGTGGTCAGTGGTTTGTGAAGCAGCGCCTGGAGTGGCTATAAAGGCCAATTCTAGAGTGACAGGCTCTTCCACAGGTGCTGCAGAGAAATTTGTTTGTCAGGGCTGTTGCACAGTTGGCTCTCCCCTTGCGCCTCTGTCTTTTTTCCTGCCAACTACTAAGTCTCTTCGACTCGCCACATTTTAGCCCCGTCTTTATGGCTGCCCGCCAGCTCTGGCGAACGCTGGCAACTGACTCCCACGACTTGTGATCAATGTCACAGGATTTCATGTCGCGTTTGCAGACGTCTTTAAAGTGGAGACATGGACGGCCGGTGGGTCTGATACCAGTGGCGAGCTCGCTGTACAATGTGTCTTTGGGGATCCTGCCATCTTCCATGCGGCTCACATTGCCAAGCCATCTCAGGCGCCGCTGACTCAGTAGTGTGTATAAGCTGGGGATGTTGGCCGCCTCGAGGACTTCTGTGTTGGAGATACGGTCCTGCCACCTGATGCCAAGGATTCTCCGGAGGCAGCGAAGATGGAATGAATTGAGACGTCGCTCTTGGCTGACATATGTTGTCCAGGCCTCGCTGCCATAGAGCAAGGTACTGAGGACACAGGCCTGATACACTCGGACTTTTGTGTTCCGTGTCAGTGCGCCATTTTCCCACACTCTCTTGGCCAGTCTGGACATAGCAGTGGAAGCCTTACCCATGCGCTTGTTGATTTCTGCATCAAAAGACAGGTTGCTGTCGGGCGGCACAGTGGCGCAGTGGTTAGCACTGCAGCCTCACAGCTCCAGCGACCCGGGTTCAATTCTGGGTACTGCCTGTGTGGAGTTTGCAAGTTCTCCCTGTGTTTGCGTGGGTTTCCTCCAGGTGCTCCGGTTTCCTCCCACATGCCAAAGACTTGCAGGTTGATAGGTAAATTGGCCATTAGCAATTGCCCCTAGTGTAGGTAGGTGGTAGGGAAATATAGGGACAGGTGGGGATGTGGTAGATTCATTGCAGGCAGCCGCAAACCTGTCGATGAGACTCTGCAGGCACTCTTCAGTGTGAGATGTTAATGCAGCATCGTCAGCAAAGAGGAGTTCCCTGATGAGGACTTTCCGTACTTTGGACTTCACTCTTAGACGGGCAAGGTTGAACAACCTGCCCCCTGATCTTGTGTGGAGGAAAATTCCTTCTTCAGAGGACTTGAATGCATGTGAAAGCAGCAGGGAGAAGAAAATCCCAAAAAGTGTGGGTGCGAGAACACAGCACTGTTTCACGCCACTCAGGATAGGAAAGGGCTCTGATGAGGAGCCACCATGTTGAATTGTGCCTTTCATATTGTCATGGAATGAGGTGATGATACTTAGTAGCTTTGGTGGGAACTGGTAAACCAGACGTGAAGGAGTTTAAATAGTTTGAGTGGGCTGATGAGTGGCAAATGGTGTTCAATGAATGGGTCAGGGTGGGCCAATGAGTGGCAAATAGTTTTTAATGTGGACAAGTGTGAGGTACTGAGACTGGAAAGAAGGAATAAGTCGTGGGAATGAAAACTAAATGGCTCTGGGCTACAGGACACAATGGTATCGGTGGGTATCTCAATAAAATCAACAGCCTCGTGTGTGGCAGCAGTAATGAAAGCTCAGGCGATCTTGGGCTATCTAGGCTGAGGGACAGAGCTCACCCTCCTTGCTTCCAGCTCTGGGCTACTGAGCAATCTGCTCTCCTTGAACTGGCAGCAGCAACTTCACATCTGACTGATCTCTTCTAAGCTCCTCTGGCTTGTTACATCCCTCCTCGCAGTCAAAAGCCTCCTTAAAACCCACTTCCCTGATCATACAGTTGACCTCCTCCCTCGCCTCCCTCCCTCCCACTGTTGCTGTAGTCTGACCCTCTACATGAGACACTCGGAGATTGGCTGCGACTGGAAAGGTAGCAGAGAAATCTGGAATTCTTTCCCTCCAAAAAGCTTTTGAGGCTGGGGATCAATTGCAAATTTCCAAACTGAGATTGATAGATTATTTTTGAGAAAGGGTATGAAGGGTAGATGGAATTAAGCTGCAGAACAGTTCACGATCTTATTGTGAACAGCAGAGCAGGCTTGAGGGGCTGAATGGCCTCCTCCTGTTCCTATAAGTGTAAGCTGCTTCACTGATGGCAATGAAATTCCACATTGGGTTGAAGAGAATCCTGCTGATTGGTCAGATTCTCAAAGGATGGGTTGGTGATGTCTGCCTAATGATGGCCTTGCGTTAAACTTTCCTGCCTTCTGCCTCGGGTGGATCGGAGCTGAAGGGTTTGAATGGTGTCAGGTTGTTGTTCAATCTGCGAGACATATAAAACAATAACTTATGAACATGTCACAATACTCATCCCTGTTTGAGAAGTAAATGGCCTTAAGGTGAGAATATTTAGACAGCGGTTACATTAAAAGGTCTTTACCTGAAACATGAACTGGGTTTTTTCTATTCCTGTAGTCAGATATTCACAGCATGCAGCTACACTGAATTATGAGTATTAATGAGAGTGGAGGAGTTGACTGAATCTTGGCAGGGGGTGTTTATTCTAAAGAGAAGGCTCTGGGAAGAGATTTACACATCTACAAGAGCAGGTCAGAGACTAGGAATACTGCGGCGAGTAACCCACTTCCTGAGCCTGTCCAAGGCACAAGTCAGGAGTGTGATGGAATGCTCTCCACTTGCCTGGATGGGTGCAGCTCTAACAACACTCAAGAAGCTCGACACCATCCAGGACAAAGCAGCCCGCTTGATTGGCATCCCATCCACCACCTTCAACATTCACTCCCTCCACCACTGACGCACAGTGGCAGCAGTGTGTACCATCTACAAGATGCACTGCAGCAACGCACCACACCTCTTGCGTTAGCACCTTCCAAACCCGTGACCCCTACCTCCTAGAAGGACAAGGGCAGCAGATGGATGGGAACACCACCACCTGCAAGTTCCCCTCCAAGCCACACACCATTCTGACTGTCGCTGGATCAAAATCCTGGAACTCCCTTCCTAACAGCACTGTGGGTGTACGTACCCCACATGGACTACAGTGGTTCAAGAAGGCAGCTCACCAACACCTTCTCAAGGGCAATTAGGGATGGGCAATACATGCTGGCCTGGCCAGTGACGCCCACATCCCATGAATGAATTTTTAAAAATCTAATTGAATGCAGAACATGCTCGAGGGTCTGAAATGCTTCTTCCTGTTTCTGTGCTCCTTTGATATTTCACTCGGTAGAATAGAAACAAGAGTGAAAGATATTCATAATATTTGTCCCACGCCCCCACTCTTTCCTATTGTCCTGTAAAAAAAAAAATTCCTTTCAAGTATTTATCCACTTTCCTTTTGAATCTGTTCCACCACTGTTTCAGGCAGTGCATTCCAGATCACAACAACTCACTGAATTGAAAAAAAAATTATCTTTGTGTTGTCTCTGGTTCAATTGTCAGTCACTTTAAATCTGTAACCTCTGGTTACTGACCCTCTGCCAGTGGAAACAGTTTCTCCTTATTTGCTGTATCAAAACTCTTCATGATTTTGGACACCTCAATAAAATCTCCCATTAACCTTCTCTGCTCTCAGGAGAACAATCCCAGCTTCTCCAGTCTCTCTACATAACTGAAGTACCTCATCCCTGGTACCATTCTAGTAAATCTCATCTGCACCCTCTCCAAGACCTTGACATCCTTCCCAAAGTGTGGTCCCCAGAATAGAACACAATACTCCAGCTGGGACCGAATCAGTGTTTTATAAAGGTTTAGCTTAACTTCCTTGCTTTTGTACGCTGATTTTTTTTTTATTCATTCATGGGATGTGGACGTCGCTGGCTGGACCAGCATTTATTGCCCATCCCTAGTTGCCCAAATTTCTAGGCCATTTCAGAGGGCATGTAAGAGTCAACCACATTGCTGTGGGTCTGGAGTCACGTGTAGACCAGACCAGATAAGGACAGCAGATTTCCATCCCTAAAGAACATTCGTGAACCAGATGGGTTATTACAACAATCGACAATGGTTTCATGGCCATCATTAGACTAGCTTTTTTTAATTCCTGATTTATTACTTAAATTCAAATTCCATCTCCTGCCGTGGTGGGATTTGAACCCATGCCCCCCAGAACAATACCCTGGGTGTCTGGGTTACTAGTCCAGTGACAATACCACTACGCCACCGCCTCCCCTGGCCTCTATTTATAAAATCAGACATACTGAAGGTTTTTAAGGAAACAGAAAAATGGAACACCAATAATCTGGTTGAGATTTCTACCAATTCTAGAACCGGGGAAGATGGGTTCAAGTTGAGAAGAGACTAGATGTGTAGCAGAGAAAAGAAATAAAGACTTGCATTTCTGTAGCGCCTTCCATGATCTGAGGCCATCCCAAAGAGTTTCACAGCCAGTGAAATCCTTTTGAGTTAGTTGTTTGGTAGTGCAGAGTATTGCTGAAAACAGAGGCATTTTGTTGAAGCTTTTCGTCTTGCACTCATTAGGACAATTCGCAAGAATACCAATGTAAGGGAAGCAACACATTTATACTATATGAGAAGAGAGTGCTGATTGGTTGGCAAATGGACTCTGATTGGTAGAGGCGTTGCCATGGAGAATGTACCAGTTTATGGTAACTGACAGTTTCACGCGCTATAAGATTGGCTTTGTTGACAATCTCGTAAATAGGGCCTGAACCATTAGCTCACCATGCAAGCTTGATGCTGAAATAGGGCGAATCAAAGGCATCTTGCATGACAATGGCTACCCTGACCAGATAATTTATCACTGTATATCGCGCAAACTTATGAACGGGCCCAAGGCTGTCATTTTCAGCCCTGAAAAGTTTGCTGTTTCATGCTGCTACTATGCAGTAGCAACACGTGTGATGTTCGTCACTAACAGGATGTTGCCATCAAGCCAAAAAGACATTCTGCTTATCACACACGAGTAATGTGATATCTGAATTTCAATGCCAGTGTGATGTTCGGTATATAGGCCATACGTCCTATGGTGGATAGTATCAAACAACATGTCCCTTCTGCTGTTCACAACGGGCAAGTTACAGGGGATTCAATTACTAGGGGTCACGAGTTCAAAGTGAGAGGGGAAAAGTTTAGGGGGAATATGCGTGGAAAGTTCTTTACGCAGAGGGTGGTGGGTGCCTGGAACGCGTTGCCAGCGGAGGTGGTAGACGCGGGCACGATAGCGTCTTTTAAGATGTATCTAGACAGATACATGAATGGGCAGGAAGCAAAGAGATACAGACCCTTAGAAAATAGGCGACATGCTTAGATAGAGGATCTGGATCGGCGCAGGCTTGGAGGGCTGAAGGGCCTGTTCCTGTGCCGTAATTTTCTTTGTTCTTTGATACCCAACCAGCCGGTGCTTGCAAAACTCAAAACACGGTGTCCAACATTAGATGCGATTCCACTATTGGACAACATTTGCTAAATAACTTTCAGTGTGCTAAGAATTACTCTGACAACCAATTTAAGTTTGTCAGTCGGGCTCGCAGTGTGGCGCATTTTCACGTACTGGAAACTACATATATGAATACACAGGGCCCTCTTCTTTCTGTCTGTACACATATTGCACCTGTTTCAGCTAAAAAAAATAAGTGGACAGCTATTCACTGGTTCATTCCTCAGAGTCAAGCTGCCTGGTTTAAATTTCAAACAAAGCTTCGCAGTTAACTGTCAGTCACCATAAACTGGTGGATTCTCATGTCAATGCCTCTACCAATCAGAGTCCACTTGCCAACCAATCAGTTTTCTCTTCTCATATAGTATCATATAGTATAAATATGTTGCTTCCCTTACATTGGTATTCTTGCGAATTGTCCTAATGAGTGCAAGACGAAAAGCTTCGACAAAATGTCTCTGTTTTCAGATACTTTTGAATTGTCGTCACAGTTGTGTAGGATATGTTGAAAAGGATGGTGAATGTGTGGAATAGTCCGTCAAGGGGACAGATAATTGTTACGGCCGAGGCAGGAGGAGTGCACTGTCTTTTCTCATTCCACGTCTCCACAGGTCAACATAATTTTTTTTAAATGTTTACCCAGTTACCGATACAATCATGTACTCTACTCTTTATCCCTGAATAAAATACACCAACCAGGTTTCTTTAATAAAGAACAAAATTATCAGTTTATTATGAAACAAGACTTAACCAGTAACAAAGCAAAGCATTAACACATTGATCGAAATATGAAAGTTCCCTTTTTAAATTCCCCACAAACAAACTCACACATCACTGGAAAAAATACAGTAATTCTCTCTGCAGAGCTCTGTTAAAATAAAGACAAAAAAGAATACTTTGGCAAAATACTAGCTAATTCTTGAAGAAAAAGAAAGATATGGAAAGATGTCAGTTATTCCTTTTTGGTCTGGTGTTCCAAATCTACGTAGATGGCTGTCACTGGGATCTTTCTCGAGCAGTTCTTTTCAGGCGACGTTGAGGATCAGTTTGGCAGGGTTTCCGGGAGAAATGCAGCATCAGTTTCTCACGCTTGATTTTCAGGAAGTTCTCAAAGAGATGGAAGAGGGTGAGCTGATGGTGGCTGCTCTCTTGGCTGGTTTTCTCCAACTGTCTTCAAAACAGTTCACACCCCAATGCACTGTCCAAAGTGAAACCAAAAACAATATCTCAAGAGTTATGCCTCCTGACCCCTATAAATCTTGACCTGTCACTTCTCTGTAAACATCTTCCCCAGGTCATCAAGATTTCTGTTCTTTATTGCTTAAAGCACACGACTTCCAGAAAGGTTGTTTTAAACAACATCTCGGTGTCCTTTCAATGAATTGTCAACAACAAAGCAAAGTCCAGCTTCTGTGAAATCTTCAGCCTTCCAATGAATCCATTTCCACAATTTAAATATAAAGCCTCAAAACATATACTTAACAAAACATGCAGAAGCACTTTTGTAATATAATGTAGAAAAAAACTGGAGTAAGATCTTAAGTGATTTATAAAGGTTTCAACATAGCACGCTGAGGTACTAAATGAGTACTTCGCATCTGTCTTTACCAAGGAAGAAGATGCTGTCAAAATGAAAGAGGAGGTAGTTGAGAAACTGGATGGGCTAAAAGTTGATAAACCAAGGTATTAGAAAGGCTGGCTGTCGTTAAAGTCGATAAGTCACCAGAACCAGATCAGATGCATCCAACGATACTGAGGGAAGTAAGGTTGGAAATTGCAGAGGCACTGGCCATAATCTTCCAGTTTTCCTTAGATACAAATCGGTGCCAGAGGACTGGAGAATTACAAATGTTACACCCTTGTTCAAGAAAAGGCTTCAAAAAGCAACTACAGGCCAGTCAGTTTAAATTTGATGGTGGGAAAACTTTTAGAGATGATAATCCGGGACAAAATTAACAGTCAGTTAGACAAATGTGGATTAATTAAGGAAAGCCAGCACGGATTTATTCAGAACAAATCGTGTTTAACTATCTGAATTGAGTTTTCTGATGAGTCAACAAAGAGGGTTGTTGAGGGTAATGTAGTTGATGTGGTGTGCATGGAATTCCAAAAGGCATTTGATAAAGTGACACATAACAGGCTTGTCAGCAAAGTTAAAGCCCATGGAATAATAGGGACAGTGGCAGCATGGATACGATGTTGGCTGAGTGGCAGGAAACACAGTAGTGGTGAACAGTTGTTTTATGGAGTGGAGAATGGTACACAGTGGGGTTCCCAGGGTCAGTATTGGGACCAGTGCTTTTCCTGATCTATATTAATGACTTAGACTTGGGTGTGTAGTGCACAATTTCAAAATTTGTGAATGACACAAAACTTGGAAGTATTGTGAACTGTGAGGAGGACCTATCTGAAGACCGGAGCGGCAGCAGGCGGACCTGTGAGGAGGCAGATCCGGAGCAGGACCTGTATAAAGAGAGAGCGGGGCTCAAGGCCCTTACCTACCTGAAGACCTACCTGAAGAGTGGCAGCAGGCTCTCTCTCTCTCACACTCTGTGCCGGCACGTGCTGAGGTTCAAAAGAGGGGAGAAAACACTTACAGTGACATCATGGGAAATCTGTAAACTGATTGGTTGGGTAAGTAACAGTTGTTAGTGCCTGTAAATAGCTTAAAATAGCTTAGAAAATCAGGGGAAAGGTCTTTTTTTTAAAAACCTCAAAATCTAACTTATAAGTGATAAGGTTAGCACTGTTAAAGTGTGCTTTTTGTTTTTAATTAGTGTAATTTATTAATAATTACTAGTAATTATTACTGATTTTTTAATATATAGTAAGTAGTGGTTTTTAAGGAATCAAAGTCCCCAGTGTAAATAATCTCAAATTTTTTGAGTAAATTAAAGGTAAGTAAGTCATGGCAGGGTAGCCCAGCAGTGTGGAGTGCTCCTCCTGTGCAATGTGGGAAGTCAGGGACACTTCCAGTGTCCGGGGCGAACATGTGTGCAGGAAGTATCTCCAGCTGCAGCTACACGAAATCCATGTTTTAGATTTGGAGCAGTGGCTGGGGACGCTGTGGAGCATCCGCGAGGCTGAGATCATCGTGAATAGCACGTACAGGGAGGTGGTCACACCGCAGGTAAAGACTGCTTAGACAGAAAGGGAACGGGTGATCACCAGGCAGAGTAGAAGAACTAGGCAGGTAGTGCAGGAGTCCCCTGGGTCCATCTCCCTTTCTAACAGATATTCCGTTTTGAGTACAGTTGGGGGAGATAGCTTCTCAGGGGAATGCAGCAAGAGCCAAGTCTGCAGCACCACGGGTGGCTCAGCTGCACAGGAGGGGAGGAAAAGGAGTCGGAGAACTATAGTGTTAGGGGATTCTATCATAAGGGGTACAGACAGGCATTTCTGTGGCCGCAAACATGACTCCAGGATGGTATGTAGCCTCCCTGGTGCTCGGGTCAAGGATGTCACACAGCAGCTGCAGGACATTCTGAAGGGGGTAGGTGAACAGTCAGAGGTCGTGGTTCACATTGGTACCAACGACATAGGTAGAAAGAGGGATGAGATCCTGCAACAATAATTTAGGGAGCTAGGTAGCAGATTAAAGAATAGGGCCTCAAAGGTTGTAATATCTGGGTTACTCCCAGTGCCACATGCTAGTGAGTATAGGAATAGGAGGATAGAGCAGATGAGTGTGTGGCTGAAGACATGGTGCAGGAGGGAGGGCTTTAGTTTCCTGGATCACTGGGTCTGTTTCTGGCAAAGTTGGGACCTATACAAGTTGGATGGGTTGCACCTGAACTGGAACGGAATCAAGATCAGGGAGGGTTGCTGGTGCTGTTGGGGGGAGTTCAAAATAATTTGGCAGGGGGATGGGATACAGAGTGGAGGTACAGTAGGGGTGATGCACAGCCAAATATAGAAGAGAAATTAAGTCAGGCTGGAAGGCAGGGCAAATATAGACCTGCGAAGGCACAAGCGAATAATACAAGGCTGGATTGCATTTATTTTAACGCAAGGAGTCTTACAAGGCAGATGAATTGAGTGTGTTGATTAACACATGGGAATATGATATTATTGCTATTACAGAGACATGGTTGAGGGAAGGACAGGACTGGCAGCTCAATATTCTAGGGTATAGAATCTTCAGGCGTGACAGTGGGGGGTGTAAAAGAGGAGGTGGCATTGCACTGTTGATCAAGGAGTCAATTACTGAGGTAAGGAGGAATGATATCTCAGAATGTTCCTCAAATGAGGCCACATGGGTAGAACTTAAAAACTAAAAGGGGGCAATCACTTGGCTGGGAGTGTAGTACAGGCCTTCAAATAGTCAGGAAGAGATCAAGGAGCAGATATGTAGGCAAATCTCAGAGAGGCGTAAAAACAATAGGGTAATAATTGTAGGGGATTTCAACTTCCCCAATATTAACAGGGCTAGTCTTAGTGCAAAAGGCTTAAAGGGGGCAGAATTCTTAAAGAGCTTTTTGAGCCAGCACATAGAAAGTCCGACAAGAGAAGGGGCGGTACTGGACCTAATCCTAGGGAATGAAGCCAGACAAGTGGTAGAAGTGTCAGTGGGGGAGCATTTCGGGGCCAGTGACCATAACTCTGTAAGATTTAAGATAGTTATGGAAACGGACAAAGATGGACCGCAAATAAAAGTACTGAATTGGGGGAAGGCCAATTTCAATTTGATAAAACAGGATCTGGCCAAAGTGGACTGGGAGCAGCTACCTGTAGGAAAGTCTACATCAGACCAGTGGGAGTCATTCAAAAAGGAAATAGTGAGAGTTCAGGACCAACATGTTTCCGCAAAGGTGAAGGGTAGGACCAACAAGTCCAGGGAACCCTGGATGTCAAGGGATATAGAGGATTGGATAAGAAAAAAAAAGGAGGCTTATGGCAGATTCAGGGGGCTGAAAACAGCAGAGGCCCTAGACCAATATAGAAAGTGTAGCGGGGGGGGGGGGGTACTTAAAAAGGTAAATTAGGAGAGTGAAGAGGGGGCATGAAAAAACACTGGCGGGCAAGATAAAAGAAAATCCCAAGGCATTTTATAAGTATATTCAGGGCAAGAGGATAACCAGGGAAAGAGTGGGGCCCATTAGGGACCAAAGTGGCAATCTGTGTGTGGAGCCGGAGAACGTAGGTGAGGTTTTAAATGAATACTTTTCATCTGTGTTCACTATGGAGAAGGACAATGCAGGTGTAGAGATCAGGGAGGGGGATTGTGATATACTTGAACAAATTAGCATTGAAAAGGAGGAGGTTTTAGCAGTTTTAGTGGGCTTAAAAGTGGATAAGTCCCCAGGCCCAGATGAGATGTATCCCAGCCTGTTATGTGAGGCAAGGGAGGAGATAGCAGGGGCTCTGACACAAATTTTCAAATCCTCTCTGGCCACAGGAGAGGTGTCAGAGGACTGAAGGACAGCGAATGTGGTACCATTATTCAAGAAGGGTAGCAGGGATAAACCAGGTAATTATAGACCGGTGAGTCTAACATCAGTGGTAGGGAAACTATTGGAAAAGATTCTGAGGGACAGGATTAATCTCCACTTGGAGAGGCAGGGATTAATCAGTGATAGTCAGCACGGCTTTGTCAGGGGGAGATCATCTCCAACAAACTTGATTAAATTTTTTGAGGAGGTGACTAGATGTGTAGATGAGGTTAAAGCAGTTGATATAGTATACATAGACTTCAGTGAGGCTTTGATTAGGTCCCGCATGGGAGATTATTTAAGAAGCTAAGAGCCATGGGACCCAGGGCAATCTGGCAAATTGGATCCAAAATTGGCTTAGTGGCAGGAGGCAGAGGGTGATGGTCAAGGGTTATTTTTGCGATTGGAAGCCTGTGACCAGTGGTGTACCACAGGGATCGGTGCTGGGACTCTTGCTGTTTGTAGTGTATATTAATGATTTAGACGTGAATATAGGAGGCATGATCAGTAAGTTTGCAGATGACACGAAAATTGGTGATGTTGTAAATAGTGAGGAGGAAAGCCTTAGGTTACAGGAATATACATGAGCTGGTAAGATGGCTGAAGCAGTGGCAAATGGAATTTAATCCTGAGAAGTGTGAGGTGATGCAATTTGGAAGGACTAACAAGGAAAAGTAATATACAATGGGTGGGACCCTAGGAAAGTCAGAGGGACCTTGGTGTACTTGTCCATAGATCACTGAAGGCAGCAGCACAGTTAGATAAGGTGGTTAGGAAGGCATATGGGATACTTGCCTTTATTAGCCGAGGCATAGAATATAAGAGCAGGGAGGTTATGATGAAGCTGTATAAAACACTAGTTAGGCCATAGCTGGAGTACTGTGTACAGTTCTGGGCACCACACGATAGGAAGGATGTGATTGCACTGGAGAGGGTGCAGAGGAGATTCACCAGGATGTTGTCTGGGCTGCAGCGTTTCAGCAATGAAGAGAGACTGGATAGGCTAGGGTTGTTTTCCTTAGAGCAGAGAAGGCTGATTGAGGTATACAAAATTATGAGGGGCGTAGATAGGAAGAAACTTTTTCGCTTAGCAGAGGTGTCAATAACCAGAAGTCACAGATTTAAAGTAAGGGGCAGGAGGTTTAGAGGGGATTTGAGGGGAAAAAAAAGTCACCCAGATGGTGGTTGGAATCTGGAACACACTGCCTGAAGGGGTGGAAGCGGCAGGAACCCTCACAACATTTAAGAAGTATTTAGATGAGCACTTGAAATGCCATAGTATACAAGGCTACAGGCCTAGTGCTGGAAAATGGGATTAGAATAGATAGGTGCTTGATGGCCTGCACAGACACGATGGGCAGAAGGGCCTTTTTCTATGCTGTTTAACTCTATGACTCTATGATAGTGATAGACTACAAGAGGACATGGATAGGCTGGTGGAATGGGTGGACACATGACAGATGAAATTTAATGCAGAGGAGTGTAAAGTGATACATTTTGGTAGGAAGAATGAGAGGCAATATAAAATGAATGACACAATTCTAAAGCGAGTGCAGGAGCAGAGGGACCTGGGGGTATATGTGCACAAATCATACAAGGTGACAGGGCCTGTTGAGAAAGCCATTATAAGGCATATGGGATCCTGGTCTTTATAAATAGAGGCATAGAGTACAAAAGCAAGGAAGTTATGGTGAACCTTTATCAAACACTGGTTCGGGCTCATCGGGAGTATTGTGTCCCGTTCTGGGCACCACACTTTAAGAAGGCTGTGAAGGCATTAGAGAGGGTGCAGAAAAGCTTTACGAGAATGGTTCCAGGGATGATTTATGTGGCTAGATTGGAGAAGCTGGGGCTGTTCTCCTGCTTAGAGAAGAGAAGGTTGCGAGGAGATTTGATAGAGGTGTTCAAGATCATGAGGGGGCTGGTCAGAGTAGATAGGGAGAAACTGTTCTCATTGGCGGAAGGATAGAGAACCAGAGGACACTGATTTAAGGTGATTGGCAAAAGATTCAAAAGCAAAATGAGGAAAAGCTCTTTTGCACTGTGGGTGGTTAGGATCTGGGATGCACTGCCTGTTAATGTGGTGGAGGCAGATTTAATCGTGGCTTCTGAAAGAGAATTGGATTGTTATCTGAAGAGAAAAAATTTGCAGGGCCACTGGAAAAAGGAAGGTGAGTTTCAGTAGCTGAGTTCCTCTTGCACTGACAGGATGGGCCAAATAGACTCCTTCTGTGCTGCAGCCATTCTATGATTCTATGACTTGCTCGGACTCATAAATCCAGCACCCTCCAAGTGTGCTCCCAGTAACCAGTTGGCCTTATTAATAACGGTCCCACATTTACCAGTAGCTTTTGGGGTCTCATCAATGGTCATTCTGAACCTGTCTCCTTTTCAGCCTCTCACATTAGCCTCTCCCTGGAAATTGAACTGGCGCCTCCCCTTTAAGTGGACCCTTTCATGTTTACAGACTCGAGGGGCTGAATGGCCTCCTCCTGTTCCTATGTCCTGTTACCTCTTCCCACACCATACATTTATCCATGGGAAAATCTATCTGTCATATCACCTGCATCAGAGGTGCAAATTTTTCCGAAGATAATCAATCATCTTCTTCTTCTTCGGCCTCCTTGTCTCGAGAGACAATGGGTAATCGCCTGCAGGTGGTCAGTGGTTTGTGGAGCAGCGTCTGGAGTGGCTATAAAGGCCAATACTAGAGTGACAGACTCTTCCACAGGTGCTGCAGATAAAATTGGTTGTCAAGGCTGTTTCGCAGTTGGCTCTCCCCTTGCGCTTCTGTCTTTTTTCCTGCCAACTGCTAAGTCTCTTTGACTCGCCACACTTTAGCCCCTCCTTTATGGCTGCCTGCCAGCTCTGGCGATCGCTGGCAACTGACTCCCACGATTTGTGATCAATGTCACAGGATTTCATGTCGCGTTTGCAGACGTCTTTAAAGCGGAGACATGGACGGACGGTGGGTCTGATACCAGTGGCGAGCTCGCTGTACAATGTGTCCTTGGGGATCCTGCCATCTTCCATGCGGCTCACATGGCCAAGCCATCTCAAGCGCCACTGACTCAGTAGGGTGTATAAGCTGGGGATAATGGCCGCCTCGAGGACGTCTGTGTTGGAGATACGGTCCTGCCACCTGATACCAAGGATTCTCCGGAGGCAGCGAAGATGGAATGAATTGAGACGTCGCTCTTGGCTGACATACGTTGTCCAGACTTCGCTGCCGTAGAGCAAGGTACTGAGGACACAGGCTTGATACACTCGGACTTTTGTGTTCCGTGTCAGTGCACCATTTTCCCACACACTCTTGGCCAGTCTGGAGATAGCAGTGGAAGCCTTTCCCATGCGCTTGTTGATTTCTGCATCGAGAGACAGGATACTGGTGATAGCTGAGCCTAGGTAGGTGAACTCTTGAACCACTTATAGAGCGTGGTCGCCGATATTGACGGATGGAGCATTTCTGACGTCCTACCCCATGATGTTCGTTTTCTTGAGGCTGATGGTTAGGCCAAATTCGTTGCAGGCAGCCGCAATCCTGTCGATGAGACTCTGCAGACACTCTTCAGTGTGAGATGTTAATGCAACATCGTCAGCAAAGAGGAGTTCCCTGATGAGGACTTTCCGTAATTTGGTCTTTGCTCTTAGACGGGCAAGGTTGAACAACCTGCCACCTGATCGTGCGTGGAGGAAAATTCCTTCTTCTGAAGACTTGAACACATGTGAGAGCAGCAGGGAGAAGAAAATCCCAAACAGTGTAGGTGCGAGAACACAGCCCTGTTTCACACCACTCAGGATAGGAAAGGGCTCTGATGAGGAGCCACCATGTTGAATTGTGCCTTTCATATTGTCATGGAATGAGGTGATGATACTTAGTAGCTTTGGTGGACATCCGATCTTTTCTAGTAGTCTGAAGAGACCACGTCTGCTGATGAGTTCAAAGGCTTTGGTGAGATCAATGAAAGCAACGTAGAGGGGCATCTGTTGTTCACGGCATTTCTCCTGTATCTGACGAAGGGAGAACAGCATGTCATTGGTGGATCTCTCTGCTCGAAAGCCACACTGTGCGTTAGGGTAGACACGCTCGGCCAGCTTCTGGAGCCTGTTTAAAGCGACTCGAGCGAAGACTTTCCCCACTATGCTGAGCAGGGAGATTCCACAGTAGTTGTTGTAGTCACCGCGGTCACCTTTGTTTTTATAGAGGGTGATGATATTGGCATCACGCATGTCCTGAAGGAGGCCCAAAAGAAAGAAAGAAGGATGTCCTGGGGTACTGCTCCCTCATCCCAGCACAGGCATAGCAGTTCATGTAGTGCTGAGAGTATAGCAGGCTTGGCACTCTTAATTATTTCAGGGGTAATGCCGTCCTTCTCAGGGGCTTTTCTGCTGGCTAGAGAATCAGTGGCATTACTGAGTTCCGATTTTGTTGGCTGTATGTCCAGCTCATCCATGACTGGCAGAGGCTGGGCTGCATTGAGGGCAGTCTCAGTGACAACATTCTCCCTGGAGTACAGTTCTAAGTAGTGCTCAACCCGGTCCATTTGCTTGTATTGGTCAGTGATTGTGGCTCAGAACACATGCTGTCCATCCGACTGCTCACCACCTCTGGTCCAGTACACCTACTCAGCATCTATGCTCCAACACTCTGCTCCCCACCTGAAGCTAAAGACCAGTTCTACGAGGAACTCCATAATATCATTAGTAGCAACCCCAATACCGAACATCTGTTCCTGCTGGGGGACTTTGATGCCAGGGTTGGGGCCGACAATGACTCATGGCCCTCCTGCCTTGGGCTCTATGGCATTGGAAGGATGAATGAGAATGGACAGAGACTGCTTGAGTTGTGTATCTATCATAACCTCTGCATCACCAACTCGTTCTTTCACAATAAATCCTGTCACCAGGTTCCTTGGAGGCACCCAAGGTCATGTCGTTGGCACCAGCTGGACCTCATCGTCACAAGGCGAGCCTCTTTAAGCAGTGTTCAAACCACACGCAGCTTCCACAGTGCGGACTGCGACACCGACCACTCCCTGGTGTGCAGCAAGGTTAGACTCAAACCAAAGAAGCTGCATCACTCCAAGCAGAAGGGCCACCCACGCATCAACACGAGCAGAATTTCTCATCCACAGCTGTTACAAAAATTTCTAAATTCACTTGAAAAAGCCCTTCAAAACACTCCCACAGGGGATGCAGGGACCAAGTGGGCCCACATCAGAGACACCATCTATGAGTCAGTTATGACCACCTATGGCAAACGTGTGAAGCTGAATGCAGACGAGTCTCACATTGAAGAGCTGGAACCTGTCATAGCTGCTAAGCGCATTGCACTGCTGAACTACAAGAAAGCCCCCAGCGAGTTAACATCTGTAGCACTTAAAACAGCCAGAAGCGCTGCACAAAGAACAGCCAGGCGCTGCGCAAATGACTACTGGCAACACCTATGCAGTCATATTCAGCTGGCCTCAGACACCGGAAACATCAGAGGAATGTATGATGGCATTAAGAGAGCTCTTGGGCCAACCATCAAGAAGATCGCCCCCCTCAAATCTAAATCGGGACACAATAATGAATCTGTTGATGCAGTAACTACCCACATAATGTGTCATCAGCAGGATTAATAATACTGCAAGAGGCACCCAATTCCAAAACTTCCATTAATATGGTGAACAGACGGGGACCTGGAAATGATCTTTCTGGAACTCGATGCTTAGTTTAGAGATACAGCACTGGAACAGGCCCTTCGGCCCACCAAATCTGTGCCGACCATCAACCACCCATTTATACTAATCCTACACTAATCCCATATTCCTACCACATCCCCACCTGCCCCTATATTTCCCTACCACCTACCTATACTAGGGGCAATTTATAATGGCCAATTTACCTACCAACCTGCAAGTCTTTTGGCTTGTGGGAGGAAACCGGAGCACCCGGAGGAAACCCACGCAGACACAGGGAGAACTTGCAAACTCCACACAGGCAGTACCCAGAATTGAACCCGGGTCGCTGGAGCTATGAGACTGCAGTGCTAACCACTGCGCCACTGTGCCGCCCCACCTTATTTCAGAAGGCTTTGGGTTTAAGTCCCATTCCTGAAATTTGAGCCCGTAATCCAGGCCGACACTCCAAGTGCCAGTACTGAGAGAGTGCTGCACTGTTGGAGGTGCCATCTTCACTTGAGATGTTAAACCAAGGTCCTATCTGCTCGTTCTCAGGTGGATGAATAAGCCATGGCCACTGTTGGAAGTACAGTGGGATGGAGGGGGTGGTGGGGGGGGGGTAATTCTCCCCACTGGGCTGACCAATATGTATCCCTCAACCTGCTAAAACAGATAATCTGGTCATTATCTCATTGCATTTTGTGGGAGCTTGCTGTGTGCAAATTGACTGCCGTGTTTCCTACATTACAACAGTGAATGCACTTCAGAAAGTCAGCTATGTGGCCTGGTCCAATCTAGACCTCCTTTGTTATCTCTTGCCCCACCCCCACCTCACTTGCTTATAACCTGTGACTTTTCTAATATTTGTCAGTTCCGATGAAGGGTCACTGACCCGAAACGTTAACTCTGCTTCTCTTTCCACAGATGCTGAGTGGTTTCAGCATTTCTTGTTTTTATTTCAGAAAGTTCTTCATTGGCTGTAAAGTTTGTTTGTATGTCCTGAGGTTGTGAAAGGTGCTATATAAATATAATCTTTACTTCTCCATCTGGGCATACTGTCCGTGATGGCTGCTGTAAACAGAAGCATTCATTTAGTGGGTCATTTGTCCTTTGGTGACTTGCTATCATGTCACATCTGGGACCTTCCATTAGCCTCACTCTTTCCTTTTCTTGTGTTGATTGGTATCAGTCTCTCTTTCTCGCCTCTGAGTTAAAAGGTCATTAGAGTCCAGGTCCTTTTATACATTATCTAAGCTGACACTGCCAGTGCCAGTACTGAGGGAGTGCTGCACTGCCAGAGGCGCCGCCTTTCCGATGAGACATTAAACCAAAGCCCCCATCTCTCAGGCTCTCACAGGTGATACTAAAAGATCCCACGGCCACTATTGGAAGAAGAGCAGGGGAATTCTCCCCCGTGTCCTGGGACCAGTATTTATCCCTCAACCAACATCACTGAAGGAGATGGCCTGGCCATTTGTCTCAATCCAGCATGTGGCAGCTTGCTGTGTGCATATTGGCTGCCACATATTTCCTGTGTCACAGCAGTGATTAAACTTCGAAAGTACTTCATTGGCTGAACATTTTGGGACCTCCTGAGCTTGTGAAAGGCGCGACAGAAATGCAAATTTATTCTTTCATTTTTCATACGTTTGCTTGCTGTCAATGAATTTATAAAAAAATCTTGGCATTTCTTGTAATATCAATCGTACTGATGATGAATGGCTAAACCAGTTTTCTACCAGAAACATACATGACTGCATTCCTTGAATGGAAAGGAGTGGAGATGGAGTCCATGGTAGCAGAGTGTTAGGGTTTTACTGGGGACAAGAGCATCAATATACAATTCAGTCTTGGAACAATCTCATTTTCACCTTATTCCTGATGTTACTTTCATTGTTGCGTTTTGTTCATCTACTTCCAATCTACAGAAATTTCCTTCATGCTCATGCACTCCTCCTAATCACAGCCAATACCTCACAGATATCTTCCCTTGTATCTCTTAGTACGCTTGCGTAAATTAAAACATAAGAAATAGGAGCTGGAGTAGGCCATTTGGCCCTTCAAGCCTGCTCCACTATTCAACAAGGTTATGGCTGAACTTCTACAGCTACTTCTACATCTACTGCACCTTGGTCAAGGAAAGCTTCAAGTATATTCCCAGTCCAATCAGGAAGGAGGTATTGCTGGATCTAGTGCTGGGGAATGAGATGGGCCAAGTGGATCAAGTGTCCGTGGGGGGAACACTTTGGTAAGAGTGATCATTGTCATAAGCTTTAGATTAGTAACTGGGAAAGAGCAAGGAACAATCTAAAGTGGAACTTCTGAATTGGAAGAGGGCTAACTTCAATAGGATGGGAAGGGTCTAGCCAGGGTAAAATGGAACCAAAGGTTGACAGGAAAAACTGTGATGGTACAACGAGTGATCTTTAAGGAGGAAATGTTTTTGGTAACAGGCTGTGTTCCAACAAGAGGGAAAGGCAGGGAACCAAAGCCAGGGCTCCTTGGATGACGAGGCAGATAGAGAATACGATGATGTGTGATGCATATCAGGTGAATTCTTCAAGCAAGAACCAGGCTAAATACAATAAGTTGAGAGGGAAGTGAAGAGGAAAATAAGACTGGCAAAAAAAAAAATGAGAATAGAATGGCAGTTAACATAAAAGAGAACCCAAAAATCTTCTTCCGGCATGTAAATAGTAAGAAGTGGGGTGGAGCCTATTAGGGACAAAGAAGGTGATACATGCTTAGAAGTGCTTGGCAAGGCTAGAATACATAACGAGCACTTTGTATCAGTGTTTACTAAGGAAGATGATGCTGATAAAGTATCAGTAGATGTGGAGATGGTAGAGGGAATGGATGAGGTGAAAATTGATGGGAAGGATGTACTAGAAAGGCTGGCTATGCTTAGCGTGGATAAGTCACCTGGTCCTGATGGCTTGCATCTCAGGTTGCTAAGGTAAGTGGGAGTGAAGATAGTGGAAGGGCTTGCCATAATCTTCCCTGGATATTGGCGAGGTGCCAGAAGATTACAGCGTAGCGCAAACAACACATTGTTCAAGAAAGGGTGTAACTAGTAACTGCAGCCAGCCAGTTTAATATCAGTGGTGGGTCGGGTTTTAGAAACAATAATCAGGGGAAAATATCAACAGGCACTTGGAGAGGTTTGAGTTCATTATGGAGAGCCAGCTCGGATTTGTAAAAGACAGATCGTGTTTGACTGATCTCATTGAATTTTTTGATGAAGTAACAGAGAAGGTTGAGAAAACATGTGACAAAGTATCACATAAAAGGCTGGTTAACAGAATTGAGGCTCATGGAATAGGAGGGTCGGTGTCAACTTGAATTTAAAAATAGGCTTAAGGACAGATACCAGTGGGACATGGTAAATGGTTATTTTTCAGACTGGAGGATGGTAGACAGTGGTGTTCCCCAAGGGTGAATGCTAGAACCACTGCTTTTTTTGATAGTCAGTCATAGAGTCATCCAGTCATTACAATTCAGCCCATCAAGTCTATGCCGGTTCTCCGTACAGCAATCCAGTCAGTCCCGTTTTCCTGCTTTCTCCCTGTAGCCCTTTAAGTTTATTTCCTTCAAGTGTCAATCCGATTGTCTTTTGAAATCATTGATCATCTCCACTTCCACCACCCTCGTAGACAGCGAGTTCCAGGTCATTACCACCCGCTGCATAAAAGAGTTCTTCCTCCCATCCCCTGCATCTCTTGCCCAAAACCTTCAATCTGTGTCCCCTTAGTCCTTGTACCATCAGCTAATGGGAAAAGCTTTTCTTTGTCTATTTTATCCTAACCTGTTATAATCCTGACTTGGATGTTGAATTACGAAGTAAAATTTGGCAATGATACGAAACTTGGAGGTGTGGCAAACAGTCAGGGTGACACCAGTCGACTGCAACAGGACATAGATAGGCTAGCAGAATGGGCAAACAAGTGGCAGATGGAATTTAATACAGAGAAGTGTGAGATGATGCATTTCGACAGAAGGGATAGGGAGAGGCAATATAGCCTTAATGGTGCAGTTCTAAAACTTGTGCAAGGACAGAGGGACTTGGGACTTCATGTGTGTAGATCTTTGAAGGTGGCAGAACATTGAGCGAGAGTAATAAAAACAAGAAATGCTGGAAATACTCAGCACACCTGGCAGCATCTGTCCAGAGAGAAGCAGAGTTAACGTTTCAGGTCAGAGACCCTTCTTCAGAGTGAGAGAGTAGTTAGTTTCATGCTCGGCCCCCCCACCTGCCAAGAATGAGGCCCATTAATTTGGTCATGAACATTGGATTTTAAACTGTTACTGGAGTGAAGAAAGGACTTGTTAAACAACCCTTGAATGAAAACGTTTTCCCTCATTTCAGTCTTACATGGCCGACCCCCTTATCCTAAAACTGTGACCCCCCCCCCCCCCCCCCCCCAGTTCCAGACTCTCCAACCAGGGGAAAGACTGTCTCAGTATCTACCCTGTCAAGCCCTTTAAGAAATGTATATGTTTCAATGAGATCACCTCTCATTCTTCTAAACTCCAAGGACTATACAACAACTTCTTTAACATAGTGAAACGTCCCATGGTGTTTCACCAGAACATTATCAAACAAAACTTAACACAGCTACATGAGGCGATATTAGAGCAAATGACCAAAAGCTTGCTCAAAAAGGTAGGCATTAAGAAGCATCTTAAAGGAGGAAAGAGAGATAGAGACATGGAGGGGTACACGGAGGGGATTCCAGAGCTGAGGGCCTGGGCAGCTGAAGACAAGTATAGGCACACTCCACTCAGTCTCTCCTCATAGGACAACACTCTCATCCCAGCATTCAACCTAGTGAACCTTCATTGCACCTTCTAAGGCAAGTATATACTCCCTTAGGTAAGGAGACCAAAACTGTACACAGTACTCCATGTGGTCTCACCAAAGCCTGTATAATTGCAGCAAGAATTCCATACTCTTAGCCTTTAATGCAAGAAGGTTGGAGTATAACGTACCTTCCTAATTGCTTGCTCTACCTGCCTGCTAGCTATCCTTGGAGATTGGTTTGAGTTTCTTTTTTAGCCTGGCTGCGACTGGTTTATTTATTATGGACAAGAACACCAAGTAGGACCGGATGGATGAGAAATAGGAGGGGACCGAGGATGGAACCTTGGGGCACAGCTGAGATAGCCACGTGGTGTCTGTGTGACCACTGCAGGAGATGTCCTGGTGGCTCTGTTAGAACAGCTTGGAGTGGTGTCACAAGGGAGCAGCTGAAGAGGAGGAAGGTCATGCTGACAGAGAATGCAGCAGGCTTACGGTCACCCAGGGAAGAGTGAGACTGAAGGGATTGGCAGGGGAAGGAGTGAGAATGAGTGCCAGCACTGCTCATCAGTAGGCGAGACAGTCAGTGATATATGGGGCCTGTTACACTAGCTCTGCAGGCTACAGCTATGGATTTTCAGCTCTTGATTGCCAGACGCGGTCTGAGCACTTCTGCCAGTGATGTCACAACCACTTACTGTCAAACAGAATTATTAAAAAGAAAGATAACAGTGCCACAGATAAACATTAAACATACTGAGAGCAGGGATGAAGGACATCACTATTGTGGAGAGACTGTGCTTGTTCTCCTTACAGCAGAGAAGTTAAGGGGAGATTTAATCGAGGTGTTCAAAATGATCAGGGGTTTTGTTAGACTAAATAAGGAGAAACTGTTTCCAGTGGCAGGAGGGCCGGTAACCAGAGGGACACAGATTGAAGATAACTGGCGAAAGAACCAGAGGGGAGAGCAGAATTTTTTTTTACACAGTGAGTTGTTGTGATCTGGACTGCATTGCCTGAAAGGGCGGTGGAAACAGATTCAATAGTAACTTTCAAAAGGGAACTGGATAAATACTTGAAGGGGAGACATTTACAGGGGAAAGAATAGGGTAGTGGGACTAATTGGATAGCTCTGCCAAAGAGCTGGCACAGATCTGATGGGCTGAATGGCCTCCTGTGCTGTATCATTCTATTGGGAATCACACTGTTGTCCTTATGCTCCCATTGTGAACCTCCCAGTAGGGGACGAGCTCAATTTAACAACAACTTGCATTTACTTAGCACCTTTAACATACTAAAACATGCAGAAGCAATTGACATGAGCATTATAAATTAAAATTTGGCACCAAGTCATATAAGGAGATATGAGGACAGGTGACCAAAAGCTTGGTCAGAGGTAGTTTTAAGAAGTGTCCTAATGTAGGAGAGTGAGAGAGGGGTGGAGAGGTTCAGGGCAGGATTATAGAGCTTTAGAGCCCAGGCAGCTGAAGGCATGGCTGCCAGTGGTGGAGCGATTAAAATCGGGGGGGGGGGGGAGGGATGCTAAACAGACCAGAATTGAAGGGCCACCTCCTATGTTGCCTGTCGCATAACCACGCTCCCTGAATCACACCCTAGAGAAGGCAGTTCTGCTGACAGCAGCAAGCTGAGGTGCACAGTAACACCTTGGGGAAAAAAAATGCGGAATAAAACTGATTGATGAGGCCAAGGAGCCTGCTCATGAGAGATCACCGCTACGCGCCAGAGGAATTCATCAAAGCAAAGCCGGTCGCAACGTACACAGGCTTTAAATCTGCTGTCCCTGTGTCAGACTGTCGCAGTCTCACCTAGCTGACGGGTGTGGAATCAGTTCCACAGGCTGCTGTTTAAATTTTAATATGTCTGTTCCAGATGCTACAGACAGCTGGCTGATGTTTCCCAGGGCAGCCTGGTCAGTGTGAGATCCCCACTCAGGGTCAGTCCTGTCGTTCTGATTAGACTCCACTGTTCTATTCTCTGATAAAATGAGAGCCAGGCCATTCAGGGTGTTGTCAAGAAGCACTTTTTCACACAAAAGGGGAGTGGAAATCTGGAACTCTCTTCTCCCCCCCCCCCCCCCCCCCCAAAAAAGCTGCTGGGCTTGAGGAGGGGAGGTAAAGTGACAGTTTCAAATTGAGATTGATAGGTTTTTGTAAAGCAAGATTATTAAGATTTACAGACCAAGACGGGTGTATGGAGTTGAGATACAGATTAGCTACTATCTAATTAAATGGCAGAACAGGCTTGAAGGGCTGAATGGCCTCCTCCTGTTCTAATGTTTCTGTGTTAAATAATTCTGTAGCTGAAGGAGTTGTTTATCACACAGCCCTTTCGCTCTGTAGTAGCTATTTCTGTTAACCTTCCTCCCCCCCTACCACCCCCCCCCCCCCCAAGCTGCATGTTTTGTGTATCTTCCTGAAGTTACCCTTCCAGAATGAGCTTCCTAAAGGTCGGGGGTGGGTCACCTGTTTGCAACTTGATCACATGATCAGCATTTGACAGCCTGACCTTGAACCCGCTCCCTCCGCCACCCTCCGCTCTGCCAGGGTGCAAGCAATGATCCCAATTTTTTCGAAAGCATCCCTTTCGTCAGCTTGGCTCGGTTGGTATTGCTCTCCTTCCCTCCGAGTCGGGAGGTCATGGCTTCAAGACCCACTCCTGAGACTTGAGGCACTCAGTGCGAGTGGGGGAAATGCTGCACTGAGAGAGGTGCCACCTTTCGGATGCGACGTTAAACCGAGTCTGCCTGTTCTGATGGATGTTACAGGTTCCACTGCATCTTCCTTGTTTCAGTGACGGATGCTGATGATTTAAGAACTGGCTGGGGTGCTGGTTTTGCTAATCCTGTGTGTTTTATTCATTCAGCGGGGTGCAGATTGATTTATTGAGCAACACGGCAGTGCAGGGTGTTTTCGCATTGATGGGCAGTGCGAGCAGGGGCAGCGGGCGAGAAGGAGCTTAAGCCTCAGGCAGATTCCCCCTCCTGCACCACCCCCCACCCCCAACCCCCGTGCTCTTCAGTCTCCTCATTGTCACTGGGAGGAGTCAGGCGAAGGTCAGGTCTTTTCCTCAGTGGAAGGCTAAGGTTAAACAGCAGCTTGAGCCACATGGGTTAGCGCCAGAGAATGACAGGAGAAATTAACTTGCAAATCAGCGTTTTCCTTTTGAACACCTATTCATGTTACCAAGGGCCCCTCCTGTCGCAGAGTCACTTCACGTCAGCACAGGCCTCCTTTACTGGGTTCTCTTTCAGCTTTATTATCCAGCCACAAACAACTGAAAGGTTTCTGATGAACCCACTTCAGAGGTCATTGAGGATCAAGTGAAGTTTCCTTTCCTGACAAACTTGAGCAAAACATTTGAGTTTTTCAGACAATTTGGGAGCATTCCAGCCCACAACTGAGCAAATTTATCAAATTCACTTTCACACGGGGAGGGATGCGACTGCATGACCTCTGGGCTCTGAGCTCGGTGCCATCACTGTACTCCTGTGCTGCGTATGTAACAATAATAACTGCACTTCGAATGGAATTCATTGGCTGTGAAGTGCTTTGGCACTCCTTGAAGATGTGAAGGGCAATATATAAATGCAACCACTTTCCTTAGTTCAAGCAGTTTCTCTAACTTCATTCCCACAGGCTATTTTCTGCTGAACGGTGTTCTTTTCTCCAAACAAGTGGGTAAAGGACATCTTGCACTCGTGAAGTGGGACCTGGACATCTTTAATGTGACAGTATGAAGGGAGCTTTACTCTGTATATAACCCCATTTTTATATTTTTTATATCATTTGTCAAGGGGGCCTTTATTCCTCAGGCCCCCCCCCCCCCCCCCCCCCCCACGATCTAACCCCCTTTTTTTTTCTGTACCTGTCCTGGGAGTGTTTGATGAGGACAGTGTAGAGGGAGCTTTACTCTGTATCTAACCCTGTGCTGTACCTGTCCTGGGAGTGTTTGATGGGGACAGTGTAGAGGGAGCTTTACTCTGTATCTAACCCCGTGCTGTACCTGTCCTGGGAGTGTTTGATGGGGGCAGTGTAAAGGGAGCTTTACTCTGTATCTAACCCATTCTTTTTTCTTTTTTTTGTAAGTGTTTGGTGGGACAGTGTATCTAACACTTTTTTTTTTATGCCTTTATCTTTCTGAAATTGTCTCACCAGTCCCCTATGTAAGACAATAATTGTAATGTGGCCCGCACACGAAAAGGTTGGACAACCCTGGTGTAGAGGGAGTTTTACTCTGTATCGAACCCATTTTTTTTGTTTTCTTTTTTTTTCTGTACCTGTCCTGGAAGTGTTTGATGGGGACAGTGTAGAGGGAGCTTTAATGCAGCTCACCATTTCCTTCACTGAATCCCCCACCATCCTGGGGTTGCCATTGACCCAAAACTGAACTGGAGTAGCCACATAAATACTGTGGCTACAAGAGTAGGTCAGAGGCTGGGAATTCTTTTTTGTTTATTCATTCATGGGATGTGGGCGTCGCTGGCCAGGCCAGCATTTATTGCCCATCCCTAATTGCCCTCGAGAAGGTGGTGGTGAGCTGTCTTCTTGAACCGCTACAGTCCATTTGGGGTAGGTGCACCCACAGTGCTGCTAGGAGGGAGTTCCAGGATTTTGACCCAGCGACAGTGAAGGAACGGCGATATAGTTGCAAGTCAGGATGGTGTGTGACTTGGAGGGGAACTTGCAGATGGTGGTGATCCCATGCATTTGCTGCCCTTGTCCTTCTAGTTGGTAGAGGTCGCGGGTTTGGAAGGTGCTGTCTGAGAAGCCTTGGTGCCTTGCTGCAGTGCATCTTGTAGATGGTACACACTGCTGCCACTGTGTGTTGGTGGTGGAGGGAGTGAATGTTTGTAGATGGGGTGCCAATCAAGTGGGCTGCTTTGTTCTGGATGGTCTCGAGCTTCTTGAGTGTTGTTGGAGCTGCCCCCATCCAGGCAAGTGGAGAGTATTCCATCACACTCCTGACTTGTGACTTGTAGATGGTGGACAGGCTTTGGGGAGTCAGGAGGTGAGTTACTCGCCGCAGGATTGCTAGCCTCTGACCTGCTCTTGTAGCCATGGTATTTATATGGCTACTCCAGTTCAGTTTCTGGTCAATGGTAGCCCCTAGGATGTTGACAGTGGGGGATTCAGTGATGGTAATACCGTTGAATGTCAAGGGGAGATGGTTAGATTCTCTCTTATTGGAGATGGTCATTGCCTGGCACTTGTGTGGTGCGAATGTTACTTGCCACTTATCAGCCCAAGTCTGGATACTGTCCAGGTTCTTGCTGCATTTCTACACGGACTACTTCAGTATCTGAGGAGTCATGAATGGTGCTGAACATTGTGCAATCATCAGCGAACATCCCCAATTCTGCACCAAGTAACTCACCTCCTGACTCCCCAAAGCCTGTCCACCATCTACAAGGTACAAGTCAGGAGTGTGATGGAAGACTCTCCACTTGCCTGGTTGAGTCCAGCTCCAACAACACGCAGGAGGCTTGACACCATCCAGGACAAAGCAGCCCGCTTGATTGGCACCCCATCTACAAACATTCACTCCCTCCACCACCGCTGCACAGTGACAGCAGTGTGTACCATCAGCAAAATGCACTGCAGCAATTCACCACACCCCTTCTGACAGCACCTTCCAAATCTGCGACCTCTTCCACCGAGAAGGACAAGGGCAGCAGACGCATGGGAACACCACCACCTGCAATTTCCCCTCCAAGTGACACACCATCCTGACCTGGAACTATGTCGCCATTCCTTCACTGTCACTGGGTCAAAATCCTGGGCCTCCCTCCCTAAGAGAACTGTGAGTGCAGCGGTTCAAAAAGGCGGCTCACCACCACCTTCTCAAGGGATGGGCAATAAAGGCGGGCCTTGCCAGCAATGCTCGCATCCCATGAATGAATAAAAAAAATCTATGCCATACCTGACACCTGAATGCTGATGATGCCACCCACAGGAAGTAAAGTAACAGCTAATTTCCCAGATATCTCACAACTTGATGGCAGTAAACGTCATGCCTCTAGATTGACATCAGTTGCTGACCAGTAACATAGATGAGGCAGGATATGGATCCCATCTTCTTAAACATGCAGACAAACCTAAAGGCTGTCAAAGCCACTTCTATTTGAAAAGCTTTCTGGGAGCACGGCACTGAGGTAGAAGTGTGCTTGTTGTCTGCATTCAGTTGTTAAGTTGTATTGTTGTGTTGCCGGAAACAACATATCGGCGGGGGGTGGGGGGGGAGCAGGGGGGTGAACGATCTGCTTCTTCAAGCAATATCAAATTTAACAAAGCTACTCGTCAGCAGTAAACCAGCAGCTGAGAACAGATGGATCAATTGGGAAAGGATCCCAAGCTCTCCCCATCTGTTATGGCCACAAAGCGATTGCCTGAAGTGTTAATTGGTTAATCAATGCCTGGGGCGGGGCCTGATTTTAATCCTAAATATTGTTAATGATTTCTCACATTAGGAGCAGAAGGAGGCCGTTTAGCCCCATCGAGCCAACCCACTATTCAATTAGTTCATGACTGATCTGTATCTTAACTCCTTCTGCCCGCCCTGGTTCTGTAACTCTTAATATCCTTGCCTATCAAAATTCAACCAATCTCAGTTTTGAAATTGTCCACTGACCCCCCCCCCCCACCCCAATCCCCAGCCTCAACAGCTTTTTATGAGGGAGAGCGTTCTAGATTCCCACTCCCCTTTGTCTGAAGAAGTGCTTCCTCACATCATCCCCGAATGGCCTGGCTCTAATTTTGAGACTATGCCCCCAACCTTGTTCCCCAAAATACGTTGAGAAGCAGACTGTCATTACCAAAGGCCTCCATGCTCATAGATTCCACGGTTGGGTCCCAGCTTCGGAACACAGGAGCAGGAGTAGGCCATTCAGCCCATCGAGCCTGCTCCAGCATTCAATCATGGCTGATCATTCACTTCAATGCCTTCTTCCCACACTATTCCCGTATCCCTTTATGTCATTGGTATTTAGAAATCTGTCAATCTCTACTTTAAACATATTCAATGATTGATCTTCCACAGCTCTCTGGGGTAGAGAATTCCAAAGATTCACAACCCTCTGAGTAAAGAAATTTCTCCTCATTTCGATCCTAAGTGGCTTCCCCCTTATTTTGAAATTGTGCCCCCTGGTTCTAGACTCCCCAACCGGGGGGGGGGAAACATCTTACCTGCATCTACCCTGTCTAACCCTCATCAAGTAACTTAGATTGATAGCAGGCCTGAATCCTTTGGATTCATCGGAGCCGTTTATGATGGGCAGTTTGTGTTAGGAATTTTCTTTCATGGAAATCAACCAATCTTTAGAGAACAGACTGTGTTTAAAACTCACAGCCATCAGCTGCAAGGCTGAATGCTTTAGTCATGCCAGTCTAACCTGGCCAGCTAAACTAGAGGACTGGTCAGTTTAAACTCTGTGTTTGGAGATAAAGTGTGTGGTGTCTTTGTTAGGCAAATACAAATCTCACTGTGTGCTGTTCTTTCATCTCTCTTCTGTAGATAAAACTATTTATTGGTTCAAAGCCTGCAAATGAAAAGAAAGACTTGTATTTCTGTGGCACCTTCCACAACCTCAGGACATCCCAAAGTGCTTTCCAGCCAATGAAGTACTTTTTTGAAGTGTAGTCACTTTTGTAATGTGGGAAACACAGCAGCTATTTTGCGCTCAGCAAGCTCCAACAAACAGCAATGTGATCATGACCAGACCATCTGGTTAATAGAGTTGACTGAGTCACCTCTTTGAAGAGGGAATTTGCATGATGGACTGAGATACATTCCAGTAACCAGTGTGCACAGTAAGGGTTCTCTGTCACAATCCATGTGTCCTGCTATAATTTGCCAAGACATTGAGCAGCGACAAGGTGTGCTCCAGAGTATAGGGGACGCTAGGTCCGCTTACTGGAGTGGCCGATGAATTTGAAAGCGATTTGAAAACCCCAAAGCATGATAGGCACCTTTTTGAAAGGGCAACGATTGTATGTGGCACTTGAACCCACGGTTGGCTGTTTGTATCTTTGCAGAACATCTGTGTTAATGCTGCTGCCTTTTACTGAGAGTTACAACAGGCAAATGTAGGCAAGTGAACAATGACAAATTACAGTCCTGTTTGGTCACTGTGGTGTATCCAGTCTCTGAGGATGCAGTTAGTCTGTCAGCTGCTCAGTAGGACATGGCATACTTGAAGTGGAATAGACAGATACTGCCCGATTAGTATGTGATTCAGTGACTAGTGAATGAGACAGGAGCTCACGTGTTATTTGTAACTGGTCAATTATTTCAACTGTACAGAAAGGGAAAGAAGCAGTCCTTCTGTCGCAAATTAGAATCATACAGTAATAAAAAGCAGGCGAATCGGCCCATGTACTTGTGGCGGCTCTTTGAGAGAGCTATCCAATTCATTCTACTCCCCTGCTCTTTCCCCATAGCCCTGCAATTTTGTTCCCCTTCAAGTCTACATCCAGTTCCCCATTGAAAGTCCCTGTTGAATTTGCACTGCCCTTTGAGGCAGTGCATTCCAGATCGCAAGAACTTGCTGTGTACATTTTTTTTTCCCTTAGCTCTCCCTCTGGTTCTTTTGCCAATCACCTGAAATCTGGGGGCACGTATGGTGGGATCATAAAGGTGACGGGTCTTTTAGCAAAGAAAGCAGCTCCATTGAAAACAAAGGCAGGTTAATAAACAGATTGAGAGATGGGTGGAACACTACCTCCAGGGTAAACAAGGTCACCGAGCAAGCTGTAAACACCATAGAGAGCCTGCCTGTCATGGAAGTGTGAGATATCGAACCCACAGTGGAGGAATTTAGCAAAGCTATTGACTCGTTTGTCATTGGCAAAGTTGCAGGCGATGATGCCACACTGTCCAGGCTGTGTAAGAGAGTGTGCAAGGTAACAGAGAACACCAAACTGCGAATCTACCAGGTCTGTGTCCTCAGCACACTCCTCCAGTGAGACCAGGACAACATATGCTCGGCAGGAGCAAAGGCTGAACAGTTTCCACCTTCGCTGTCTCAGACATATCGTCGGCATCTCATTGCTGGACAAGGTCACCAACTTAGAGATCCTGGAGTGTGCTAATTCTGTCAGCATGCACTCATAACTAAGACAACAATGTCTGCAATGGCTTGACCGTATCCCCAATGACCTGTGTGGTGAATTGGCCACTAGATTATGACCTGCTGGACCCCCATCCCTCCGCTACATGGACACCTGCAAGCGAGATATGAAGATGGCGGCATCGACACAGCCAACTGGGAGATGGGCTCCAATTAGTGGGACCTGTGGAGGCTGATTGCTCAGAGAGGCATCAGAAGAGGCACATAGTTGACCACCGAGGCGTAAACCATCGTCTCACGTGACAGAAGGCCGCCAGCAGAAAAGGCATAAATCTGTGTCCTCTGGGTATTGACCCTCCTGCCACCTCTATCAAATCTCCTCCAACCTTCTCTGCTATAAGGAGAACAACCCCAGCACACAAAGATAATGACCCTTTGGCGAGAAAGACTTGCATTTCTATAGCACCTTTCCCGACCTCAGGATTTCCGAAAGCACTTTGCAGCCAATGAAGTACTTTTGAGCTGTGCTTACTGTTGTAGGAAACACAGCAGATAATTTGTGCACAGCAAGCTCCCACGGAGCAACGTGATAATGACCAGATCATTTGTTTTGGTGATGTTGACCAGGGGATAAATATTGGCCAGGACACCAAGGATAACTCCCCTACTCTTCCAATAGTGTCAGTGGAATCTTTTAAGTTCACCTGAGAGGGCAGACGGGTTTAACGTCTCGTCCAAAAGATGGCACCTTGTAGTGGGACAGCACTCCCTCAGTTCTGGCACTGGGAGTCTCAGCCTGGATTATGTGCTCGAGTCTCTGGAGTGGGGATCAAATCCACGGCCTTCTGATTCATGAGCCATGGCTGACACTCTGGGGCTCAATGTCTGTCACTGAGACTGTCCTTGGGACAGTGGTAGAGTGGGGGTTGGGGGAGGGGGGGGGAGTTCGGAGGAAAGATAGAAGCACTGAATCATTCATAGCCCCTGTAGAGATTTGACACCACAGCCAAGTACCAGGTGACCCCTGAACCTCCGTGCCTCTTGACCTAGTGGTCGGTAAACAGTGAATGCAAGCCAAGTAACAGTCCATGCATATGAGGCATACAGAGAGGCTGATGACCAGCAGGTATCTCTGAGACAGAGAGAGAAGGTGCTGAATTAGTGACAGAATCTGACTGCAGGCCTCAGAAATAATGGTGAGCAGCAGGGCCCCAACTGCACCATATGTCATGTCTGATGTAGGTGTGCAATGTAACCTTGTGAAGATTGCAAACTGAAGATTTATCAATTCCCCCTTCCAGCTATCACGATCACAAGGGAAAACTGCAATTCAGAATTAAAATCGCAAAACACTGTAGGTCAGTCCAAATCTGTAATGGGAAAGGAGAGATGATTATGTATCAAATATATTCCCCCTCCCCACCATCAGCTATGGCTTAGAGGTTATCACTCTTGCCTCTGAGTCAGAAGGTTGTGGGTTCAAGCCCCACTTCTGAGCCTTGAGCCCATAATCCTGGCCAACACTCCCAGTGCTGAGGGAGTGCTACACTGTTGGAGGTGCTGTCTTCCAGCTGAGACATTAAACTGAGATCCTGTCTCCCCTCTCAGGTAGATGTAAAAGATTTCGTGGCCACTATTAGAAGAAGAGCCGGGGATTGGCGGGGGGGGAGTTCTCCCCAGTGTCCTGGGGCCAACATTTATCCCTCAACCATCACTAAAAACTGTTTATTGTTCACTATCACATTGACGTTTAGGGAGCTTGCTGTGGGTAAATTGGTTGTCACATTTCCTACATTACAACGGTGACTAAACTTAAAGTACTTCATTGGCTGTAAAGCGCTTTGGGAGGTCCTGAGCTGGCGAAAGGCACTCTAGAAAAGCAAGTCTTCCCTTTTACCCAGAACATTATAACCTATTATAGATGCTGACTGAGCTGCAGTGCACGTGACTATTATCCATGCTTCCAAACGTTTGCCAGTATGAATCTGCACATGCGCGCATCAACATCACCACACAATGACACCATACGTAATGACGTCCGAGCGTTACCTCACTCCCCAAAGGCTGCAGTCGCCACCTCCATTCCCCCAACAGTACCTCTCTTCGACCGTTTGCTCCCGGCCTCACTGCTTCCCCGCCCTCGGCCACCCGTTCCCAACCTTGCTGCAACCGCCCCCCCAACACAGCCAATCATTCTCAGCCTTGCTGCTTCCCGACCCTGGCTGCTCGCTCCCTGCCTCGCTGCTTCTCTCGCTCGGCCAATCATTCCCGGCCTCGCCGCTTCCCCCCCCCCCCCACCCCCACCAACCCCCGCCGCCTCGCGGCTTCCCCCACCTCGGCCGATCGCTCCCCGCCGTGCTGCCCAGAGAAGCAGCATGGAGCGAGGGATGACAGGGTAACGCGGGAAGCAAGTGGCCGATGGGGGAGAAATGGCAAGGCCGGGAGCAAGTGGCTGAGGGGAGGCAGTGACGAGGTGGGGAGCTAGCGGTCAGATGACGGGCATGGGAGGGAGTGACGAAGAGAAGCACGATGGCAGGAGGGAGCGGGTTTTAGTTGGGTGTAGGATGGGTGCAGCAATCACAGCCATTGAAGGGGTTTGAGTTTAATTTGTTTTTTGTGTCAAATTGAGCCTTAAATATTTACCTTAAATATTTGTTCTCTGGCTCCTGACCCTCCTACCACCGGGAAACAGTTCCTCCTTATTTACTCTATGAAAATCCTTCATGATTTTGAGCACCTCTGTTAAATCTCCCCTTAACCTTCTCTGATCCAAGGAGAACAATCCCAGCTTCCCCACTCCCTCCACATAACTGAAGTTCCCCATCCCTGGTTCCATTCTAGTAAATCCCTTCTCCAAGGGCTTGACATCCTTCGGAAAGTGCGGTGCTCAGTAAAGTGTGGGTTACAGAGGCTCAGCAGGAATGATTGTAGGAGGAAGGCAGCAGAGTGAAGTTAAAGTGTCACACTGCCACTCAGCCTCGAGTCTCAGGCAGTGTTTCCTGAAAATAGTGAAGGAGCAGATCAGCAAGGATGGTGAATAATCCAGGAGCAGAACCTCTCGGAGTTGCTTCTCACAGACCTGCAAGCACTGACAGTCCTAATTCCTCTTTTTGAGAGGTCTTTCTGTCATTAAGTCAGCGCAGAAGGAGGCCATTCAGCCCACTCTGATTCTCCCAGCTCTGTGAAAACTTTCCAGTTAGTCCAATTCCCCTGCTCTTTCCCTATCGCCTATTCATTTATAATTGAATGTATCTACTTATCTGATTCTACTCTTATCAAAATCCCTCATAATTCTGAGCATCTGTATCAAACCCCCCCCCCTTAACCTTCTCTGCACTAAGGAGAACAATCCCAGCTTCTCCCAGTCTCTCTACATGAACTGAAGTCCCTCATCCCTGGTCCCATTCCAGTAAATCTCCGTTGCACCCTCTCCAAGACCTTGGCATCCGTCCTAAAAGTGTGGTGCTCAGAATTGGTGCTGTTCTGAGGGACATGGATATAAAGTGTAGCTAAACTAACTGGGGACCTATGCTCCATCCCCTCAGGTATTGACCTGCAAAGTGTCTACGATTACAATGAGTACTGGGAGATGACCCGCCAGCTCTACGCTCCGTTTGACTGCACGGCCACCATGAAATCAGGAAACGCTGACGTCTATGAGAATGAGATCCCCGGGGGGCAGTACACCAACCTGCACTTCCAGGCCTACAGCATGGGCCTGGGCAACAAGTTCAAGGCGGTCAAGAAGGCCTACACTGAGGCAAACAAGCTTCTCGGAGACTTGATAAAGGTGAGGCCTTCAAATCCTTCCAGGCAGCTGGGGAGGGGTTAGAAATCAGGATTGCTGTATCCTCCAGCACATTTACAAATCAGGTTGCCATATCCTCCAGGATTGCCCTGGAGTCTCCAGGAGGTTGGGAGCAAACCCGAGGTGGAAAAATTATAGAGATGTTCAAAAATTGTTTCTAATAACTGACAGTTAAACTTTTTGTTTATTGCTTATAAAGATATTTGAGATGGGAAACAGGCGGTTTGACTGACAGCCAAGAATTGGGGAATGGTTGTCCGCTTTCCAATTGACCGTGGGAAGGAGGGGGGGAACGCGAGGGTGGGTGTGCCTGGTGGCCAATGGTGGGAGTGCGGGGAGGTCACGTGATGAAACCTCCAGGAATGTGGCCAACCAGAGTTGGAAACCCAAATTATGAATCAGTATTCCTGACCTCCTTGTTCACTGGTCCAAGTAGGTCGGGCCGGAGGATCACATAGCCGGAATGGATTCTCCCAGCCCTCGTAAGCCTTCTGTCCCGGCTCAAAGTTCACTGTCCCTCTGCCTCCTCCCTCCAGCCCCGACTGGGGCTTGAGACATCCTGAGGTGAGAATGGCAGGGACCAGACATTAAATGGTTCATCTTCAGAACCTTCCTCTAAGGCAATGAGGCCTTTCTCTGTCCCTGACAATCCCCAGCTCCGATAACCCCGTATGGAAAACAGCTGGTTACAGATTCCTCCCAACAGCTGTCTTTGATCTTTTCCTGTTGCTAGGTAACCCCTTCCTCCAAGATGGTGGGCGACCTGGCGCAGTTCATGGTCCAGAACAACCTGACACGGGAGGATGTGGAGCAGGATGCCGAGGAGTTGTCCTTCCCCCAGTCGCTGGTGGAGTTCCTGCAGGGATACATCGGAATTCCCCACGGGGGCTTCCCCGAACCTTTCCGCAGCAAGGTAAGATCCCGTTCTCGGCACCGTCCACTCGCAGGGACACCTTCATCCTCACCCTTGTGTTCAAATCCCTCCATGACCTGGCATCTCCCTATCTCTGTAACCTCCTCCAGCCCCACAACCCTTAGATCTCTGGGCTCCTCCAATTCCGGCCTCTCGAGCATCCCCTGATTTTAATCGCTCCACCATTGGCGGCCGTGCCTTCAGTCGCCTGGGGGCCTAAGCTCTGGAATTCCCTCCCTAAACCTCTCTGCCTGTCTCTCCTCCTTTAAGGCACTCTTTACCAAGCTTTTGGTCACCTGCCCCTATATCTCTTCATGTGGCTCGGTGTCAAATTTTGTTTGATAATCACTCCTGTGAAGTGCCTTGGGGCCCTTTACCACTTTGAAGGCATTATATAAATGTAGGTTGTTTTTAAAAAAACCCTGATGATGTAGGCCTCTTCTGGCCCCACGATTCCCCCCTCCTGACAAGTCAAACCTGGGGGAGCCGCCGCTGCTCCCCTCTCCCGCTCAGGCCTGGGGAGTTATATTGAAAGAGGACCCTGGCCAGCTGTGGACCAAGTGTTCCTCTCGCCTACTCAAAAGGGCGGGTTGACATCGGGACACGGTAGGAAGACAGCCGGTTTGCGGGGTGGGAGTGGTTGAGTCTTTCCTCTGACTGTAACTGCCCCTTGCGCCCGGGGTTAAAATCAGAGTCACAGTGCGCTCCCAGCACACTGCAGCATCTTCCTGAGCAACGTCCTGAGCTCAAGCTGTTTGCATTCACTAGATCGCTGGCCTCTGATTAAGACACTGGGGGATTCAGGAGGAACTTCTTTACCCAGAGAGTGGCTGTTATAATATGGAACTTACTACTACAGGGAGAAGTTGAAGCGAATATCAAATACATTTAAGGGGAATCTGGATAGACACCTGGGGGGCGAAAGGAATCGAAGGATATGGTGATAGGATTAGATTAGGAGGGGATGGGAGGAGGTGAATGTGGTACAGCAACACCAGCATGGAGCAGTTGGACTGACTGGCGTCTTTCTGTTCGCTATGTTCTGTGTAATTATCTATGAGTCTGGGAATTTAGGGCCATTTTGTGATAAATTACAGTTTTATAATGTATTATGCGCCCTTTAAGCAGTTGGAGCTGGTTTTACATTGACTGTGACAATGAGACTTCCGGCCCATCAGTTTGGGCTCCTCCTGAACCCAGGTGAGATTTGTTGGGTCTTTTTCCTGGGGAAGTTGCTTTATTCCAGGAGTCTGGAGCAGTGCTTCCTTTCACTGTTTGTCACCCTGTCAGTGTGACTCGGGTCTGTTTTTTTTTTCAAAAGGGCAGCTAATAGAATCGGTCCAATCGCGATGACGGCAGTTCAATAAAGCTGCAAGAGTGAAGTCAGTCCGCACACAACGTTCCTGTGAATGATGAGAGTTTGAAATCGGCTCCTTTCCCCTGCCCTGTGTTACTGACCAGTTGGTCAACAACAACTTGCGTTTATATAGCACCTTTCACATAGTAAAACGTCCCAAGGTGCTTCACAGGAGCAATTATCAAATGGAATTTGACACTGAGTCACACAAGGAGATATTAGGGCAGGCGATCAAGCGGTTGGCCAAAGAGTTAGGCTCTAAGAGACCATCTGAAAGGAGGCAAGAGATGTGGAGAGGTTTAGGGAGGGAATTCCAGAACTCAGGGCCCAGGCTGCTGAAGGCGTGGCCGTGAATGGTGGAGCGATTAAAATCAGGGACGTGTAAGAAGCCAGAATTGGAGGAGCGCAGGGATCTCAGAGGGTTGAGGGTCTGGGGATTACAGAGATAGGGAGGGGACGAGGCCGTGGAGTGATTTGAACACAAGGGTGTGAATTTTGTAGTCCAGGGAGCCAATGTAGCTCAGTGAGCTCACAGGTAATGGGTAAACAGGACTTGGTGCGAGTTAGGACACAAGTTTTGAATGAGCTCAAGTTTATGGAGGGTTGAAGAGTAAGGACAGCCAGGGGAGCACTGGTGTAGTCAAACAGAGTGCTGGTCTGTGATGGACAGTTCACAAACATACTGTTGGTGGCTGGCTGGTCAGGGATGAATCAGATCCCGCATATATCTTGTGTTGGAGTAGGTTCTGCTGACAGAGCTGACCAGAGTGAGCTCTCTGAAGTGTGCATCTCTGAGTGCTAGTGTGTGATTTTCCAGCTTTGTATTGTTCCCACTGAATGTCCAGCAGAACGATCGGGGAATAAGGACAGAGATTGATGGGCTGTCCAGTCCATAGCAATAAAAAAAAACTTTATTCTGCAATTCAACTCGCTGAGGACTCAGAATTTCATTCACTGCAGGGCGGCAGTGAATGAAGTGATCTAACTGGTGACTGCTGCCCTGGCTGTCCATCTACAACACACACACACATACAGGTCAAGGAAGAGATGGTTAAGTCACCTGAGACACTTCCCGACATCTCCTGACACACAGCCACTCTGGCACACCCAGAAACATGTACAGCAGTCAGTCCAACAAGACAGGACATGAGGTAGGATCCATACCATTTTTACTCGTCTAGAAGGAACATGGGAATGCGGGCAGGCCATTCAGCCCCTGGGGACCATTCCGCCGTTCAGTCAGATCATAGGCTGATCTGTATCATATCTCCACATCCCTCGATACCCCTAACCAACAAAAACTATCGATCCCAGTCGTGGTATCTCCAATTTCCCCCCAGCATCCACAGGCTTTTGGCCTGGCTCTCATTTTAAGGTGATGCCCCCCTTGTTCTGGATTCCCCCATCAGAGGAAATAGTTTCTCTCTATCTACCCCATCAAACGCTGTTAACATTTTAAACATCTTTATCGGATTAGCCCAATCTTTTATACTCAAGCACAGACAAGCAAGAGGAATTGTTTGATGAGGAACAGTTGTTGAACCATTTATCCATCATTCATTGCCTAAAATAGCACCATTCAGACCGGGAATCAACGTTTCCCTGTCTCCAGTTATAGCATTGTTTCCCTGGGAGACATTATGACAATCACAGAATCCATTCTGCTTCTGTTTGTGACATTTATTAATATAAATGTTGGCTTTATTAATAGAGGCAGAGAGTACAAAATCAAGGAAGTCATGCCAAACCTTTTTAAAACACAGGTTAGGCTTCAACTGGAGTCTTGTGTCCAATTCTGGGCACCACACTTGAGGAAGGATGTCAAGGCCTTGGAGAGGGTGCGGAGGAGATTTACCAGAATGGGACCGGAGACGAGGGATTTCAGTTACGTGGGAAAACTGGAGAAGCTGGGATTGTTCTCCTGAGAGCAAAGAAGGTTAAGAGGAGAATTAATAGAGGTGTTTAAAAATCATGACGGGTTTTGATAGAACAGGGGAGTGAGACAAGTTGGATAGCTCTTTCAAAGATGGGCCAAATGGCCTCTTTCTGTGCTGTATGATTCTATGATTTTATGTTTTTTCTTATAGTGGCCAAGAATTTGTTGTCAGGGTAATGATAAAGTTAATGGCATTCGCTATTAATAATGCATAAGGTGAGGTTTAAACCTGGAAATCCAGAAGTTGCTGTCTGAGACGTGCTGTTTCGCTGTTAGCTTCACGAAAATGGCATCTCACTGTCTGCCTTGCCATTGATATGTATTGAATGATGTGACGTTGCTGTATTTGCACAGTAGATATGATCTAAACTCACCCCAGAAAGCAAAATTTTGTCATTTCAAGTCCAAGTGCACTTTCAACAATGGCTGGGATTCTATCCAAGTGATGGGAGTCTCGACCTCCAGCAAAAATGCTGGCGAGAACCCTGCATAGCCCCTACTATGAGCAGTGCCATCGCGGAGGTGGAGCAGCCCAGGAGCAGCGCTGGAGCCAGCCACGGGAGGGGTCTTGTGGGGGAGGGGGATGTAGGGAGGTTGGTAACAAGGGCAGGGGGTGGCTGTCAGAGCCACCCCCACCCCGGTTCACTATGTCAGGTTCCTCATTCAGGCACTGAGTGCCATTTAACATCACCAGCAAGCAACCCGCACAGCTTTTCTTGCTCTGCACCCCGTGCAGCAATAGGCCCACCCACCGCTGGGTTAATTGCGGTGGCGGTGGGATGAGGCCCTTAATTGGGCATTAATTGCCCACTTAAAGGCCTCAATTAGTTGCGAGGCGGGAAGGCCGTTCACAGGGTCTCCAGGTCTCCCCCCCCCCCCCCCCCCACCCACCACCATCCCACCCAATTCGATGCTGTCTCCGCTTCAAAACCCGCCACAGGGGAAATCATAAAATTCCTACCTTTGTGTCAGTTTTAGTTACTGCCAGTTCAACCTCTCTGACACTGAAAATGAACTGTTACTAGTGTGGAGTCTCATTCCTTCAACTTTTAATTGTTGTTGGAGATTTATTAAAACATTTTTTAAACTTTTCCTTTCTGTCTGTATTCTCTCTTGTTCTTTAGTCAGTTTTTCTTTCCTTTTTATTTCTCTTTCTGATTTGACTTTAATTCACCCACGCTAAGTTACACTTCCTCCTCAGTCCTTGGGCTGTTTAATTTCTCAATCCCTCAATCTGATTGTTTAAGGAGATACTCAGTCGTTTGCCCTGTTCACTCAGGTCCCAGACCCTCACTGCGATGTTATCAGCTTTCACACTTTCAGCAACTCACCATGCAAAAAAAAATCACAGGGATTTAACAGGAAAGGGCAAAGTCCAACTAATGGCTGGTGCTGTTCGTTGACCGGTTACAGGGATTTTGGGGGCGATTTATTTTTTTGGTGTGTAATGTTTTAGATGCGACGTGGGTTTAAAATGGAAGCCAGTCAGCCACCTGCTGTTAAGAATTCTTTTGTCTTTGTGGCAATGCCCAGATCAGTCTGATGGTAGCGCCAGAGTTTTGGGGGGAGGGAATGCTGGAATCCTGACAGCCGACTATTGTTACAAGTTAATTACATTTGCGATTCTCTCCTGATTTTGATGTGTCTATATGTGGCGAGCTTGTAATGTCCGCACAGAGCAAGCTGTCTATGTGAGCAGTGCCAAGCTCTTTGATATGCAAGTCAGGCATCAAAGCGTTGGTAATCAATCACACACTGGAAGTCTGCAGGTCACATTCCATCTGTCTGCGATTTACAGTTGATTTAAGAGCTTCTTTACCTGCCAAGTGTGAGAGGTCTGTGTTGATAGGGAGTGTCATGGCCAGGGCTGCTTGTAGTTGTGTAGGTGGTCCTATTCTGGGGTTCCCCAGATTTAACGGTTGGTGCCTACATTGTGGGGTTTAGCTGGGACTCAGTGGGACTTAAGACACAGTCACCTTATCGTCATCAAAGCTTCAGAGGGACTGTGGGATTGTGGAGGGGCTGTGGGACTGTGGAATGAGGAGGACTCCCTGGGAATGAGGAGGACTGCCTGGGATTGAGGAGATTGCTGTGAGTTGATCAGATGTCTGCTGATGCTCGCTTGATTCTGCTGGAAGTTGGAGGGAGGCGGTGGTGGGTGCGGGGGCACAGTCTGAATGGAGGTCCTGCTGTCGGGATATTGTTGCTGGCCCTGGGGATATGGTATTGTGACTGAGCTGTGGGCAGGAGCTCCCTCTGGGCACTCTGTGGCAACTGGGGTGAATGAATCACCCGTTCTAAATCCTCAAACCCAGGCAGGCATTTCCCACCCCCCCCCCCCCCCCCCCACACACACCCCCATCTGTGCGACGTTCAGTCTTCAATATCCAGTGCCCTCCAGGTACTGCCTTCTCAGTTTTAATTGACATTCTGCACCTTGTTTAATGCACCAGTCAGCACTTTGGAACAGATCCATCACATGACCAAACTCTCCTAATCCCGTCATTCAACAAACTCATTTCATCAGCTGTCAGCTTTACGTCAGGCTAAGTTGAAGCGCTGAATGTCTGAATATTCAGCTGAGCCAGTGCACACTGAGGAGGCAAGTACCCTTCTGCCCCCAGCCCCTCCTCATCAAATGAGACTCTGCTGCCCACTGACGTGCATCCCCAGTCCTGGTTATCCCCAGATTCATTTCCTTGTTTCTGGACCCTCCGAATTGGAGAGGAGGAGGCAGGCGTGACTCCACAGAACGACCTAAGTTAAGATCTCTGAAGCTGAGCTCATTCAAAAGTCTGCTGCCCCGTCTCCTAACTCACACCCCATTAACCCATCACCACATTGCCCGCTGACCTACATTGATCTACAGTCCGGCAACACCTGGATTTTAAAATTCTCATCCTTGTTTTCAAATCCCTCCACAGCCTCTCCCCTCCCTATGTCTGTAACCTCCTCCAGCCCCGCAACCCTCTGAGATCCCTGTGCTCCTCAAATTCAGACCTCTTGTGCATCTGCAGTTTCCAACACTCTACCATTGGAGGCTGTGCCTTCAGCTGCCTAGACACTAAACTCTGGAATTCCCTCTCTAAACCTCTCTACCCTTCGCTCCTTCTTTAAGATAATCCTTAAAATCTACCTCTTTGATCAAGCTTTTGGTCATCTGACCTAAAATTCCCTTCAATGACTCGGGGTCAAATTTTGTTTCATTAGGCGCCTGTGAAGAGCCTTCTTTTCTGCTCGATAGACCCCTTCCCAGACGCGAAGTGATTGCTCCCCTGTCTCTTTCCTATCCCTTTCCCAGTTTGCCCTTTGTGGTTTTACTATAAACCATAGCCTGGAGATGACATGTCCTGTGGCTTCTTTTGATGAGGGAGTGGGTCATTGGTGAGACTTGGGGGGCGGGGGGAGGAGCCGAGTGCTTCATATTTAAATCACTGAGCATTCTGGCTGACTGTGACATTCAGAGTGTGAACCGACTGAGCTGAGACGAGGGGTCCCACAATCTTTCGCACCAGTTATGAAGCAACAAAGACTGTCAGCTCATGGACAGAACTCATCACACAAGCTTCAGATGACATCCAATTAATTCTTTCCGATGGCTTTTCTATCCGGCACCAATTGATGTGTCGATATCCACAGTCTTGACAATTTGTATTGCTCCTCCTGTCAATTTTTTCTGATCTGCGTTATACATAGAAAAAGGGTTCGATAAACACAGGGTAAGACAATATTGTTGCTGCTGATGGACTCTGTCATTCGGGATAGAGTGACTGAACACAAGGACAATATGAGCTGGTCAGAGAATTAGAGGGAATCTTTTGACTTACAGAATCCTAGAATCATACAGCACTGATGGAGGCCATTCAGCCCATGAAAAAGCTAGCCAGTTAGTCCCACTTCGCCACCCACCCTCCAGGATTTCCCCCATAGACCTGCAAAATTTCCAGCTTCAAGTATTTATCCAATGACCTTTTGAAAGGTATGACTGAATCTTCTTCCACCGCTCTTTCAGGCAGCCCATTCTAGATCATTGGTTGGGAGATAGGAGACAGAGAGTGTAGATTGGTGATTGGTGGGGTGTGACAACTGGGGTTTCCCCAGGGAACTGTTCCGGGGCCTCCAAACCTTGACCACATTTCTATATATAATTTTACACATTGGGCGTCCAAAATCCAGCACCCTCAGGACCGAGGCCGTGCCGAGTTTTGGATTTTCCCGGATTTCCCGATGCCACAATTGTTGCTCCTGTTTGCTATCCTGGAAGTAATTCCTGGCAGGTTGGAGGCATGAGCTAGGCAATCATTGCACATTCTTATGGGCCTTGGACATCTTCCATCTAATTACACAGTCATAAGCCAGAGCAAGCCCACTCTGGTAGCTTCCAGAAGTGTGGGAGAGATCAATCCTTGCCTCTGGTGACAGACTACAAAATGCCCAGTTTGCAGACAATTCCGGTTTTCGGATTGCCAGATTTTGGACTTCCAATCTATATTTATTGATGACTAGGATGAAGGAATAGAGAGTTGTCTATCATAGTTTGCAGGCTGGAGCAGGAAATTGCAAAGGGATGCTGATAGATTAAGTGAGTGGGCAAAACTATGGCAGATGGAGTTTATTATGACAAAGTGTGAGGTCATACACCTTGGACCCAAGAAAGATAAATGGTGAGTAACTAAGGACTGGACAGGAGCAAACAGAGTTGGGAGTCAAGTACACAAATCATTGAAAGTCAGTAGACAAGTACAAAAAGCAATCAAAAAGGCTAATGAAAGCTAAACACTCACCATTTTATTGCAAATCCAGGCTCCTATGTTCACATTTATAATGGGAACTCCCTATGTAAACATGTCACACTGAAATCACATGCTGTTCCCACTGAAGGTGCTGCAGCACCACCACTGGTGAGAGGGTGAAATTTCAGCATGACAAGCTTACATAGGGAGTTTCCATTCAGGACAGAGTGAATGATTCTAAAATGGTATTGAATTACATCTGTATGCCCTGGTCCAACTATTCCCCCACTCTCTAATCCCGCTTCCACTAGTCTCCAATCCCTGTTTGGAAGGCCACGGGAGATCAGCTAGTGTATATAAAAACCATAAAAGTAAGACTAAGGAAGAGGATGCTCAAGGTGACAGAGATTCCTCCTGGTGATTTGATTTTTAAAACATCGGTTCTGAGGTGAGACATATTTTTTTTAAATTAACACCTGCCAAGAAAGAACTTACATTTATATAGCACCTTTCACAACCTCTGGGCGTCCCAAAACACTTCACAGTCAATGAGGTTGTAATGTGACACTTGATTTTGTGTGGAGCAAGGTCCCACAAGCAGAGAGATGTATAGCCAGGCCTTGGAGAAAGTGCAGAGGAGATTTACCAGAATGGTACCAGAAATGAGGAACTTCATTTACGTGAAGAGATTGGAGAAGCTGGAGAACAGAGAAGATTAAGAGAAGATCAGGAACAATTTTGATAGAGTAAATATGTAGAAACTTTACCACTGGTTGGTAACCAAAGGACACAGATTTGCAGTGATTGGCAAAAAAACCAGAGGGGCGATCAAGAATCATTTTCTACGCAGCAAATTGTTGTGATCTGGAATGTGCCTCCTCAAAGGGTATTTCAGGGCTATGGGGAAAGAACAGGGGAAGCAGGACTAATTGGGTAGCTCTTTCATGCAGCTCCAATGGGCCGAATGACCTCCTTCTGTTCTGTATCAGTCTCTGAATCAATGATTTTGGCTGTTGGTTGAGCGATAAATATTGGCCCAGGATGCCGGGGAGAACCCGCCTGCTTTTCTTCCGATAGCAGCCCCGGGATCTTCTGCGTCCACCAGAGAGGGCAGATGGGGCTTCACCCGACAGTGCAGGGCTCCCTCGGTACGCCGAGTGTCTGCCTGGACTATGGGGCCTGAACCCATGACGCTCTGATGGAGGGTGGGATTTGAATGGGTGGCTCGTTTTCCGGCCCAGCGCAGACACGATGGGCCAAGTGGCCTCCTGGGTTGTAAATTTTCTCTTGTTCCTATGTTAACCCATTCAGTGAAGCTGAATGATGGCAGCGGAGGGCGTCAGCCCCGTCCTGGTGAGGAGTTAAATCTGTGTTGTTGCTGTTTGCTGACACTTTTACTGGATTCTAACTGGATACATACAGGGTAAGCTACCTCTCATCAGTCAAGCTGCTGTGTGTGTGGTGGTTTTTTATTGAAAAGGGCATTTAGGCTGAGTGTTTGTGTGCAGATGAAAGGAAACGCCCACCCCGCCCCCCCCCCACCCCCCCCCCTCCCCCCCCCACCGCCTTTTCTATCCATCTGACTGGATCAATTATATCAATCCTTCAGTGCAGGATGTCAGGCCGCCTCTGCAATCTGTGTTTAATCAGATTTAGTCTTGCACATACACATTTTATAGATTTGCAGTCGGCTTGTGTTCAATGTTAGATTTTAACGTGCACTCATCAAACTGAGTAATTAATCAATGTGTGGAATAAGTTCCAGATGGAAGGAGAAGCTCTGGAATCATTTCAGAAGCTGCACTCGGGGTGGGGTGGGTGGATTGTAGGGTCTCTCCGAATGGATGGACAAAGTTGGGGCCTCCGCTCGTGCTCGGGCATCTTGCTTTCAAACCCTACATGGCCTCGCTGCTCCCAATCTCTGCAACCCCCTCCAGCCATCCGCGATCTCTGCGCTCCTCCAATTCCGGCCCTAAGCTCTGGAATTCTCCCCCCCCCGAGCCTCGCTGCCCCTCTCTCTCTCCTCCTCCTTTAAAATGCTCCTTAAAATCTGCCTCTTTGACCAAGCTTTTGGTCACCTGTCTCTAATATCCTGATGTGGCTCAGTGTCGGATTTTGTTTGATTACGCCCCTGTGAAGTGCATTGAGACATTTTATTATATTAAAGGCGCTATATAAATACAGGTTTTATGTGTGTGAGAGAGACTGGGTTGTGGATGCCTGAAGAAAACCTGGTGATCCCAGGAGTCTTGATACTTGCAGGGCAGGCTGGGAGTCTGTTAATATTTGCAGCAATTCTATTTTACCCAAGTCAACCGTGTTGCTTCCAATAAACACATTTGCCTGTTGTGTTGTGGGGCCTTGCCAGTGATTAATGATTTCTTTATGATAGCTGCTAATCTCTGCAATTCCCTCTCGAAACCTTCTTATGTGCCTTGGTCTCAATTTCTGTTTGATAACGTTCCAGTGAAGTGCCTTGGAATGATTGACTATGTTAAAAGTGCTTTGGGGGGAATTTTATGCTCCCTCCCCCCCACCCCACCGGATCCAGCGGAGGATTGAAGGCTGGGAGTGCATACATTTGAGTGGGATAGTGGTGGTGGGGGAGGGGGGTGCGGAGTGGTGGTCCATGATAAGGCCGCTGAATGCCCTGCCATCAATTGAGGCCCTTAACTGGGCAATTAATCCCCAATTAAGGGCCTCTTCCTGCCGCAGATGCAGTTAGCCGTGCAGCGGGCGAGCCAGTCGCCACACGGGAAGCACGGCATGAAAAGCTGTGTTGGGGGGGTCCTGCGTTAAAAGGCAATTAGGACCTCGCATCGGGAAGAGGGGGGGGGTCCACCGACAGGCAACCCCCCCGCCCCCCCTGCCCTTGCTACTGACCCCCCTACACCCTTCTCCCCATCCCCCCCCCCGACCCCCCACCCTGCGAGACCCCTCCCACCCTGACCTACCTGTGGCCTGGGTCCAGCGCCGGTCCTGGGCCTCCAGTAGATGCTCCTCCAGCAGCAGCCACCATCTCTGCTCAATCAGAGGCCGGCAGCTCTCCGAGGGCAGGACTTCCGGTGACGGGATCCTTCATCCTGTGGAAGGCCCACAGCTGTCCACTGAAGTGCCTGGCTGGCAGTAGACTGGGCAGGCTTTCCGGAGAAGGGGTGATGCGAGGATCTTGACATTGGCTTTTCTGGACATCGAGACCCCTTCTCGAGCATAAAATCCCAGCCTATATAAATGCAAGTTGTTGTTGTTGCCTCACAAATTTCCTGTCTGGTCTCCTTCAACACCCTGAGGTCTGTATCATCTGGGCCATGGAGAATTGTTGATCTCAAATCCTCTAAGCGATCAATACCTCAGTCGCTCACTTCCCAATCTTCTTGAATCCTGGGTGTGATCCCGATGGATCAGCAATTTTAATCCTGATCAAGAGCTCAGCCACAGACCAGCAGTGTAGAGAGTCGCCAATTCTGGCCAGACCCGAGGTTTCATCAAGTGACCGCCTCGCTGCAACCTCCCCGCCCCTCATATTGCCGCCATCGGTCACACAACGTGACCAAACTCGCGGTGCCCCTCTTCCCCACAGCCAGCTGGAAAGCGCCTCAGTCTCCTCACTACCTGATTGTCTGGCAATCAGAAAATCATCGAAACAGCGTTTTCCTTTCTTAACGCCAACATTTGTATCATTAAATAGACCCATGAGATTGTGAGAGCAGTGTCCTGGAGATGAATCCTCAATTCATGGAATCTCCAGGCCAATCCTGGAGGGTTGGTAACCTGAGCAATGTCCTAAGTCTGTGATGAGGGAGCTGAACTTGACCATATTAAGATCGAGGTGTTAGAGTAGTTCTTGGATTAGGGATCGGCCAGAGTTCATGTCCTCCAGGTGTGTCCGACTCCATCACTGTCACCTCGACAGAGGTTTGGCAGAAACCCCCTTTACACCCATGAATGCCTTCAGGAGTAAATGAATATTAATGTCGTGCCGAAATTGGATAACAAATCCTCATCAATTGCATTGGCACATATTTTGGGAAAGTAATTAATTTTAGATTTATCTGTTACTAATGCTGCACTTCTTCAAAAGCTTCATCGCAGCTTCCAGGAGTTGCACCCAATCTGCATGAATAAGCAAAGAAAATATATTCTACATATAACATCTTCCAAAGGCTCCCTCCCATTTAATAGATACTGGACCCATACTCCCTTCCAAACGGTAGTTCTTCTTCCTGTAACTCCCTCCCAGACAAGTGTTCCTCTCCCTGAAACTCTCTCCCAGACGGGAGTTCCTCTCCCTGTAACTCTCTCCCAGACGGGAGTTCCTCTCCCTGTAACTCCCTCCGAAACAGGAGTTCCTCTCCCTGTAACTCTCTCCCAGATGGGAGTTCCTCTCCCTGTAACCCCCTCCCAGACGGGAGTTCCTCTCCCTGTAACTCTCTCCCAAACGGGAGTTCCTCTCCCTGTAACTCTCTCCCAGACGGGAGTTCCTCTCCCTGTAACTCTCTCCCAGACGGGAGTTCCTCTCCCTGTAACTCCCTCCGAAACAGGAGTTCCTCTCCCTGTAACTCTCTCCCAGATGGGAGTTCCTCTCCCTGTAACCCCCTCCCAGACGGGAGTTCCTCTCCCTGTAACTCCCTCCCAGACGGGAGTTCCTCTCCCTGTAACTCCCTCCCAATCGGGAGTTCCTCTCCCTGTAACTCCCTCCCAAATGGGAGTTCCTCTCCCAGTAACTCTCTCCCAAACGGGTGTTCCTCTCCCTGTAACTCTCTCCCAAACGGGAGTTCCTCTCCCTGTAACTCCCTCCCAGACGGTATTTCCTCTCCCTGTAACTCCCTCCCAGACGGAGGTTCCTCTCCCTGTAACTCCCTCCCAGACGGGAGTCCCTCTCCCTGTAACTCCCTCCCAGACGGGGGTCCCTCTCCCTGTAACCCCCTCCCAGACGGGAGTCCCTCTCCCTGCAACTCCCTCCCAGACGGGAGTTCCTCTCCCTGTAACTCCCTCCCAGACGGAGGTTCCTCTCCCTGTAACTCCCTCCCAGACGGAGGTTCCTCTCCCTGTAACTCCCTCCCAGACGGGAGTCCCTCTCCCTGTAACTCTCTCCCAGACGGGAGTTCCTCTCCCTGTAACTCTCTGCCAGACGGAGGTTCCTCTCCCTGTAACTCTCTCCCAGACGGGAGTCCCTCTCCCTGTAACTCCCTCCCAGACGGGAGTTCCTCTCCCTGTAACTCTCTCCCAGACGGGAGTTCCTCTCCCTGTAACTCCCTCCCAGACGGGAGTTCCTCTCCCTGTAACTCCCTCCCAGACGGGAGTTCCTCTCCCTGTAACTCTCTCCCAGACGGGAGTTCCTCTCCCTGTAACTCTCTCCCAGACGGGAGTTCCTCTCCCTGTAACTCTCTCCCAGACGGGAGTTCCTCTCCCTGTAACTCCCTCCCAGACGGGAGTTCCTCTCCCTGTATATCCCTCCCAGACGGGAGTTCCTCTCCCTCTAACTCCCTCCCAGATGGGAGTTCCTCTCCCTGTAACTCCCTCCCAAACGGGAGTTCCTCTCCCTGTAACTCCCTCCCAGACGGGAGTTCCTCTCCCTGTAACTACCTCCCAGACGGAGGTTCCTCTCCTTGTAACTCTCTCCCAGACGGGAGTTCCTCTCCCTGTAACTCTCTCCCAGACGGGAGTTCCTCTCCCTGTAACTCTCTCCCAGATGGGAGTTCCTCTCCCTGTGACTCCCTCCCAGACGGGAGTTCCTCTCCCTGTAACTCTCTCCCAGACGGGAGTTCCTCTCCGTGTAACTCCCTCCCAGACGGGAGTTCCTCTCCCTGTAACTCTCTCCCAAACGGGAGTTCCTCTCCCTGTAACTCTCTCCCAGATGGGAGTTCCTCTCCCTGTGACTCCCTCCCAGACGGGAGTTCCTCTCCCTGTAACTCTCTCCCAGACGGGAGTTCCTCTCCCTGTAACTCTCTCCCAGATGGGAGTTCCTCTCCCTGTAACTCTCCCAAATGGGTTTTACTTTCCCTGTAACTTTCTCTCAGGTGTTATTCTCCCTGTAACTCTTTCCCAGTCGGGAGTTACTCTCCCTCTAACCCCCCTCCCTGTTGGGTGTTACTCTCCCTGTAACTCTCTCCCTGTCAGATGTTACTGTCCCTGTAATCCCCTCCCCGTCGGGTGTTACTCTCCCTGTAACTCTCTCCCAGACGGGAGTTCCTCTCCCTGTAACTCTCTCCCAGACGGAGGTTCCTCTCCCTGTAACTCTCTCCCAGACGGGAGTCCCTCTCCCTGTAACTCCCTCCCAGACGGGAGTTCCTCTCCCTGTAACTCTCTCCCAGACGGGAGTTCCTCTCCCTGTAACTCCCTCCCAGACGGGAGTTCCTCTCCCTGTAACTCCCTCCCAGACGGGAGTTCCTCTCCCTGTAACTCTCTCCCAGACGGGAGTTCCTCTCCCTGTAACTCTCTCCCAGACGGGAGTTCCTCTCCCTGTAACTCCCTCCCAGACGGGAGTTCCTCTCCCTGTAACTCTCTCCCAGACGGGAGTTCCTCTCCCTGTAACTCCCTCCCAGACGGGAGTTCCTCTCCCTGTAACTCCCTCCCAGACGGGAGTTCCTCTCCCTGTAACTCCCTCCCAGACGGGAGTTCCTCTCCCTGTAACCCCCTCCCAGACGGGAGTTCCTCTCCCTGTAACTCCCTCCCAGACGGGAGTCCCTCTCCATGTTACTCCCTCCCAGACGGGAGTTCCTCTCCCTGTAACTCTCTCCCAGACGGAGGTTCCTCTCCCTGTAACTCCCTCCCAAACGGGAGTCCCTCTCCCTGTAACACTCTCCCAGATGGGAGTTCCTCTCCCTGTAACTCCCTCCCAGACGGGAGTTCCTCTCCCTGTAACTCCCTCCCAGACGGGAGTTCCTCTCCCTGTAACTCCCTCCCAGACGGAGCTTCCTCTCCCTGTAACTCTCTCCCAGACGGGAGTTCCTCTCCCTGTAACTCCCTCCCAGACGGAGGTTCCTCTCCCTGTAACTCCCTCCCAGACGGGAGTCCCTCTCCCTGTAACTCCCTCCCAGACGGGGGTCCCTCTCCCTGTAACCCCCTCCCAGATGGCAGTTCCTCTCCCTGTAACTCCCTCCCAGATGGAGGTTCCTCTCCCTGTAACTCCCTCCCAGACGGGAGTCCCTCTCCCTGTAACTCTCTCCCAGATGGGAGTCCCTCTCCCTACAACTCCCTCCCAGACGGGAGTTCCTCTCCCTGTAACTCCCGCCCAGACGGAGGTTCCTCTCCCTGTAACTCCCTCCCAGATGGAGGTTCCTCTCCCTGTAACTCCCTCCCAGACGGGAGTTCCTCTCCCTGTAACTCTCTGCCAGACGGAGGTTCCTCTCCCTGTAACTCTCTGCCAGACGGAGGTTCCTCTCCCTGTAACTCTCTCCCAGACGGGAGTCCCTCTCCCTGTAACTCCCTCCCAGACGGGAGTTCCTCTCCCTGTAACTCTCTCCCAGACGGAGGTTCCTCTCCCTGTAACTCTCTCCCAGACGGGAGTCCCTCTCCCTGTAACTCCCTCCCAGACGGGAGTTCCTCTCCCTGTAACTCTCTCCCAGACGGGAGTTCCTCTCCCTGTAACTCTCTCCCAGACGGGAGTTCCTCTCCCTGTAACTCTCTCCCAGATGGGAGTCCCTCTCCCTGTAACTCCCTCCCAGACGGGAGTTCCTCTCCCTGTAACTCTCTCCCAGACGGGAGTTCCTCTCCCTGTAACTCTCTCCCAGACGGGAGTTCCTCTCCCTGTAACTCCCTCCCAGGCGGGAGTTCCTCTCCCTGTAACTCTCTCCCAGATGGGAGTCCCTCTCCCTGTAACTCCCTCCCAGACGGGAGTTCCTCTCCCTGTAACTCTCTCCCAGACGGGAGTTCCTCTCCCTGTAACTCCCTCCCAGGCGGGAGTTCCTCTCCCTGTAACTCCCTCCCAGACGGGAGTTCCTCTCCCTGTAACTCCCTCCCAGACGGGAGTTCCTCTCCCTGTAACTCTCTCCCAGACGGGAGTTCCTCTCCCTGTAACTCCCTCCCAGACGGGAGTTCCTCTCCCTGTAACTCCCTCCCAGACGGGAGTTCCTCTCCCTGTAACTCTCTCCCAGACGGGAGTTCCTCTCCCTGTAACTCCCTCCCAGACGGGAGTTCCTCTCCCTGTAACTCTCTCCCAGACGGAGGTTCCTCTCCCTGTAACTCCCTCCCAAACGGGAGTCCCTCTCCCTGTAACACTCTCCCAGATGGGAGTTCCTCTCCGTGTAACTCCCTCCCAGACGGGAGTTCCTCTCCCTGTAACTACCTCCCAGACGGAGGTTCCTCTCCCTGTAACTCTCTCCCAGACGGGAGTTCCTCTCCCTGTAACTCCCTCCCAGACGGGAGTTCCTCTCCCTGTAACTCTCTCCCAGACGGGAGTTCCTCTCCCTGTAACTCTCTCCCAGACGGGAGTTCCTCTCCCTGTAACTCTCTCCCAGATGGGAGTTCCTCTCCCTGTGACTCCCTCCCAGACGGGAGTTCCTCTCCCTGTAACTCTCTCCCAGACGGGAGTTCCTCTCCGTGTAACTCCCTCCCAGACGGGAGTTCCTCTCCCTGTAACTCTCTCCCAAACGGGAGTTCCTCTCCCTGTAACTCTCTCCCAGATGGGAGTTCCTCTCCCTGTTACTCCCTCCCAGACGGGAGTTCCTCTCCCTGTAACTCTCTCCCAGACGGGAGTTCCTCTCCCTGTAACTCTCTCCCAGATGGGAGTTCCTCTCCCTGTAACTCTCCCAAATGGGTTTTACTTTCCCTGTAACTTTCTCTCAGGTGTTATTCTCCCTGTAACTCTTTCCCAGTCGGGAGTTACTCTCCCTCTAACCCCCCTCCCTGTTGGGTGTTACTCTCCCTGTAACTCTCTCCCTGTCAGATGTTACTGTCCCTGTAATCCCCTCCCCGTCGGGTGTTACTCTCCCTGTAACTCTCTCCCAGTCGGGAGTTACAGTGTCAGATGGATGATAAACCCTCCTGACCGGGTAATAGGACAGTTACCCGAGCTCACTGTCTCAGTTTGCATTTCTCTAAGATGCCGAGTCTGCTCCCCATTACCTATTCTGTGTGTGACTCACTCCAATTATTCAATTGATTTTACATATTTTAAAGTTTATTCTCAAAATCAATCATTTAACCAACAAAGCAAATGGAAGATGATGGAAAGGACCAGGAGCCACAAACTGCCACATGCACATATTTGTACGCACACTGGTAAATATACACGTGTATACATACACCGATCCGCATATGTATACCTACATGCACACTCACACCACAGAAGCCAAAACTCTATTCTCCAGCAGATTAATTTAATTTAACTCGAGCTATTATCGCAGCCTGTTGCCTCTCTGATTGAAAATAGAGATGCCTATTTGGAGAAGATAATTCGGAGAATTTACACCAAATTAAACCCACATAACACCCAGTGTGACTGTCAGACATGGCGATATCAGGAGGACCTTCACACACACACAGATCGACAGTGATCGAGGTGGTGGTCGGGGGGGGAGGTAACTGAAACCCCAGGATCATTGGTTGCTGCAGTGGGTTTCTCTGGATGGATGGATTAAGGAGGGCTGGTCCTCCGTAATTACCTTGCTCACTGCTGGTGTAAACCTGCGCATGTAATCCAGCAGTGGAAAGCCTTGTTCATCACTATAGTGACTACACGTGGAGTGTTTGCATTTTCTCCTTTTTCTCCCTTTCCCGAAGGGAAAAGCAATCCACTTATTCCACATTCATTCTGACTATTAATATGCACCTTTAACAACATTATAAAGCCACCTCAGCAGCCCCAAATCCATTAAGAGCTGATTAACTATTGGCATAGATTCAATTTGGGTGGAAAATAATTTAATCAGATCCATTAAGGTTTAATTCTAAATGAGGCACATTTATGGATGTGAAGGTTTAGTGGCATTTAAACCTGTGAGGAGTTAATCTTCTCAATGCAATTGGTAGTCTTTGCGTGAAAGAGAAGGCCTTTAGGAATAAGATTAATCCCGACTTGGCCAAGGCAGCTCCTGCTTCCTAAAGGCCGGCTCTGTGCTACACACTGTGTGAATCCAATCTGCGAGGATTCACTGAGGACGGAATAGTACTTTTGTAATCCGCAAACACTCTTTGTTATCTGTGGGGCTGCGGACTGGTGAACTCAGCTTCAAAGCTCCACGCTGAACAGCTTCCCCAGTAATGATTTTACCTTGCTGGTCAGTAATTCCCCCAACCGACCCTTCCCTCTATCGATTGACGCCCCCCCCCCCCCCTCCCCCTTTCTCTGTTGCACTTTGTTGTAAACCAGGCTCGAAGGTCTCTGTGGTTCTTGGCCACGGATCCTAGAAACGTGAGGCCTGTGGGGGCAATGCCATGTCACATTTTCCAGGATTGCACCTTTCCAATTCTCAACCAAGCCATCCCGCTGATGTCAGGAGGAAGGGTAAACCTTACTCATAATTTCCTCCTGAAATCAGTAGGCTTCGCAACATCGAATGTCAGATGTCAAAGATATATCAAATATGCAGTAAAACAGACAGTTAAGCAGTGCTTACAACCAAACCTTGCAACTTTAGTCGAAGTATTCAAACACAGTTACAGTTTTTTAAATCCTAAGTCTTTGTTCCAACACCCAGTTTTTTAATGCCTTTTCCTACCTCCCTTCTACATGACAGTCCACACCTTCCTGCATTGCCAAATACAATTCCATATTAATGTCAATTTTTATGAGCCCCTTGGTCTTTCTCAATAACTTCAGTTTTAACAAGTTATTTTTTTCCATAGACCAGTGCAGCCTCCGTCCCCCCACCCCACCCTCTGCTACTTATACACAGGTTCGCTCTGGTTAATAGGAGGCCATTCAGCCCCTCAAGCCTATTCTGCCATTCAGTTAAGACAATGGCTGTTCTGTATTTTAACTCCATCTACCCACCTTATTAATCTAATCCTGTCTAATTATAAATCTGTACCATTCCATTCCAATGTTCTGCTTTCTAGAAAGGGGGTTCTGCAAAGAGCAGGGGTGGGTGGGACTAACTGGACAGCTCTTCCAAAGAGCTGGCACAGCCATCATGAATGGCCTCCGTTTGTGCTGTAGCATTCTATGACTTATTCACAGATGTTTCCTTCTCAGATCTAACTTACCAACTGATTAAAGTTCTCTTTCAAGTCCATCTTAATTCAGCAGTCACTAATTCAGTGATTGCTGCATCGAAGTTGACTTGTACTTCCACAGAGCAGGTGAAAGCTGAAGGTTACAATTTCGGCAGTATGAGGGAAATCCACTGCACTACAATAGTAACAGACCTCAGGACAGTCGAACTAACCCTTTCCTTACAAAACCACTCAGGTTTTGGATGGCTTAGGGCAGACAGAGTACGGAGCACTATGTAACTTCCCTGAATTCAGACCATAAAGTCACGACAGTAAGCTGCTCAGAAGAGAGGCAAAGGAGAGTTTACAATCGAGTGCAAGCTGCTACTACTTACCAAGGTGAAGAGTCCATTGTGAGGGTAATGAATGTATGAGCGTTGAAAATCTGACAACTTGCATTTATATAGCACCTTTAACGTAGTAAACCGTCCCAAGGTGCTTCGAACAAAAGTTGACACCGAGCCACATAAAGAGATATTAGGACAGATGAGAAAACCCTTGGTCAACGAGGTAGGTTTTAAGGAGCGTCTTAGAGGAGGAGAGAGAGAGAGACGGAGAGGTTTAGAGAGGGAATTCCAGAGCTTGGGGCCCGGGCAACTGAAGGCACAGCCGCCAATGGTGGAGAGATTAAAATCGGGATGCTCAAGAGGCCAGAATTGGAGGAGTGCAGGATCTCGGAGGGTTGTGGGGCTGGAGGAGGTTACAGAGAAAGGGAGGTGGTGAGGCCATGGAGGGACATGAACACAAGGATGAGCATTTTAAAATTGAGGTGTTGCCAGACCAGGAGCCAGTGTGGGTTAGTGAGCAAAAGGGGGTGATGAGTGAGCAGGACTTGGTGCGAATCAGGAAACAGGCAACAGAGTTTTGGATCTCAGCGACAGAGACCAAGATGGAGAAACAGGCTTTGCACTGGGAACTGGTGTAGCATGTCTAGATCCAAGGCCCAAGGCTTCACCTCCGTAGGACCAGCCCATCGATCATCCTGGTCAAGCAGTGGTGCCTTCTCAAAATTGGTTGCCGAAGCAGCCGACACATGAGTCTTTGCGGGAGGGCGATGGGGATGTGATCAGCTGGTGGGGAAGTGAAGGGGAGGGCAGGGAGGTGAACAGGGAGAGTGGTGGGTGAATGGGGAACGGGTTTGCAAGCTGGTATTGCTGTGGAACCGGGAGGAGTAGTCAGTAAAAGAGAAAGTTACCCGTCCGTTATGGATCAGGTCACCGTACGCCAGGAAAAGCTGCAAGGCATGTGATGTGCCCGTTGTTTGCACAGTTTGACACTGGGGTCTTCCGGCAGACATTGGGCCCCTGATTAACATATTTAAGGTTGGCCTAATGCCTGTTTGTAGGCAGGCGATCGGCTGTGGGGGAAGGGGGGAGGTGGGGCTCGTACCCCGGAAATTGATCTCCAGAAGTATGTTGCATATGTGACAAAGACAGATCTCTCCCATCAAGACCCCTGGTACCAAAGGACGATTAAATATGGAGATGTCTTATAGTACAGCAAACCAGGAGAGAGGGAAAGGCTAGAAAGAAAGACAGACTTGAAACTCTACAGCGTCTTTCACAACCTCAGGCCATCCCAAAGCGCTTTCCAGCCAAATAAGTACTTGTGAAGTGTACTCACTGTTGTGATGTAAGAAACGGGCAGCCAATTTGCACACAGCAAGCTCCCACAAACAGCAACGAGATAATGAGCAGCTATCTATTTTAGTGATTTTGGGCGAGGGATAAATATTGACCCTGGGTACTGGGGAGAACTCCCCTGCTGCTCTTCCAGTTTATATCCACCTGAGAGCGCAGACAGAGCCTTGGTTTAATGTCTCATTTGAAAGACAGCTCCTCTGACTGTGCAGCACTCCCTCAGTACTGCCCCTGTGCAGCAGTCCCTCAGCACTACCCCTCCGACAGTGCAGCACTCCCTCGGTACTGGCACTCGGGCTGTCAGCCTGCCTATGTGCTCAGGTCTCTGCAGTGGGACAGGAACCCCAAACCTTTGACTCACAGATGAGAGAAACAGCAACTGAGCCATGGCTGACACTGTAGAAGGCACCACCCTTCCCTTCTGAGGCAGTGAGCTTGTGCGAGGTGTGGGGAACAATGCTCGATCCGTAAGTCTGGAATTATGAGCCCATTCGAGCTGCCTTTCAGGGGTTTCATATTAAATTACAGAGTCCAACTGAAGAGCAGGTTGATGGGTGATATTGCCCTGATCCTTAGCTCCAGAGGTAAATCTGAGTTGGATGCAGTTGTACGTTAAACCTTATACTGCTTTTGGTGTACTTTGTGCAGAGAATGAACTTAGAAATATAGAATGACAGGGCTTCCCCTGTGCTGGTGATCTCATTCTTAATGGGGGTTCTCGCGTCTAATCCCATTTCCCTGCTGCTTTTCTTCCTTTTGATAATTAAACTGCTTGTGTTATCAGGTCACCTGCAACTCGATGGTCTGAATCACAGGATCACAGAATTGTTGCAGCACAGAAGGAGGCCATTCGGCCCATCATGTCTGCGTCGGCTCTCCGAATGAGCAATTCACCTAGTGCCACTCCCCGGCCTTCTCCCCATAACCCTGCACACTCCTCCTTTTCAGATAGCAATCCAATTCCCTCTGGAATTCCTCGATTGAACCTGTCTCCACCACACTCTCAGGCAGTGCATTACAGATCCGAAGCACTTGCTGCGTGAAAAGGTTTTTCCTCATGTCACTATTGCTTCTTTTGCCCTTTACTTTGAATCTGTACCCTCATGTTCTTGTTCCCTCCACCAATGGGAAGTTATTCCCTATCTACCCTGTCCAACCCCCTACTCTGCAACCCTCCCACCCTGCGAGAGCCCTCCCACCCTGACCTACCTGTGGCCTGGGTCTAGCGCCGTTCTTGGGCCTTGGGTAGTTCCTCCTCCGATTGGCCGGCAGCTCTCCAAGGGCGCGGACCTCGGCGCCGGTGTCCTTGGTCCTGTGAAAGGCCCACCGCTTTCCACCAGTGCCTGATTGGCACTAGATTTGACGGGCCTTCCGGAGAAGAGGCGACGTAGGGAGCTCCTTTTGATTCTATTAAAGTCTTTGGCGAAAGAAAAACTGTATTTAAAGAAGTACTGCTGCAATAAAGATGCTAATTTGACCGCAGATGTTTTGCGGGTCTCTGGTAGTCTTATATTTATGGCCCATCGTCCTGGTCTCCCCACCAATGGAAATATTTTCTCTACATCTCCCTCATCGAACCCCTTCTAAATTTTGTTAATTTTATCGAGCCACTACTTAGCCTTCCCTTTTCTAGAGAAAAGAGCCCCAGTCTGTTCAGCTTTCCTGATAGCTACAAGCACTCAGTTTTAGTATCACCTTTTTTGCACCATCTCCAGCGTGGTCTAACCAAAGTTCTATATATGAACGTATGAACAATGATGGACAGGAAAAGGCTATCTGGTCCATCCATCCAGTCCCACACAATTGTGATACCTTGTGTGTCATAATATATAGACTCTCCACCCACCTGAAACCATGTGATCTCCTGGGAGAGGTGAAAACTGGATAATTAACAGGGCAATCATGGGAAAGGTATCCAGGAAATTCTGTTCCGACCCATTCCGGGTGATTGAAAGTAATCCAGGAGCTCACTCTGGCCCTGAGTTCCTTGAAGTACCCAATCCGAAACAGGTTCAGTTGGTGTCCAGTGCACAAGCCTGCAGCCTGTTCCAGATCCACTATTCTCACCTTTATTAACATTACTAGTTTTATTATTAAAATCATTCAATTCTAACAGTCAAGCACCAGTACTCACTTAATATTTCCACCGTACCCGGTGAGTTCCTTGTAGCCTGTCCTTGATTGTCCCTCAATGGCCCAATACAGTCTTTGATGTTTCTCTAACACTTCACATAACTAAAAGCTTTTCCCATCACTTCCACAGTTGTTCCTTCTATCAGACTTCTTCAATTCTGTCTCTCTAGAAATGAACCCCAGTGCTTGGTTTACTTTTTTATGGCCTTGTTAATCTGCATCACTACTTTTAGCAAAGTGTGTATCTGTATCCCCAGATCCCTCCATTCCTCCATCTCACTTTGTTTTTTTATTCTTTCATGCGACATGGGCATTACTGGCAAGGCCAGCATTTGTTGCCCATCCCTAATTGCCCTTGACAACAGAGTGGCTTACTAGGCCATTTCATTGTCTGGAGTCACATGTAGGCCAGACCAGGTAAGGATGGCAGATTTCCTTCCCTAAAGGGCATTAGTGAACCAGATTGATTTTTACAACAATCAATGATAGTTTCATGGTACTATTACTGAGACTAACTTTCAATTCCAGATTTTTTATTTTAATTTACTTGAATTTAAATTCCACCAACTGTTGCAGTGGGATTTGAACCCAGGTCCCCAGAGCATTGGGCTTCTGTATGGCTAGCTCAGCAACATTACTGCTACAGCACCGTCTCCCCCTAACTGTGCCTCTTATCAAAGCAGTATGTGGGGGGGAGATACAAGATGGCTCCTGGGCTGGAAGCTCCCTAGGAAGCTCCCTTGCTGTTCAACTCTATCCATGGCCATCTGCTCCCATCCCTAACGTTTTCTCCCCCAATCTGCCCTCTTAAACTGTTTAAATTCCCCTGGCTCTTTAAATCAGTTCATTTTAGCCCTATCTAAAAGTTAACAGTTAGTTTAGTGTATGTTACCTGGGCCCACTGCCCTCCCCCAGCCACACCTGCTCTTTGTTTTCTCAATGAAATTGATCTGGATGAAACTGACGAGCACAGCTGCCGATACTTTAATCTCCGATCCTGCTGTCTTCACCGTCCAGAGTGTCTGCAGCCACGGCGTGCGGTAAGTCCATTGAGGTGAAGAAGGAGCTGCGGGACCCGAGAGAAGTCCTGTGAAAAGGTGCCCCGAACACCCAAAACATCCACGAACGGCCCCCCCGGCCGCAACTTCAAAGCGCCCGCGGGAGATGGCTCGGAGAGCATCTGCAGCGCACTGTCGGCAATGCTGCATGCCTTTATTTAAACCACTGCAAAAAAAAACCCTTAGCAAATGTAATCACCTCTAAGTCTGCCAAATGATGCTTCACCTCCCGAAGGACGTGGATGAGCTTTCCGGACGTCGATGGTGGGCACTGAGGAAATGGCTTATTACCTGCACCAGATTCCACCCCCCCTCCCCCCCCCTTTACCCCCCTTCCACCCCCCCCCACCCCCATCCCCTTCCCTGCTCCACCCTCTCAGCTCACCCCCTCACAACCCCATCCCAGCCCGCCCCCCCCTCGCACCATCTTCACCCCGCACCCCCTTCCCCTGCACCCCCCCCCACCCCCTCCCTCTACCCCTCCCCCTTGCATCCCCTCCTCCCACCGGCACCATCCTACACCTGTGTAGGGGCCCCAACAACCCCACTGCCTTGTGGGCGTCTCGGGAGAGACCAAGGCTAAGGGAGTAAACCCTAACAGAAAATCCGGAGCGGAACCCCGTAGGCGGTCATGTGTCACCTTTGGCATGTTTCCGGCAGTTCCTGCAGCCATACTGGTGCCAAACGTCGTGTCCTGCACTCCTTTGGACCCCACCAGAAAGGCCGAGAGGGGGGTTTTGACAACTGGGCAACTCTCAACCTCCATAAATTTGCCCAGGCATGCGCCATGGAGAGGTCACTCCATAGTTGCCTCACAGCGACTAAAACAACACGGAAGGCAGCAGTTACGGGTTATAAGTCCAGATAAATTGGCGTAGAAACTGGGCGCCACGGGTTGCCTTTGTCGGTGGGAGAGGTCATTGCACCTCACTGGACAGCTACCGCCCGCCTTAAACCGGGCAGCCCCCGGTCAATAAGGTTCTGTCCCGCCACAGTCTGCCTGCTTCAATGGGTGCTTGGAGCTCAGGGTTATTGCCCGAAAGGTGGACTGTTACACCGCACCAAACAACAAGAAAAAAGGAAAGAAGGTACCAGCCCTTCGCTTTGCAAGCTGGAACGTCAGAACTATGTGTCCTGGCCTGTCGGAAGACCTTACACAAATCAACGATTCTCGGAAGACCGCCATCATTAACAACGAGCTCAGTAGATTCAATGTGGACATTGCAGCACTTCAGGAGACTCGCCTCCCCGCGAGTGGCTCTCTAGCAGAGCAAGACTACACCTTCTTCTGGCAGGGCAGGGATCCTGAAGAACCAAGACAGCATGGAGTGGGCTTCGCCATCAGAAACTCCTTGCTCAGCATGATAGAGCCTCCCTCAAATGGCTCGGAACGCATACTGTCCATCCGACTGCTCACCACCTCTGGTCCAGTACACCTACTCAGCATCTATGCTCCAACACTCTGCTCCGCACCTGAAGCTAAAGACCAGTTCTATGAACAACTCCATAACATCATTAGCAGCATCCCCAACACCGAACACCTATTCCTGCTGGGGGACTTTAATGCCAGGGTTGGGGCCGACCATGACTCATGGCCCTCCTGCCTTGGGCGCTATGGCGTTGGAAGGATGAATGAGAACGGGCAGAGACTGCTTGAGTTGTGTACCTATCATAACCTCTGCATCACCAACTCGTTCTTTCACACTAAACCCTGTCACCAGGTTTCATGGAGGCACCCAAGATCACGTCGTTGGCACCAGCTAGACCTCATTGTCACAAGGCGAGCCGCCTTAAACAGTGTTCAAATCACACGCAGCTTCCACAGTGCGGACTGCGACACCGACCACTCCCTGGTGTGCAGCAAGGTTAGACTCAGACCAAAGAAGTTGCATCATTCCAAGCAGAAGGGCCACCCGCGCATCAACACGAGCAGAATTTCTCACCCACAGCTGTTACAAAAATTTCTAAATTCACTTGTAACAGCCCTTCAAAACACTCCCACAGGGGATGCTGAGACCAAGTGGGCCCACATCAGAGACGCCATCTATGAGTCAGCTTTGACCACCTACGGCAAAAGTGCGAAGAGAAATGCAGACTGGTTTCAATCTCATAATGAAGAGCCGCTAAGCGCATTGCACTTTTGAACTACAAGAAAGCCCCCAGCGATTTAACATCCGCAGCACTTAAAGCAGCCAGAAGTACTGCACAAAGAACAGCTAGGCGTTGCGCAAACGACTACTGGCAACACCTATGCAGTCATATTCAGCTGGCCTCAGACACCGGAAACATCAGAGGAATGTATGATGGCATGAAGAGAGCTCTTGGGCCAACCATCAAGAAGATCACCCCCCTCAAATCTAAATCGGGGGACATAATCACTGACCAACGCAAACAGATGGACCGCTGGGTTGAGCACTACCTAGAACTGTACTCCAGGGAGAATGCTGTCACTGAGACTGCCCTCAATGCAGCCCAGCCTCTACCAGTCATGGATGAGCTGGACATACAGCCAACCAAATCGGAACTCAGTGATGCCATTGATTCCCTAGCCAGCGGAAAAGCCCCTGGGAAGGACAGCATTACCCCTGAAATAATCAAGAGTGCCAAGCCTGCTATACTCTCAGCACTACATGAACTGCTATGCCTGTGCTGGGACGAGGGAGCAGTACCCCAGGACATGCGCGATGCCAACATCATCACCCTCTATAAAAACAAAGGTGACCGCGGTGACTGCAACAACTACCGTGGAATCTCCCTGCTCAGCATAGTGGGGAAAGTCTTTGCTCGAGTCGCTCTGAACAGGCTCCAGAAGCTGGCCGAGCGCGTCTACCCTGAGGCACAGTGTGGCTTTCGTGCAGAGAGATCGACTATTGACATGCTGTTCTCCCTTCGTCAGATACAGGAGAAATGCCGTGAACAACAGATGCCCCTCTACATTGCTTTCATTGATCTCACCAAAGCCTTTGACCTCGTCAGCAGACGTGGTCTCTTCAGACTACTAGAAGAGATCGGATGTCCACCAAAGCTACTAAGTATCATCACCTCATTCCATGACAATATGAAAGGCACAATTCAACATGGTGGCTCCTCATCAGAGCCCTTTCCTATCCTGAGTGGTGTGAAACAGGGCTGTGTTCTCGCACCCACACTTTTTGGGATTTTCTTCTCCCTGCTGCTTTCACATGCGTTCAAATCCTCTGAAGAAGGAATTTTCCTCCACACAAGATCAGGGGGCAGGTTGTTCAACCTTGCCCGTCTAAGAGCGAAGTCCAAAGTACGGAAAGTCCTCATCAGAGAACTCCTCTTTGCTGACGATGCTGCTTTAACATCTCACACTGAAGAATGCCTGCAGAGTCTCATAGACAGGTTTGCGTCTGCCTGCAATGAATTTGGCCTAACCATCAGCCTCAAGAAAACGAACATCATGGGGCAGGATGTCAGAAATGCTCCATCCATCAATATTGGCGACCACGCTCTGGAAGTGGTTCAAGAGTTCACCTACCTAGGCTCAACTATCACCAGTAACCTGTCTCTAGATGCAGAAATCAACAAGCGCATGGGTAAGGCTTCCACTGCTATGTCCAGACTGGCCAAGAGAGTGTGGGAAAATGGCGCACTGACACGGAACACAAAAGTCCGAGTGTATCAGGCCTGTGTCCTCAGTACCTTGCTCTACGGCAGCGAGGCCTGGACAACGTATGCCAGCCAAGAGCGACGTCTCAATTCATTCCATCTTCGCTGCCTTCGGAGAATACTTGGCATCAGGTGGCAGGACTATATCTCCAACACAGAAGTCCTTGAAGCGGCCAACACCCCCAGCTTATACACACTACTGAGTCAGCGGCGCTTGAGATGGCTTGGCCATGTGAGCCGCATGGAAGATGGCAGGATCCCCAAAGACACATTGTACAGCGAGCTCGCCACTGGTATCAGACCCACCGGCCGTCCATGTCTCCGTTATAAAGACGTCTGCAAACGCGACATGAAATCGTGTGACATTGATCACAAGTCGTGGGAGTCAGTTGCCAGCATTCGCCAGAGCTGGCGGGCAGCCATAAAGACAGGGCTAAATTGTGGCGAGTCGAAGAGACTTAGTAGTTGGCAGGAAAAAAGACAGAGGCGCAAGGGGAGAGCCAACTGTGCAACAGCCCCAACAAACAAATTTCTCTGCAGCACCTGTGGAAGAGCCTGTCACTCCAGAATTGGCCTTTATAGCCACTCCAGGCGCTGCTTCACAAACCACTGACCACCTCCAGGCGCGTATCCATTGTCTCTCGAGATAAGGAGGCCCAAAAGAAAGAAGAAAGAATGTGGCCTCCTTATGATTCCTACCAAAATGAACCATCTCACCCTTATTGAAATTCATTTGTCATTTGCAAGCCCATTCCACAACTTTAATACTGTCTTTTTGTATTTTGCCACATTATTCCTCAGTATTAACTGTGCCCCACAACTTGGCGTCATCTGCAAATTTTGAAAATGTGCTTCTGAATCCTGAGTCCACATTTTTTTACGGGAATTTGCATTCTCAAGTTAATATTCTAACAAGATGCACAGATAGCCCCTCGATGCTTTCAGAGCGCTGCAGGTGTGTTTATTAGCGAGTGTTACAGTGAGGCAAGTCTGAGATTATCTATGAAATGACAGACAATGAACACTATCCTGATTCCAGTTAGCTTTGAACGATAAATTTGAAGTAAACTGCAGTCCCACAAAGTACTAACTGGATAGCAGATCGAGCAGACAAATTGGCTTCATTCTGCCAATTAACACTAAATTTCTCTTCTGTATGATGTGTGATTTATTGCACTTTCATGCCAATTGGAAATAAGTTTTAGAGATAGTCTTGAACTGGTTATAAAATGTTAGCTCGACTCAATATCTCTCTCTTTCTCGCCTCTGTGTTATGGATTTGAGCCCATAGTCCAGCTTTTTATTCCCTTGAGTTTCGAAGATTGAGCTGTGATCTGATCGAGGTTTAAGATGATTAAAGGATTCGATAGGATCGATAGAGAGTGTTGGAGAAAATCCGGATTTTCTCCAACAGAGAGAAACTATTTCCTCTGGTTGGGGTGGGGGAGTCCAGAACAAGGTGGTGTAATGAGAGCCAGGGGTGATGTTGGGAAGCACTTGTTCACACAAAGGGGAGTGGAAATCTGGAACTCTCTCCCTCAGAAAGTTGTGGATTCTGGGTGTCACTTGGAGATTTCAAGACTGAGATCCATAGATTTTTGTTGGGCAAGGGTATCGGGATATGTAGCTAAGGCGGGTAAAATGGGGTTGAGGTACAGATAGCTTCTTGAGCCTGTCCTGCCATTCAGTGAGATGATATCTGATCAGTAACTATCTCTATATACCTGCCTTTGCCCCATATCCCTTAATAACTTTGGTTAACAAAAATCTGTCGATCTGAGATCTAAAATTAACAATTGATCCAACATCAATTGCCATTTGTCGAAGCGAGTTCCAAACCTTTACCACCCTTTGTGTGTAGAAGTGTTTCCTAATTTCACTCCTGAATGGTCAGGTTCTAATTTTTAGACTCTGTTCCCCTAGTCCTAGACTCCCCAACCAGAGGAAATAGTTTCTATCTACCGAATCAGTTCCCATTAATATCTTGAAAATCATTCCTTAACCTTCTAAATTCCCTAGTTGGTGTAATCTCTCCTTTTAATTTAACCCTTGGAGTCCAGGTATCATTCTGGTAAAATCTACGCTGCACTCCCTCCAAGACCAACAACATTTATAAATAGAAAAGGATAGTCCTCTATCCATGTATATTACTGACTGATCACAGGGCCAACTTCATTCAAGTCTGTGCAAGATACCTTGGTGGTTGCCACAATGCTTTTATACTCAGACACTGTACGACCTCCCTCCCTTACCTTTTGGCTGTGAATGTGCCAGGATGGCTGTTCACATAGATGCCAATTGACCTTTGGGGTCAAAAGACCCATTTTGGTCAGGCGCATCCTCCTACACCGACCCCAAAAAAGGGATGTGGGCAGCAGCAGCCCGTTACATGCTACTGGGACAGGAAACCCTTTCCACCTCCACCCACCTCCCTCACCCCCAATGCTGCACTATGATAATGAGCTGGCCTCACACTACGGGGCAAGGTCAAGGTTCTGGGACAGCAACAGCAGATACATTTAATGTTATTCACAGAATTTGGGAGTTTGCTTATTGCGGGCTTAGCTTCTCTGGGAGAGATTTTTTTCATTCGTTCCTTGGATGTGGGCATCACTGGCCAGGCCAGCATTTATTGCCCATCCCTAATTACCCTTGAGAAGGTGGTGGTGAGCTGCCTTCTTGAACCGCTGCAGTCCATGTGGGGTAGGTACACCCACAGTGCAGTTAGGAAGGGAGTTCCAGGATTTTGACCCAGCGACGGTGAAGGAACGGCCGATATATTTCCAAGTCAGGATGGTGTGTGGCTTGCAGGAGAATTTGCAGGTGGTGGTGTTCCCATGCATTTGCTGCCCTTGTCCTTCTAGGTTGTAGACGTCGCAAGTTTGGAAGGTGCTGTGTAATAACCCTTGGTGCATTGCTGCAGTGCATCTTATAGATGGCACACACTGCTACCACTGTGCGTCGGTGGTGGAGGGAGTGAATGTTTGTGGATGGGGTGCCAATCAAGTGGGCTGCTTTGTCCTGGATGGTGTCGAGCTTCTTGAGTGTTGTTGAAGCTGCACCCATCCAGGCAAGTGGACAGTATTCCATCGCACTCCTGACTTGTGCCTTGTAGATGGTGGACAGGCGGCTTTGCGGGGGTCAGGAGGTGAATTACTTGCTGCAAGATTCCTCGCCTCTGACCTGCTCTTGCAGCCATGGTATTTATATGGCTACTCCAGTTCAGTTTCTGGTCAATGGTAACCCCTAGGATGTTGATAGTGGGGGATTCAGCGATGGTAATGCCATTGAATGTCAAGGGGAGATGGTTAGATTCTCTCTTGTTGGAGATGGTCATTGTCTGGCACTTGTGTGTGGCGCAAATATTATTTGCCACTTATCAGACCAAGCCTGAATATTGTCCAGGTCTTGCTGCATTTCTGCACAGACTGCTTCAGTGTCTGAAGAGTCGCAAATGTTGCTGAACATTGTGCAATCATCAGCGAACATCCGCACTTCTCACCTCATGATTGAAGGATCTACATTCCACCCACATGACTGTAAAAGAAAGATTTGCATTTGTATAGCAACTTAAACAACCTCAGGATGTCCCAAAGTGCTTTACAGCCAATGAAGTACTTTTGAAGAGTAGTCACTTCTGTAATGTAGGAAACATGGCAGCCAATTTGCATACAGCAAAATCCCACAAACAGCAATGTGGTAATGTCCAGATAATCTGTTTTTGTAGTGATGTTCGTTGAGGGATAGATATTGGCCCCAGAGCACTGGGAGAATTCCCTTGCTCTTCTTCCAGTAGTGGCCATGGGATCTTTTACATTCACCTGAGAGGGCAGGTGTCACTTTAAAGTCTCATCTGAAAGACAACACCTCCAACAGTGCCGCACTTTCTCAGTACAACGTTGGGAATGTCAGTGTACATCACCAAGAACTCCATCCTTCATTCCCGGTGTCCCCTGTATAAGGCTTCCATCATTCTATCCTTCTGAAACACTCTGTGCCCTTGCACAGAGTCATTATGGCACAGAAGGAGGCCATTTGGCAAATTGAGTCCATGCTGGAAATCCATGGACTGTGTGTTTGTTCCCATTCATTTCCATTTCTGCTCCCTATGTCCTAACTCGCACCCATCAGCCCCTGTGCCCGCTGACCTACACTGGCTCCTTTTCCACGACCTGGCCTCTCCCAATCTCTGTAACTTCCTTTAACCATACAACCCACCAAAATCTCTGTTCTCCAGTTCTGACCTCTTGCACATCCCCAATTTTCACTGCTCCACTACTGGCGGCCGTGCCTTCAGCTGCCTGGGCCCTAAACCAGTCTGCCTCTCTCTCCTCCTTTAAGATGCTCCTTAAAACCTACCTCTTTGACCAAGCTTTTGGTCACATGCCCTAATATCGCCTTAACTGACTCAGTGTCAAATTCTGCTGAACAACGATGCTTTGGAGTGCCTTGTGACGTTTGTTACTATGTTAAAGGTGCTATATAAATGCAAGATGTTGTTGTTGTTCACTGGAGGATCCCATGTTGTTGAAAGCCCGCCTGCACCTGGTGTTCCTGCCTGTTCACTTCATTGTGGCTTCACCTCTTTTAGCTTTCAGTGTCTTGTGTGTTGCTGGGAGCTCAACCTATGGGCAAAAGAGGAGCCAATGAAGTAGGCCACAAGATCCTTCGGCCTGGTAATATAGCCACAGCGTTGACAAGTTCTGAGCCACTGCCTGCTAATCCACCTGTTGGGGTTACCAACTCTGGTTGGACACATTCCTGGAGGCCTCATCACATGACCTCTTGCCTCCAAGCAGCCCGTCCAGTCAAATATTTTTCTCAAGAAAATTAGGAAAACAGAATTTTGTTTAAATCCCCCTATAATTTTCCTCTCTGGGTGTTGCTCCCAGCCATATCCTGGAGATTAATCTTCAATTCCTGGTGTTACGACTGAGGTGGAAGGAGTGCACTGTCTTTTGTAGTTCCACTTCTCCACAGGTCACAACATATAGTTAAATGTTTACCCAGTTACCGATACAGCCAGTCATATACCCTATTTTTCATATCCCAGAATAAAATACACCAACCAGCTTTCTTTAATAAATGACAGAATTGTCAGTTTATTATAAAACAAGGCTTAACCAGTAACAAAGCAAAGCACTAACACACAGATTGAAATATGAAAGTTCCCTTTTTAAAATTCCCCAGTTACACTCACACACATTGGAAAAAAAAATACAGACGTTCTCTGTGCTGAGGTCTGTTACAAAAAAAAAGACCAAATAAAACTACTTTGGTCAAATTCTTGATGAAAAAAAAGAGAAGATATGGAAAGATGTCAGTTGTACCTTTTTTGGTCCGGCGTCTGGGTATACGGAGATGGGTCACTGAGAGTGTTTCAGAAGCTGTCCGTTCTGGAGATGTCGAGAATTATTCTAGTTGGCTTTCCAGGAGAAATGTGGCATCTTGGTTTTCCGCCAGCACACACTTGAATTGCAGGATTTTTTCAGCTTCTCAGGAGCTATGCAGCACCAGGGATTTTCGCTCTCCCACACTGGATCTTGGCAGGATTTCTTCAAAGAGGTAGAGCAGGAGGTGAGCTGGGTGGTTTATTTTTCCCTTGGCAGGAAAACACCAATTGTCTTCAAACATGTTCACACCACAACTAAACTGAAAACAATGTCCAAACCCCAAACAGAGAGTTGACCTCCTGACCTCCACAAACCTTAACATGTGGCTTCTCTGTAACCATTTTTCCCCAGGGTCACTAAGAGTTCTGTTGTTTAGTGAGCCCAAAGCACATGACTTCCAGCACAGGTCGCTTTCAAACAACATCTCAAGTGCCCTTTTGGTGAACTTGGTAAAACAAAACACATCCATGGAACCTTTTCAGTTTTATCACAAGTCCTTAAAAAAAAATATTCAAAGCAATGGAAGTAGTTTTGTTACACTGGAGACTCCAGGACCACGCTATCACCCATCCATCTGTGCTAGAAAGGTTCTCGCTGTATCTATCTCTGTCTGGCTGTATCTATCTGTCTCTCTCTCTCTCTCTCTGACTCCATCTCTGTCTGTCTCTCTCTGTCTGTCTGTCTCTGACTCCATCTAGGCTACAAAAGGATATAGATAAGTAAGTGGGCAAAGATCTGACAAATGGAGTATAATGTGGGAAAATGTAAAATTGTCCATTTGGCAGGAAGAATAAAAAGAAGCATATTATCTAAATGGTGAGAGATTGCAGAGCTCTGAGATTCCTAGTGCATGAACCACAAAAGGTTAGTATGCAGGTTCAGCAAATAATCAGGAAAGCTAATAGAATTTTATCGTTTATCATGAGGGGAATTGAATACAAAAGTAGGGAGGTTATGCTTCAGTTATACAGGGCATTGGTGGGACCACATCTGTAAATGGTATTGGTCTCCTTATTTAAGGAAGGATGTAAATGTGTTGGAAGCAGTACAGAGAAGGTTTACTAGACTAATACCTGGAATGGGCGGGTTGTCTTATGACAAAAGGCTGGACTTGTATCCGCTGGAGTTTGGAACAGTAAGAGGCGACTTGATTGAAACATATAAGATCCTGAGGGGTCTTAACAGGGTGGATGTGGAAAGGATGTTTCCCCTTGTGGGAGAATCTAGAACTAGGGGTCACTGTATAAAAATAAGGGGTCACCCATTTAAGACAGAGATGAGGAGAAAAAGTGAGTCTTTGGAATTCTCTTCCTCAAAAATCAGTGGAAGCAGAGTCTTTAAATATTTTTGAAGGCAGAGGTAGATAGATTCTTGATAAGCAAGGGGTGGAAGGTTATTGGGGATATATGGGAATGTGGAGTTGAGGTTACAATCAGATCAGCCATGATCTGATTGAATGGCGGAGCAGGCTCAAGGCACCGAGTGACCTACTTATGCTCCTAATTCATAGGTTCATATCTCTGTCTCTCTCTCTATCGCTGACTGTTGTCTCTGTCTCTCTTTCTCTCCCTCTGTCTCTGTCTATCTCTCTCTCTCTATGTCTCTCTTTGTCTCGCTCTGTTTCTCTCTATCTCTGTCTTTGTCTCCATCTGTCTCTGTCTCTCTTTCTGTCTCTCACTGTCTATCTCTCTCTATCTCTGTCTCCATCTGTCTCTGTCTATCTCTGTCTGTTTATCTATCACTGTCTTTCTCTCTCTCCCTGTCTATCTCTATGTCTCTGTAACTCTGTCTCTATCTCTGTCTCTATCTGTCTCTCTATCTCTGTCTCTACCTGTCTGTCTCACCCTGTCTATCTCTGTTTGTCTATCTATCACTGTCTCTCTCTCTATCTCTATGTCTCCGTAACTCTGTCTCTATCTCTGTCTTTGTCTCTCACTTTCTCTTCCCTCAGTTGATCTGTAATCACTGTTATGGTTCTGTGATTAACAGACTTTCTTAATTACACGCTGTACATGGCTGATTTACTCATTGCCAGAGCGCAGTAAAGCTGTGACATCTGGAATACTAAATCCTATAGGGTCACATAGAATCACAGAATGATACAGCACAGGAGGTCAGTCTCCCCATCGTGCCTGTGCTGGCTCGCTCCAATTCGTCCCACTCCCCTTGCTTTTTCCCCATAGCCCGAGAAATTTTTCCTTTTTAAGTATTTATTAAATTCCCTTTTGAAAGTTATTGTTTAATCTGCTTCCACCGCCCTTTCAGGCAGTGCGTTCCAGATCATAGAATTGTAAAATGTTTACAGCACAGAAGGAGAAGATTCAGTCCATCATGTCCGTGCTGTCTCTCTGTAACAGCGGCTCAGCTAGTCCCACTCTCCTGCCCTTTCCCCATAGCCCTGCAAATGTTTTCTCTTCAGATGCTTATCTTTTGGAAAGCCCCGTTGTATCTTCCTCCACCACCCTCTCAGGCAGTGCATTCCAGATCCTAACCACTCGCTGTGTGAAAAAGTTTTTCCTCATGTTCCCGTTGCTTCTTTTGCCATTCATCTTAAATCAGTGTCCTCTGGTTCACAACCCTCCAATGGGAACAGTTTCTCTCCATCTACTCTTTCCAAACCCCTCATGATTTTGAACACCTCTATCAAATCTCCTCTCAATCTTCTTGCAGGAGAACAGCCCCAGCTTCTCCAGTCTATCCACGTAACTGAAGTTCCTCATCCCTGGAACCATTCCCATAAATCTTTTCCGCACCCTCTCTAATGCCTCGACATCCTTCCTAAAGTGCAGTGCCCGAAATGGACTCAATACTCCAGTTGAGGTCAAACCAGAGTTTTATAAAGGTTCATCATAGCTTCTTTGCTTTTCTACCTTATGCCTCGACTTATAAAGCCCGGGATCCTGTATGCCTTTTTAACTACTTTCTAAACCTGTCCTGCCACCTTCAGTTTGTGCAAATACACCCCAGGTCCCTCTGTTCCTGCACCCCATTTATAATTGTGCCCTTTAATTTATATTGCCTCTCTCGCTCTTCCGACCAATATGTATCACTTCACATTTCTCTGCATTAAATTTTATCTGCCACGTGTCCGCCCATTCCACCAGCCTGTCAATATCCTGTTAAAATCTATCACTATCCTCCTCACAGTTCACAATGCTTCCAAGTTTTGTGCCTTCCACAAATTTTGAAACTGTGCCCTGTTCACCCATTAATATAGGTCAAGAAAAGTAGTGGTCCTAATACCAACCCCGAGGAACCCCACTCCTCTAGTCCACAAAACGACCATTCATCACTACTCTCTGTTTCCTGTCACTCAACCAACTTAATTCCCTTGTGCTGCTGTCCATTTTATTCCATGTGCTTCAGCTTTGCTGGCAAGTCTATTATGTGGCACTTTGGCAAACATCTTTTTGAAGTCCATACACACCACATCATCCACATTACCCTCATTAATTCTCTCTGATACTTCATCAAAAAACTCAATCAAGTTAGTTAAACACACTTTGCCTTTAACAAATCTGTGCTGGCTTTCCCTAATGAATCCGCACTTGTCCAAGGGGCTATTAATTTTGCCTCAGATTATTGATTCCAAAAGCTTTGCCACCACTGAGGTTAAACTGACTGGCCTGTAATTGCTGGGTTTACCCTTACACCCTTTTTGAAACAAATGTGTAACATTTGCAATTCTCCAGTCCTCTGGCATAACCCCTGTATCTAAGGAGAATTGGAAGAATATGGCCAGAGCCTCTGCAATTTCTAGCCTTGCTTCTCTCGGCATCCTTGGATGCATCCCTTCTGCTCTTGGTGACTTATTAACTTTAAGTAGTGCCAGCCTTTCGAATACATCCTCCTTATCGATCATTAGTCCATCCAGTGTATCAACTACCTCCTCTTTCACTATATATTTGGCAGCATCTTCTTTGTAACAGTGTGTGAATGAGTGAGAGAGTGTGTGTGTGTGTTTGTCTCTTTGTGTTTGTGTGTCAGTGTCTGAGGACAGGATTATGCTCAGTTGTGACTGCTGCAATGCAGGAATATCCTACCGACATTCACAGTGTCAGTTTGTATACGGAGATCAGAGGGTGAATGGCACTGGGGGTTGGGCCTCAGCACAGAGGCCGCACCTTCAGCAGATATTACTGCTGAACACCCAGCAGTAACTTCTTGTGATTGAGAAGCTGTGAGCACATTTTTGCCAGAGTCTTGTACATGTTTTGCTATTAATTAAGAAGAGGACAAAATGAGAAAAGCCGTAGATTGGCCGGGAGCTGCCGGAAAGGAGTCTTCAGCTTGTTTGGCTTCTGCTCCTTTGGGAGGGAGCGGGAGAGTCCAAGGGCAGAGTTTGGGCTGAAACAGATGCTCTGCGTACCTCTCTGATCTACCAGCCTGTTGAAGTGCCGTTTCTCCACTCCCTGTTCAGTTAGTTATGTTCCAGACGGTCAGACAGCTGCTTGCTCTCTCAGTTACTGCTTCACCTTTCCCGGAACTCAGATTAGTATCAGTGACTCAGAGCCTTCCTGTACAGGTGGGCAAACAATGGCCATTCACACCGTCTGCAACATCTGCAGCTCGTTCACTTCTCAAACTTATTCCAGGAATGTGAAACCTCACTCAACCCCTCACTCCTCCCTCACCCTCATCCCTCTGTCACCCCTCACTCCTCCCTCACCCTCATCCCCCACTCCTCTGTCACCCCTCACTCCTCCCTCACCCTCATCCCCCACTCCTCCCTCACCCTCATTCCTCCCTCACGCTCAGCCCCACTCACCCAACTCCTCCCTCACCTTCACTCCTCCCTCACCCTCATCCCCCACTCCCTCCTCACCCTCATCCCCCACTCCCTCCTCACCCGCATCCCTCCTCACCCTCATCCACCACTCACTCCTCACCCTCATCCCCCACTCCCTCCTC